>NC_135059.1:12400000-12749375 GCF_051014685.1 Ptiloglossa arizonensis
AACGGGCAAAGATAAACATCAACAAAGATTTCTCGTATACTGAAAACTTGATTGTTGAGAAATACGACGAACTGAAAATATAATACACGTAACCTGGATAACAATATTGTCCAATGGAATTCGATATGTCCACTCTTAGGATTGGAACACTGCTTGCAACGACATATTGCAACGCATTCTTGACGCAAGGACCGTTTCAACGTAATCCATCGGATTGCACTCCATGGATTTACCGAGTTACGAAAAATGGATCTATCGTCGCACTCGCGTCGTGTTTCGCTTTACGGGGTTACAGAGAATTGTTGAAAAGTCTGCCAGGCGTATAGAAGTACCACCACAACCTCTAAAATCGTACCGACACGTTACACACACTCGATTGAGTTTTGTGTTCCCTTGTCCTAAGAAAAAAAGGTGTACTTTGTTCGTGGTGTAAAGTCCATCCCAAACCATAACGAATTGTAGAGTTTCAATGACAATGACGAATGGCCCATTCGCCTCTATTGAGCAGCTTCTGTCGAGTTGACGATTGCGTGACTGCTCAGTTGTAAACATATTTTATCTACGAAAACGTTCAAAATTATCTACAGTCTGTCCAAAAAGAACACGATCGACAAATTGTTTAGTTGGAAGTAATTACCAGAAAAATTCGATGTTTATCGAACAGTTCGACCTATGTACTCTATGACTCGTTACAAAAATGTTTCGGTTTGGTACCTAACATATTGGTAAGAAAACATTTTTATTCGCGGGTGTTGTACACGCTGAGCGTTTCAAATTTTCACTTGAATTTAAACATTCGAATTTAAACTATCGCGCGAAGTCGCCGCAAAGTATAGAAATCGAAGGGCTTTGTTAACGCGTGGTTGAAGCATTTTAAATATTCAAAAATGGTGAATGATCGTCGCCAGAACGCGGCACAAAACAGTAGACGACGAATAAAGAAGACAGATTGATGGCCGAGAGATTTTCTTTCGTTCCTTGATTGTCTTGCGCGTCGATAAATGGACGTAATTAAAAGGAAAATGTGCAGATACATCCTGCGAAATTATTCGGAGACGATTAATTCATAATAACGTCAAAATTCCACGGTATTATCGCAAAATCGTTATTGTCGTAAAATATTGAAAAACAGAGTGCTCGGATATGTTCGATAAATGTCGTTCCCTCGGACGAATCCTCATTTTTCACACGGTCTTCGGTTCGCCGTACCTGGTCATCATTTCTCCAAAGGAGAACTTCGTTCTCGAAACGAGAATGGGTAATTTAAACGCAGAAAGGACGATCAAAATTGATAAAGGAACTCTTTTGGCATCTACGAGACAAGTAGTTCGAAAGTGAACATTGATATTGAACACTGCAAGGATTCCGTCGCTGTAAACGACGGAAAGTTGAAAAACGCGTAGAACGGATACGATCGAACAGAGACGAAGGAAAACGTGTGTGAAATATTAAACAATTATCTCGACGGGCAAGGAGATATTATGGAAATCTTTACCTCAGGAATATGCAATTAAATTAATCGACATCGTTCGCTCGTGTTCCGAGACAATACCGGACAATAATGGTGTTTGAATCGGCTATTGACATAAAAGCGTTATAGTAATAGGTAAGAAGAATACGCACGATAATTTCCACGTTATTACAACGTACGGTTATTAAATTATGCCAGTTACGATCTCGTCTCGAACGAACCGTACTTTCTTCCGAAGTAGTTCAAGCTTCTGTTTGGTTAATCATCGCATCGATGTGTGTCGCTTGTATCGGAGTCTCGAGCAATTTCTTTTTGATAAGTTAGCCGTTTCTGGACGCGTTGACGATGCGTTTTCTTTCTCTTTTTGCGCGATCGCCTTCATGGCCAATCTCGTTGAATCGTTTGATCGTGTTCGAGACGAGTCACCTTGACACACCAAGCGCTCGAACGATTTTATACCGACGTTTCCCTTCTACAAATGACGTGTAATGTTTTTACATCTTTCTTCTTCTTTTTTCCTTTGTTGATATTCCATGGAAGGACTATTAGACAAGATAAATTCGTAGAAGAAAACAAAAGAATATACTTCGGTACAAGCAGGATCAAAGTGCGACCAGAGCCAATGCGTACGTTACGTTATAGTTGTCCCCAGATATCGAACATTAACGTTGTTATTGCGCAACTCTAACATTGATTAATCTTTTCGCTAGGAAAATCATCAACCATTTTAGTACCACATCTCGCAGAGACATTCTTTGTAATACGATTGCGGCGAATTAATGTCTCAAGAGCTAGTTGAAATTAGCATGCCTTCGAAGGCGTGATATTGTGCAGATGTAGGATAATACGATGATATATATATAATATATGATGAATATTGGTAATATCTGATGAATATTGGTATCTTAAGTCGATCGTGTGTTACAATAATTTTTCAATAAAAACTGTACCACCGGTTTTTAAACCATTCGTTGAAAATTTTCGCGTTTCGAGCGCTATATAGTACGTCGGATCTACGATACGGTGACTTTGCCTCCATTTTATATATTTCAGAAAAAATTTCAGAAATCCGTTATTATTCTACGGTTGTTGTGTCCTGTTGATGTAAATATAGTATTAAATAGTATTGAAAAACAGGGTGTCCGAATGTTTATAAGAGCGTGATCGAGTCACAGATTATTAGATTATTTAATCAAATCTAGCGTGTGTTTCCTTTTCAGTTTCCTGGATAGAAGGAAGTAACGGTCCTTTGCCAAGGAGTTTTTCTTTTTTGATCTTGTATCGATGAGCACTCTAAAGCATCGTGTAACTTCCTTTTTAACGATTGAAATCTCTGGAATTTTCCTTATATCGCTGTTTCTGATATAATAGGTAATAAACACTGATGTATAATATCCTTTTCGTGCTTTAAAATTTTATGCACCCTTGTTATCAATATTCTAAATCGTTTTCTTTTTTCTTTCGTTCTAAACTTTCCGATCTACCATTGTTAAATGTAAAATATGAGATACTATTATCTATTTTCCGGGCGAAGAGAAATTTAAGTATTAGAAATCTCCTTGGATGCAAAATATTTTGTGTTTTTGTGATAAATTATGCACATAGACTGATATTTCTTAGATAATGAACAACTTTCCCATCTACCATTGTTAAATGTAAAATATGAGATACTATTATCTATTTTCCAGACGAAGAGGAACTAATTGTACGATGAATATGATATTCTCTGTTACGTTTAAATTATTGTCATTCCGACTTTCTTTTTGCTTATACTAGCTTTAACTTGAGAAACCATCGCACATCACATTTTCGAGTATTAATAAAAATTTTTTAGTCGCACACTCGAGTAATTTGTGGAAGAATATTGAAACAGGCATGTCTGTAACTTATTCCAATTCTGGTAAGCACATGTGTTTTGCTTTCATAATTTTATCATAATTGGATAAAACATCGTGTTTTCGTCTCAGCAATTAATTTCCAAGTCTAGTATATCTATTCTTTTCTAAAGGCGTAGGTCCAAGAACAATGACTTCTTCAAGGAGTATATTGTGATTTAATCTGTGATTTAGTCTTTATTATACTTTGTAAGTTTTCACCTCGTAATACAATGGGTGATCAAATTATTATAAACACTTTGAAACTACTACTTATTTGACGTTTGGTCAAGAATGGAATTGAAAATGCTTTCTCAGTCAATTAATGTTTATTGCATGTGAATGCAAAGGGCGGTATGACCTAAAAAAAAAATATATATATATATATATGTATATTATTTGTTATTAAGAAAACTTTAAAATAGTTCTAAAATGTTATCATAAATATAGCAATAATTTTTTTCAAAACCCAAATCATCGTTTTAAGGTCATTTTCAATTCCATTCTCGATCAAGTTTCGAATAAGTAGTAGTTACAAAATGTTCACAATAATTTGATCACCCACTATATGTATTTCCTGAACAATCGTGAAGAGACTTTACTGGTCTGCTTCTGTGGTCTGATGTTAAAGTTCGTTAAAAAAAAATAAATCGTACGATAATATGTCTGCTTATCGAAAGTTATTTACGATCGAGAATAGTTAGTTTCCAGCATGTCTTTGTGGAAGTCAGAGTTGTTTTTCCTTTCTGAAAATAGTTGTATAAAATACCTGTTATTGGCAAAAGCATGGAAGAAGAAATGTCAATTAGTAGAAAAAATATACAAAGGCGGAATAAAATTTGGCGAGTTTCACTATCATTACTGTCGTTTATCAGAAAATGAAACGTTATTTTACGAATATCACTTTCCCTATTCCTTATCCACTAACACACGGTTTTTATACTTATCTATCCATTTATTCCATGATATCCGTAGTTTATGTATTTCAAGAATCGATAATTTCGCGAAATGACTCGTTCTGTTACATACGCTGTATGCTATTTCAAACATTCTAGTTAACAAATGAAGCGATATCGCCTAGTACACATTGCCAATTTGGATATAGTCGTAAACCATCCCTTGTTTATTTTTTCTCATGTTTATCATAAACAGTTGATCGAAAGAATGCTACATAAGTTCCTAAGATTTGTGGCATATATCTTACGAACATCTCAAATCACGACACGGACCTACGTGCATAAACTAAATCTCAAGACCTTTTATCTCAACCGTTTGTTTTTACTTACGTTATATAAATCTCGGTTAATCCAATCGGATCCATTTAATCGCATAACACGCATAACTAACAAATATTGTTTAATTATTGACTTCTTTGGTATATCAATATCAATATTTTAATATCAATGGCACAAAATATTGTAATAAAACCCCTAATGGGTTTAACGAATGAAGGCACGAACGAATGGATGGTTGGATGGATAAATAAATAAATAAGCAAATAAATTAACTAATTAAATTATACATATTGCAATTAATTGCAATGTTTTTAAACCTTACGTAAAGTTGAAACTCGCATCAGTTTTGTTTAAACATTATTGTTAGAAACACCGTTAACATTTTACCCTGGATTATTAAACGCCATTTTATCGCCAATGTTTACCGCTGTTTCATTATCCTAGAATAACAGAAAACAAACAATATACGTAGTAACAACGTTCAATAGTTTGGTTTCAACATTTCCGTAGGCACAAAACAAATTTTGCCTTTAATTCCTATCGAACTTTTCTCAGGAATTATTGAAAAAAAATGTACTGTCTAATATTGCTGGCGACTTTTGTTATTTTTTCTCTTTTGTTTAAACTTCCAAATAAATTTTTATTTAAATACTCACCTGTGTAAACGTATATTTAAATAATATCCAAGTGCGCTCGTGCCGATATAAGTCAAATATTCTATTTTTCATTTTACAATCCGAGGTTTCGTTATTGAGATACAAGAATTAAACTTTTAACTCGCGTGAACGTCACGGACATGAATTTGTCGTGGTTGAGTGCGTTCATATGCGATTAACTGACTGAAATACATAGTAAGTAGAGCATACTTGAAATCGGACCGGTAAACCGACTCTCGATGACCTTGACTATGACTTTACATTATAAATCATTATATTCGTTTTAAAAGTCGTACCCGCACCTGTAATTTATCTACACGTGTTTGTTAATTTTTGAAATTTTAAGGTACCCGTACGTGTCCATAATTTTGCCGATTATTATTATATTTCCCATTTCAGTTGTTACTACAGCGTTACTTCGCTACCTGTCGCGATTTCTAATTCGTTAGCTTCACGTAGTTCTCCCCATCATTCAACTGTGTTTAATTCGCTTTTACTCTTTCTTAATTTTCAATTGTATCTTACTCGCTCCCATTGTTTCTCATTTTTGTATCCGACGTACCCGAAGGCAAGCTATCGTAAATCAACACAACGCTCAATTCCTGGAACACCTACCTACCCTTCAAGTTGTCACGGCTAGGAACCAAACCGCGATAACTTAAAGCGCAACACTGTATTTCGGTACGGCATATTGATTTTAATACCCACGCTTGTTTTCATGGTTTTAACTTGATAACAATAGAACAAATTAACCGAGAATATAACTAATGCAAAATAATAACAAATTTCCTTGTTTTTGTTGCAGACTGCAACCGCGGCACAACCTAAAGCAATAAGAATGGCAGGTTCTCCAGTGCTGGAGAACGAAAATAAGACCGAAGTTCTGGACGAACCACTTTTTAGTCCGCTCGACATCATACTTCTTAGTGCGCTTCTATTAGCTGCATTATGGTGGTTAATGCGTCGAAATAAACAAGAAGAATATACGGCCGTCGCAAAATCCTATTCCATTCAGTAAATACTGCATTTGAACAAATATTTTGAATATTGTTAAATCAAAAATCTTGTGTGTAGGATTTTAGTAGTATATTATTAATATCATAGTATTATTTAGGTTAATTTAATTAAACTGTTACGTTTTTGATTTGGATAGAACGGATATTGATAATTTTTTTGTTAAAGGCCAACGTTATTTCCTACGGTAACGCCGTCAGAAAATTCATTCATAAAAAAGTTGAAGACTTCAGGGAGAAGTCTAGTAGTATTTTATGGCAGTCAAACCGGAACTGCCGAAGAATTCGCGGGTCGTCTAGCTAAAGAGGGTATCCGATACAAAATGAAAGGCATGGTGGCTGATCCTGAAGAATGTGATATGGTATTAATTTACTTTCATAAAAATTAATTAATTTTTTTATGTTTATTCAATCAAAATCCTTTTTTTCTTATACCTATACTAAAATTGGATCAGATGAAATTACTTATTTTAATATAAATATTAACAATTTTTTCAAAATTAATCAATTTTGTTAGTGCTTCTTATTAGTATAATATAAACTGTAAACATAATCCTGTAGTGAAATTCAAGAAGAATATGTCTGGTATAAATGTGTGCGCATCAATTCAAGAAATTAGGTTTTGAAAAAAAAAACGCGTTTAAAGTTTTATTTATCAGTCCGCTACAACTGTTAGTTGTGCTCTTTAAACGGCTGTAACTTCGAAAATATTACGAATTCAAACAAATCCTGTTGCAGACATATTTTCAGCGACCTATGCTTTAAGGGAAAGCAATAAAAAAAAAAACAAATTAAATAATTCTATTATACCTATCTTATTGTAAGCTCCAAGGTACATGTAATGAAGTAAATCAAATGCATTTTTCATCTATTATTTGCCAGATATTTTCATCAATACCTACAGCAAATATCAAGCTTAGGTACTGTTAGGCACAACTTAATTAACAACAGAGATGTGTTTATATGTAATTGTTTTCAGTTATTTAGAATCATGCTATTATAATGTAAAAATGTCATTACGATTAGTGATAATGTGCATACTATTGCTACAATTATGGACATTTCAATAACTAAATAAATAAAAACTGTAATAACACAGCTCAAAAAATTGAAATTGTCACAGTTTAATAGAATTTTTCTTTGGTCTTTATTTCTACTTTTTCTTCATTATTAAAAATATAGTTCTGCACCCTCCGCAAAAGGTCCTTTTCAACACCATGAAAAAGTATTTGCACGCCCATTTTCTCATAATAACTTTCTACAATGAAATGATGTAAAAATTTGTACAACTCATTGAAACTAATAAGTCTTAATAAACATATGTTTCGAAGTTAACCATTTTGAAGATATTATATTTTATTTTATTGGAATAAACTTCAGTAGGATAACTAAGAAATTATGATGTTTCTACATTTCCTTGTATAATATTTATTGCTTTAAAATGTTATATTAATGTTTTCTTTTATAAAATAATATAACATAATCTACAATAATTATAATTTATTGTAACAGGAGGAGTTAATAAATCTTAAAACAATTCCAAATAGTTTGGCAGTATTCTGTTTAGCTACTTATGGAGAAGGTGATCCGACTGATAATGCTATGGAATTTGTTGATTGGTTGAAAAACGGTGACGCTGATCTCTCTGGATTAAATTATGCTGTATGTATTAGTTCTTTTTTCTGTGTTATACATGTTATCAATTTTTAAAGTATAAAAAATTCTATAAAAACTCAAGAACACATTCTGTCTATATTTTTGGTACAAGATATATTGATAAATTAGATTATACTTAAATATTTATAAAATAAGTGTTTTAACATTTATTGAAACATTATACTCAAGAATCATATCTTGAAAACTATAAATTATAATTCCGATAACCTATTTTCCATTCTTGAAAATTGTTTTGCTAAAGGTTACAATTATGTTATTTTGTCGAAATTTTATTAGAATATATAATACACAATCAAGGCTCATGATTAATTAATAATAAAAAAAAAATAACGTTCTAATTCATAATAATGTAGATTTCGACCACCATTTTCTCTAAATTGAAATAGTTTACAAAAATCATTAACTTGCTTTCCGAGACATCGGCATGATTTCGTATGCGTAAATTGTCATGCTATCATAACCTATATTATTATAAATGACATGATAATTGAACTCTATTTGATAAATAAAGTTTTATGATCTGTATTTTTATCGTATCTACATAACTTTAGTCATATAAATATTAAATATTATGTAAGCAATGTATAACAATCGGCGCACGTGTGGATCTATTAGCCATTAACATTTCTTATAAGCGTATTTTTTTAAATATAATTAAAAAATTGTCACTATAATTGCAATAAACAATAGTCAATTAACTTTATTAAATAATAAATTTAAAAATATTTTTGTTACGAACATGAAAAAATTCGATAAACTTTTACGTGTGATAATCAAATATTATAGGTATAATAGCGTTGCTCAACGACACTTTACAGCATTATTTTTGTTGCCAACATTTGAGGTATTTCTGACAATACTTTCTAAATTTCCTCCAAAATCTAATTGTAAGATTTTGATATGACTAATGTAGCAACCATTTTAAGTTTTCCTATTTGACAATTATTGAAATTTGATATAATAATTTTATCATTTGTATTTTTTTATTTATGTCTCATAAACTTACTTTTGTAAGCAAAAGAAATGGAATAATATAATAACAAAATACTGTAATTATAATCTGAAAATACATTATAATATTAATTCATATGTTATTATAAAAATAAGGGATTAAAACAATTTTCAATTCCATTTTAAATAAGAACATTATTGTTTTCTAAAATCTTTATTCTTTATGTAGTAGTTTTAGCATTGACTTATTTAATATATTGTGTTAAAAAATCAATTACATTAAACTGTCATGCTCATTTATTATTTTTAATGTTTTTCAATTTATTTTACAGGTATTTGGACTTGGAAATAAAACATATGAACATTACAATGAAGTAGCAATATATGTTGATCATAGATTGGAGCAACTTGGTGCTACTCGTGTTTTTGAACTAGGTTTAGGAGATGATGATGCTAAGTAAGTTTGTATAATTTCCAATGTATGAAATATGTGTTTTAAATGAATTAGTATATAAATTGAAAAATATATTAAACCTGTTTACTATTAAATTGGAACTAATACTAAAGTTAAGTCATGCAAATTACCATTAATTCATTATTAGATAAGAACTTCTATTTTTCATAGAGTTTTTTAATTCTTTTTAATGCTTTTTTATCATAAAATTTTGTATTGTAATAAAATAATCATTTATGACATTATTCTTAACATTAAACTGTTATATTCATTTGTTATTTATAATGTTGCCCATTACAATACAAAAAGTTCTCTTATTAAAATTATTTTTTTTAAATTTCACAATAGTATTACTGTTATTTATTGCAAATAGTTAAAAAATTGTGGATCCCTTATAATGTACATACATATGTGTAATAAAAATATTCATAATTATAGTATAGAAGATGATTTCATCACATGGAAAGACAAGTTTTGGCCAACCGTCTGTGACTTCTTTGGTATTGAAGGTGCAGGTGAAGATGTTAGCATTCGGCAATATAAACTTACTGAGCACATTGATTTACCAATTGAACGCATCTACACCGGTGAAATAGCTCGCCTTCATTCGTTTAAAAATCAGAGAGCGTATGTTATTATAATATTTCACAAATATATATGTAACCAAAAACACTATATTTACCAAAATATTCATATAAATTTGACTTATTCTGCAGACCATTTGATGCAAAGAACCCTTACTTAGCTCCAGTTGTAGTCAATCATGAACTTCATGGTCCAGCATCAGAAAGATCATGTATGCACATAAAATTTGATATAGAAGGATCAAAAATGCGTTATGAAGCTGGGGATCATTTGGCAGTATATCCTGTAAATAACACAGAATTAGTAAACAAAATTGGAGAACGATGTGGCGTGGATTTAGATACTGTATTTACTCTTACAAATACGGATGGTAAATTTAGAAATAAGTTTAGTATTAAGTTGTTAAGTGGTATCAATATTTTTAATGTACCATTTTGCACATTACAGAGGAATCTACGAAGAAACATCCATTTCCATGTCCATGTTCATACAGAACTGCTCTAACTCATTACTTGGATATTACTAGCAATCCACGTACTCATATTCTAAAGGAATTAATGGAATATTGTGGTGATTCAAAAGATAAAGAGAAGTTAAAATTAATGGCATCAACTTGTGTGGAAGGCAAAGCTGCTTATCAACAATGGATAGTTCAAGAAAATAGAAATATTGTACACATTTTAGAAGATATTCCTAGTTTAAAACCAGCTTTGGATCATTTATGTGAACTTTTACCAAGATTGCAATGTCGTTATTACTCAATTTCCTCATCTCCTAAGGTAAAATAATACAATTCTACTGTCATACTGTAACTCAAAACAAAGCCTTGTATAGTAGTAATTGAAAAACACTTAACCTGAGTTAAATTGTGAACTTTTGACACTCACGAAGAAAGTATTGCAACAGCATTATGTCCCTTTCACAAAACTATAAAATATTTGTAAGCAACATCTTTTTATAATTTCTACAAAACATATGATTAATAATATTTAAATATTTCTATTCTTAATTATTTAGCTTTATCCACTGTCAATTGATATTACTGCAGTTGTGGTAGAATACATAACTCCTACGGGTAGAATTAATAGAGGTGTAACTACTAGCTGGTTAAAGGAGAAGCACCCATCAGATCCACCATGTTATATTCCTATTTTTGTGCGGAAATCTCAATTCCGTTTACCAACTCGAATGTCAACTCCCATTATTATGGTTGGACCGGGTACTGGTATAGCACCATTTAGAGCATTTATACAAGAACGTGATTTTGCTAGAAAAGAAGGTAATCTATAAATTTAATAAATATTATGTAATCTCATTTATTAAAACTGATAAAAATTTTAATGTTTAATACTTCATTAATGGTGGATAAAATGTTAAATAAATTAATTATTAAAATTGAATATTGCTTATAGGATAAATAAAACTTAATAGTTCGCGTAAATCAATTTAAGCAATTCTTTACATACTGACTATTTTTTCCAAATATTTTCAATCATACCTTTTGGTCATCTTCAATGATAAGAAACATCCACAATTATTAAAAACGAAATTAAATGGTTATTGAGATGGAGGTAGAATATACATTGAGAACTTTTTATTTAATTAAATTAGGTACTGTTTATAAAAAATCAATTTATTCGTTCTAGGTAAGGAAGTGGGTGATACAATATTGTACTTTGGATGTAGAAAGAAAGATGAGGATTATCTTTACAAAGAAGAACTTGAAGTGTACATAAATAATGGTACTCTGATTTTACATACTGCATTTAGCAGAGAACAACCTCAAAAAGTGTATGTTACACATTTATTGGAACAAAATAAAGAAGAATTATGGAGAGTTATTGGTGAACAAAATGGACATATTTATGTTTGTGGGTTAGTATGATATTATAATATTTTATTCTAATATTAAATTACTTTCATTATAATTATAATGTACATTAATTTTAATTATTATATACATTTATGAGAATCTTTTGTTTTATTAGTGATGCCAAAAACATGGCACGTGACGTACACAATATCTTACTGAAAGTTGTAATGGAAAAGGGAAATATGTCAGAACTTGATGCTGCAAGTTATATTAAGAAGATGGACTCACAAAAACGTTATTCGAGTGACGTATGGAGTTGAATATTATTTAATTAAATTTCATGGATATTTATAAGCTGAATTGTCTATGTAAACTTTTTAAATAAGCCTTTATGAAAAGGTCTACCTATAACCTTCGTACAAAGGTACGATATGCATGTAAACATTTAAAAGATTAAGAGATAATTATAAATGTTAGCAAAATCATTTAAGTCCTAAATGTATTTATTATTCATAAGTAGTTTATGAATTTTGTATAAAATAAGCTTTTTTCTTTTATTTCAATTCATCTTGTTTTATAATATCAACATTTTTATAATTAGTACAGTGCAATAACGAGTTTAAAGTTGACTTTTACATTCGACATATATGCTCAAAAATTGTACTATACTATGAACAAAAATTTTAATATAATTGATATTAAATAATAAAACTAGTTAAATAATGTAGTAACTTCACAAATATTTGATGTGAAATGTTAGTGCATGCATTTTCTATACATGCACATGTGTGTAATATGTGTAGTCGTAAAAAATTGGACATGTCATACACATCCATCAATAGAATATTCCCAACTTTTAATGATAAGATAAGTTTAAAAAAGTGTGTAGCAAAATTATAATATGCACTATAAAAATGAAAAAAAAAGAAATGGATAGAATATAATAAAAAAAAAAGAAAGTTGTATTGGTCTTTGAAAGTAAAAACATTCAAATTTGTACTTTAAAAATGATTGTACAAAAAACTATTATACTTAAGACTTTTACATTCTCTGTATGGAATGATAATAATGTTATACTTATTTATGTGTATGTTACATTAAAAGCATGGATTATACTGTATGTATGTATGTACACACTTGAGGTTTTAGTAAAACTGTATGTACTCTAAAATATATAATGTTCATTAACTAGTAAATGTTTGCACCTACTAGAAAACATATTCATTAAACAGCAATGATTTCTGTTATTTAAGAAGAATATGGTACTTAGAACACACCCCTTTTTTTTCTTCAATAAGCTTCTAGTTCTTGAGTGGTTGAAATGCTATATAAAGAATACATGAATAGAATGCATGAAACATTTAATGTGAATGCAATTAACTTATGTACAAGTTGCATGAATCTCTATAAAATAATAATGCTCTGTAAATAGTTACAAGGTATTTAAAATTTAAAATATGATATCCAATGAAAAATTAAACTATTATTTATTGCATTTTGCAAATATATTTTAATATATGTAATCTATACTCAATGGGTTTCATTAGTTGCTATTAAGTGAAAACAATGGTTTGTCAATATTGAGTCAAGTTTTACTTGTTTTGATACTAACGACTTGTTTTTGTGTAATTTGTAATTATATAGAGTTTATCTTGATAGAAATAAGAATAAGTGGATTTATATTATTTTTAATAAATACAAATTAGTCTTTTTCGCTACAAATAATTTTCAAAATATTAATAATTAATACAAATATAAAATTAAATTCATTTTTTCATTATGAAAACCTTATCGAATCAATGATAGTATCTAAACAAAAACGAAATCATTCTGTTTCTTAATAGCTAACATTTTGATTAGAAGACTACGCCAATGTCATCGGTATTCTCTCTATCTCTGTCTCTAACTCTACTGCTGCCATTAATTTTCGTCGCTGTTTTCGGTCAACAGCGATTCCTGCCTGCGATCGTAGAAGAGGTAATGGACTACGATAGGAGTCTGGGAATGTAAACACGCTATGCCTCCTAGAAGAATAATATGTACAAGCAAACACGAGACAAAATAAGAATTCCGCGACAATAGAGATAACATTCGATAAACCGATACCATAAAGATATTGATACTTGTATTCATAACTTGTATCAAAAAAAGTATTAATATCCAAGTACTTGTATCGAATGTAAATAAATATAAGATATTTTTTTATTAATAGATTTCATTAATGAATATTTATTTTATATAGACATTTATTAATATACACATATTTTATTAAGAAATACTTATTAACAAAACCATACTCTATTAATTAACATTTATTTGGCATATAAATTAATTAAAAAATAAATTTTTTGTTACACTTTTCAAAAATAATAATTTTTCTAAGAATTTTGTAGAAAATCGATTTCTATTTCTCGTAATTATTGCTCTTGCCTTTGAAAATAGTCTTTAGCAAGGAACTGAGGAAACAAGAACCACAAAGATCTTTCAAGCCTGTCTATATAGTAATGGAATTGTCTCTTTTATTTCTTTCCATTATTCTAATAAAGAAGAATTTAATCCAGAAACAGTTGAAGATACCATACATTGACAACTGATTACCTTTAATATTTGTTTTCTTCTGATGATCTATTATCAATGGATTTTTCTTAATTTGTCAAAATTAATGATTCTTATTATTATTTTTACTTTTAAAATAATCATTTTTATTAAATTATGTTTTAATGTAGCTTTAGCAACTAAAGTAATTGAACGAAGAAAACATGATAAATGTTTTTTTTTTGAAACTGTATTTTTCACAGTAGGAATTGTGTTAGCATTATTATTCATTACAATATATCTGAATTTAGGAAGTGTAATATTCCATTCATATAATATAAATCAAAATTCATTACTAATATACCTAATTAATAGTATAATTTTCATTTAATTCTTTTGTGGCAATATTATTTATTAAATGAAACTTCATAAGAGGGAGGAATTACTTTTGTTAGTGTTAAAAAGTCTTTTTCACCCACAAATGTATTTCTTCGTTAAGAGCTGAGTTTAACCTGTATACGAAGAACTGGTCAATTTTCTCATCATGCCTGATTCACTTTTACCTTGCAAAAAAGAGAACGAAATGGAATGTAAACGAGTCATGAGAAACTGAAAGCGAACAAGGAATGGCATGAGCAGATGAAGCATTGATATTTTATTTCAATCTATTTTTCGAAAACCTGAAACTCCATTCTTCATGCGGACAATAGTGCTTCATCTGACTTGTATTATTTCTTGTTTTTCGCAGTCCTGATTTGCTCTCATCTTTGGCAAAAAAAAAAAAATAAGAAACAACTGCTCAATCATGTCCCTTAAAATGAGAAATATAGGCTAATTTTCTTGCCAGTAAACCAAAACAGTATCATCTAAACACTCCAGTGATAATCTCAAGTTTGTGTATAGTGATGAATGGCCGATGTCGCTGTTACGTCATCGACTAGTCGACGACGACGATTGCTACATCGAAGACTACTAATTGTAACATTTATAAATTAAAAACGAGATTTACATAAGGTTATCGCTGATTTATTTACGCGGCGACACTGCTTTTAATGCACTGGCGAAAGAATCACTCTGTATCTACATTGAATAGCATGCGCCAGTCCTGAGCCACCTACTTTTAATAAAGAAATATTGTATTTTTAATAATTGTGGAAAATATTTTATAACATTAATAATGGTTTATATAAACAAACCAATAATATCTAAAGATATAATTCTAATTTTATCCTTGCCATGTTCACTATCTTGATTAAGTAGTGTCAAATAGTAGTTTTATTCACACGTGACTCTTATACGAGATATAAGGCTGTAAACTTTATGACTAACAGAAATTTAATTTTTCTTCAAAAGTCAATTTACTTTTCTTCTTCAAAAATGTACCCCTTCTATCAAGTCTAAAGTATTGAGTTTATGTTTATTTATATATTAACTGTTTTCTACATTAAAATAAATAAATATTATTTATATGTAATAAATATATAGGGCATAAGTTGAATACTAACATAGTTATTTGAAATAATCTTTTCTTAATTTATTATGTATTTTTAAATATTTATAATCAAAATTGCTAAGTAAATATATGTCAGAAATTTTCTAATTTCTTAATATTAGATTTTATGTTAGTAAGGCACATATCAGGAATGATTAAACCATCACTAGGTTCCTGAAAATTTTCAGAAATATTTGTGCTACTAAAATTTGTTCTTGCACTATTTGAATTTGAATTTTGTATTTTAGGTGTAGAAGTTCTTCCTTTTAAAAGTACTGCTTGCTCTGTACTTTTGCTAGCTTCTTTAATAGATATTGATGATACATCACTGAAGTCTGGTAAACCATAATTACTATCAAATTGTTTCCTAACGGGTGATATTCTCTTGGCAGTGTTCATTGGTGTTCGTTCATCAGAATTTGATGATGAACTCAGAGCACTTGCTTCACGTGTTTTTTTTAATGTTATTACTGCCCAACCTAAGCCAAGTTTTTTAAGAGCTATTTCCATTTCTTCTGGAGATGAAGGTGTGCTTGCTATTTGTGAAATGCCAGACAATTCAGAAAAACTATTTGAACTTGTAAATGTTATCTTATCTTTGTTGTTTTTCTCTTGTTCGTTTGAATTAGCATTTATAGAAGAAACAGGCTGCAACTCTTCTATCTGAAACAATCCATGATTAGCTGTACCACATTGTAATTTTTTATTATTTATTTCTCGCGTTTCGACTCTATGACACTCTTTTTTTTCTTCATCTTTATTTTTCACTAAATTTTGACATTCTGTATTTTTAGACATTTTTGATGAGTCACAAAATGTTGCAGCCTCTTCCACTCTATGTGTTGAAACTATTGAGGATAGTTTTGAAGTTGAAGGATTATACGATTTTTTTAAATATTGATCCCTTATATTAAGTGAAGAAGGAACATGATTTGATGGTTTAACTATTACAACACCTTTAGTTATTTGTGCCTCTGTAACTTTATGTACAGATAATGGACTTTTAATATTATTTTGACTTTTATTTATGGTATCTGGTGTATCAAATTCAATTATTGTTGACAATTCATGACCGGATGATTCAATTTCAGTTCTGAAATTTAATTTTATTATAATTACATAAAAAATATACATAAAATAATACAATTAAATGAAAAACAGAAAACAAAAACATTCATTTTTACCTATATAGTCCACTAAGTAAGCTCACCGGTGGTTTACTTCTTCCATTCGTAAATGTAGCATTTTCTATTGTTCTTGATACTTTTGGAATGTCAGCAAGTAATGGAATAAAATCTTTATTTCCTTTTACCTAAACAACCATTGACGACTCAGAGTAAAATAAAAAATTATGTACAGATATATTAATATAAATGTTAGTAACTTAAAAGTATGCATTACCTCTTTATTAGAATGTTTCTGTGTAGCAGTATCATTTCTTTGTGTTCTTGACAAAACGTAATTTTTAGAGTCAGTCGTGTCTGTTGACGTCTGAATTGTATGAGTTATTGTTGAATTGTCACTTTCTTTTGTCACCATTAAAGTATTTTTAAAACTTTTACTCTGCTCCAAAATTTCTTTTGATAATTTTTCTATTACTTCTTTATCATGAGAATTTGAATTAAGCTGAGAATCACTTTCTGGCGGTATTGTTATTAATGTTTGAGGTTTGTATTGTACTTTATATCCATCAAGCTGTATGTTGACTCTTTCTTCACTTATGATCTTTGGCTTGGCTTTGGTTTTTTGTGATTCAGATGTTTTATCATTTGTTTGAGTTACAACATTTATTTCCTTAGCTTGATTTAAGTCTTCTTTGAGAATTGTTTTATTCTTAATAATTTTTTGTGATTCAATAAGTGTTTTTGCAAGTTGATTATGAATAGCCTCTATATTTTCCACAAGATTGCGGACACTTTGTAGATCAGTAGGTATTGATTTTGATGGAGGTAACTGCATTAAACTGGTTTCATCGCCTGCACTAATTAAAGAAAGTTCTACACCTAAAAAGAATTATGCCGTTTATCATTGTTTTATTTTTATTTAAACCACATATAATTATTAGTTTATAAAAATAATGTACCTTTTTGTTCATTTCGAACTTTTTCAATAAGGTTTGTCAAAGAAACTATTCTTTCTGCACACAAAGTTTGAAGATCTTCATATTTTTGTAATATTTGAGGACAATTTCTCAATGCATAATTGCAAATATTGTTAAATTTTGTATGCACTAGTTTACATTCTGAATTTTTACATGAACAGAATTCTAGGGAAACTAATGGTTGCTTTGAACATGCAGTCATTTGCTCAGATGATAAATATCCATTTTGTTGATAATTAGATAAATCTGTTGACATTGAATGATCATTTTTAACAGATGACAGTATACTGCTCCCGTTTGCTTGTGAATCTGTGGATGCAAATCTAAGCATTTTGCTAATTTTATTAGGATGAGTTATATTTGAAGGCATCTGCATAGTACGTGGTGAAGGAGTTTCTGGTGTTGATACTGGACTAATATCTCTATTTAAAAATCTCATACTTTCATTTGCTGAAGAATCTAACATTTCGAGAATAGACATATTATTACTTAAAGCTTCAAGTATATCTCTGGGTTTTATTGGTGGTGGACTAGTAAAAGAAGTTGACGTATCTGATATATCTCTTGTTTTAACTTGGTTTGCTTGAGACTGAGCACAATATAATTTGCTTGTAGATTGATCCTGAATACTTGTTGAATATATTTGAGAACTTTGTGTACCTACATCCACAGCTACTGCTGCATCCTGAAGTTGGTTGACTTTAATATTGAATCCACTTTTATTAACATATATTTTAATCCTTTTACTAGGCATACTTGTTGAGACGCTGCTCATTTTCTTAATGCTATTACCATGCGATCTTGGCAAAGTCTTTGAAAACTTTTTTGTAGGAGATGGTGTTTTACATATATGTACTACAGATGATTTTTGAATCATTTCTAGTGGAATATGTTTTAATGTTTTTGTATCGTGCTTTTCGTGTTTAGAAATTACTTTTGGACTTTGTTTATCAATATCATTAATAGTATCCGTAATTACAGAACTTGTTGATTCGTTACTATCTGCTGCAGGAGTAATAATTGTAATTTTTGGTTCAATAGGATAATGTTTTGCAGTTATGTTAATTTCATTATCAATAGAATTAGATTCACTTTCTTCTTCTTGCGTTAACTTTACTTGTATGCTTTTATCTTGAGCAACATCGTGTTTATCTTCTGTTGTAGTTTGTACAGCAATTTCTACTTTTTTGATAAGCAAGTTATTTTTTTCTCCCATTGTATCCTTTTTACGAGCTTCATCACAACAAACTGTATTTATTACTCTGATTTCTGGTGATGAAGGTTTTTGATTGTATGTATCCTGAGATGTACTTGATTGTGCTTGAACTGATTTTTCTTTCTCAAATAAACGCTTCATAGATGCATTAAAAATATCATTTGGTAGATCTGCTCCAAATTCTTGTAATAATAATTGCTTTTGCTTTTCAACTTTTTTTAACATATCCAATATTTGTTCTTCACGCGAGTTTTCATTTTCCTTAGATTTATTTTGTAAAGTTTTGTCAGTGTTTGTACATTCATTGGAAATACATTGTTCTTCCCAAGTAGCACCCATATCAACACTTTTATCATTTTCTCTTAATACAAGAGTAATTTGTCTTTCCATAGGATATGAAGGGCACTCTTCCAAACATTCTTCATCTAATAAAGTTTTTAGTGCACGATTTAATTTCTTTTTGTGTTGGTCTTGTAATACTTTTCTTTGCCCTTCTTGCGTATATACATATTTCTAATAAGAGATAAGTATACTATAATTAATATAAAATTTACAATAAAAGTAAAAAATTTATAATAGGATACCATATACCGGGTAATGTTCAACTTGACCAGCTTTCAATTTACGTTCTTCGCATACAAGATGATTTAGATTCTGTACGAGAGTTTGATAATCCCGACGTACTTTCTCCCTTAACACCGCGTCTTCACCACGCTTCTGAGCACCAAATTTACGACTTTCTGCTAAATGTGTTTCAACTTTCTCTACCTGTTCAATTTCTTGGGCTAAATCTATTGCACTTGGCTACAAACATAAATTTAATATCAATGAATATTATTGTATAGAATATGTTTCCTACCACTGGAATCTGAAACATTTCTTATTCTTGGTAGTAGGACAAAACTTTAAACTGTATCTTCGTATAGATAAAGAAATGAATTGCATTTATTGTCAAATTTGAAAATTTTTGTATATTGTAATTTGACAATATCTACAGTCATTGTTACTATTATTATTTATTATTCTATGCTGGCAATTACAAACCTCATTCCATGCTTGTATTTTTTCAACTACACCAACTGGTTTATTATACATGTTAGACTGATGTTTTCTATGATCATACAATTGTACTTTATCATTTGTTGGGCAGCTAACATACTTTGGTGCTCTTATACATTTATATTGTGCACCATTATCAGCTAAATACAATGAATCATCACTAAATGAACTAGAATCACTAATAACAGTTGAATCTGAAGTTGATTGTACATAGTCCTCTGGGTTATACCTATAATGTTAAAATACTTTGTCAGAAGTTATTTTATACTAAAATCAATGTTATAATGCAAACCTTAAGGCTTTATCAATTTTTGTTGAGACAGAATTTGAATTTGATTCTGCTTTCCCAGAATTTTTGATGTTACATTCAGACTCATGTGTCTGTACATTTTGTTTGGTAGTTTCTTCAACAGCTGTAGTTTTTAATGTTGAAGGTTCTGCAACTGAACTGACAATAAATTGTTCTTTCAAAACTGTGGCATTCTTTTTGGAATCAGCTTCCACAGTCTTCGATTTTGATATCAAAAGTGGTGAACATGTTTTAAAATCACTTCCAACAACCTATACAACAAATTGGCAAATACATAAATTTGTATCTAACATTTATTATTATGTTTATGTATGAATACTATACTTTTATATAGGATTTGGTAACTTTCCCAGGTGATTTCTTAAAAAACTGTTTTTTTATTTTTTTCTTAGCAGATTTACATTGTTTATTCTGTTCATCAATATCCAGTTGTGTAGTATCTTTTTCTACTATTGTGTCCCGAGGCAGTTTTGCTATCATTGTAGACCTAAGATTCTCCAATTCTCTTACATGACGTAATCGCTCTTGATGTAGCTGTTGCATAGTTTCCTTCTAAATGGATTTTATTTACTCATTTATAATATTTATGATCTAAGAAGATTTATAAATTAAATGTCTTACTTGTTGTATATTATTCATCTGTTTCATTGCTTCTTTTCCTCTTTTCAATGCAGTTAATTTATTTTTCTTTTCTTTTTCATAAACCAATGCAGTATGATCAGGTTCTAATGTTGCAGATACATGTGCTTGACCAATATCTGCCATATCTTCCTGATATTTTTGTTGAATTTCCATAATTTTACCATTATACATTTGTTTCAAAGTTAATTTATCATCATTTTCAAGTTTTTTAAGTTCCTGTTTTGCTATATTCTTAGCACGTTCCAAAAGTCTATCCGATATTTCTTTTGATTGCTGTCGTACCTATGTAAATTGTTCAGTGATTTTTCAAATTCTTTTACATTATTTTTGTCATTATCCATGCAGTGCAATAAAACAATTATTATTTGATATTATTTGAAAGAAAACTATATTCTGTTACAGAATATATTCCTGCACAATTAAATATAATTGCAGTAATATCCATTAATAATTTAATTATAAATTTTGTCTTTTATTATTTTTAAATTTTTAAACAATTTGTTGTGTTTACAGACGCGCGCGCGCAATACATGTACATATATATTATACATCACAAATTATTTAAAAATTTATATTTTCTCCCTCTCTACATATATAGGTACATACACGTGTGCGCATACATATGTATATGCATATATATAAAAATATATATATATATATATATACACATATATATATACCTGCTCCAAGCGTAACCTTCGCCGACGATCGCGCTCATTTTTCTTAATTTGGTCTAAATCAGATAGTACCATTCTTCCACGTCGTATACTTAAAGGATTTCCGTTGATAGTAACGTTAATAGACATATTTTCTTCAAATAAATCTGAAACAAAATACGTCTTCTCAACTCAAATTGAAACTCGCAGGAATGGTCATCCTTATATTTGGCCAATCAACGGATTATCGTCAGTGATTTGTAAGCATACGCGTGTAGGGGCGTTAAAGCTATCGAAAGAAAGTGTCAAAGTAGAAGACCTTAAGGCCCTCTATGCAAAGGATACAGTTGAAATACAAAATCACTGTATCATATACGCTGCTAGTAACTTGTCACACATTCAACTTTATTTAATGAAACTGAAGAACCCCTCTAGCTATTCTACATACAATAAAGAATGCAAGCATGTTACGACTTTTGACTAGTAAAATTACCCATCATTAATCATATTTTACCAATCAGAAATGGGCACACGTCTCGCGTAATATGGAGTTTTTTTTTCTGCCATATCGTAACACTCTGGTCAGGGATGTATCTAGATATATCGTAGATTGACGCTTGTAGATTAAAAGACGAGAAAACGCGACAAAGATTCAAAAATCAATGGTAAAACTTACATTAAAAAATTGTCCTAAAAGTTAAAGTCTTAAAAAAATAAATAACAATATTACTATTTATATATATAAACAATAACTTGTATAAATCTATTACATATGAGTGAGAGAATAGCCTTCTACCAAGTGACCCTGCCACGGTCACGTGGTTTTATTTAGATCCACTTATCATCTATGAAACGAACTATAGAAAGCGTCCATTGCAACACTTGAAGATGTATTCATATCTCCCACGTCTTTAATGCATTTTTGTAAGCGGCTTAATAATGTTTCACACGACAAAATCAACCATTTTGTAACAAGAAACTATCTAGTGAAATTACTAAAGCGTCAGCCTTGTGTCTTGCTAGTCGGTATTGCCACAACAAGCAATGTTCAGTGGCAATACATACGTACTTGAAATACACACTTTGTCGTTCAAGTATCACACATCCTTTGCACTTCTTCGTGATGCGTTCATTCAGGTGATTAATGTTTGTCTAAACAAATCATAAGTTGACTTGAGAAGTATTAATTGTAATAGAATTCTCTTTCCATTTGTGTAGAAATTGATGAACCAGAAGTGAAACAGTAGTCAAGACTGAAAAAGATATCTATATTGACCAAAACTTCTATCAATGTGTGATGCATAATTGTACATTATTGGAGCGCCAAACTTTGTAATAACGTTCAAACTCAACTGGTTTTAATTAATTTAATCAGTATTGCAATGATTTATAATAAGTCGATTATATTTATGTTTCTTCAGGAAAACTAAGGAATATAAAAAAGTGTTTATTGGAAAATATACATGAAATATCTCAAACAATGATCATCACAAGCGTACAAGACGTCACTTTAGAGGCATATGGTAAGTACTCACTGATTTTATTCTATACAATATATAATTTTACTTAAACATATTAAAGTAAAACATATTTTGACAAAATAATTTTTAATAGAAACTATCAATATAATGATCACACAGGTATTGCATTTAATACATATTGGAAGTTATACAAATCTATATAAAGTTAATCGTTACAGTATAAATTATGTTAAAAAATTATAAATTAATGTTAGCCTTTCATTAGCTTTACATAGTTTTCTTAATAGTTGTAAATAATGTTTTGAAGAATGATGGTAATGGGAAATAGACTTTTCAGTTGTTTAGAAACAATTATTGGTCTTTATTTTAATAAAGTAATTGATGATATTACTGATGGAAAGGGAAGCAGAAATGTATGACTTAAGCATTTATTTTATATAATTCATTATCAATATAAAACTTACAGTTGCAAGGCATTACAATTAACTTGCTTTTAATAAAATTTGGTTATAATGATTAAACATGAGTCATTAATCATTATCATTAATTATTGAAATTGAAAATGAAAAGAGGTGATAACTCCATTGTATAGTATTAATTATCATTGTTTTTTCTTTTTAGAATAAAAGACTGTTAAAACAAATGGTAACATTTTTTCATACTGACATATTTGCTTTGAATTTGAACTTTATTAAAACATAGAGAAATAAATGTTGTGCAAACAGTATATATAGTGAATATTATTAAATATCTATACCATTGATAATGTAATACTGTTACAGCAATATTTTAATAATTTTCATAATCAAAATTAAAATAATAATATTATAATATTATATTTATGATTTTATCATATATTGATTATGTATATTTAAACAATGTATAGTACACATAAATATTGTATTTCTGCTGATAAGTTATTTAAGTTTAAAAGATATTATTTTCCATAAATATTTCAGATTAGAAGAATATATGGAATTAAAATGGCTCGTAGACGTAAAACCGAAATGAAAACATCTGTGAAATCATCCCTTAAGTATGTACCTGTCCGGAAATCTAGTAGACAAATAGCTAAAAAGCAATTAGAAGAAAAAAAAGTTAATGGAGATGTTTTACAAATATCTTACTCAAATGATGCAGAAGATGGTAGAAGTACCGAAGAATATCAGAATCAAATGCTCCCAAAAAAGAATCAAAATTCTTTAAGGAAGTATAACAAGCAGAAGAATGTCCCTAATAGTAATCTGCTTGTAATTAATGAAGAGAGTGAATACTCAACATCGCAATATAAAAAGGATACTAGTGAAAGTGACAGTCAAGATGGAATAGACATTATAATTGAACACTCTGAGAAACTTAGTCCCGAAGATGTCCAACAAGTAGTTGTTGGTAATTCAATTAAGGAAACTGTAACTGAACCTGACTCTACTGAAATTGAAATATGGCCAGAAGATGTAGTAGAAGAAACTATAATTTGTGAAGAGATGGAAGTGAAAGAAGACGTTAAAAGTAACAGTTATAGTTTGAGACAAGAAGATGATATGATGGTAAAAGAAGTATTGCTGATAAGCAATTCCTCATCATTAGAAAGAAAAAATTTTGTTGAATTTACTGTGATACAAAATGAAGGTGGTTTAGAATCCATGGTAATGGCATCTAATTCAAGAAATACATCTAATACTGAATACTGCGCCATGCTAAAAGATATTTGTAACTTAGGTAGATCTGAAACTGAGAATTCCATATCAACCTCGTGTATAGATGTGCCAATGACTTCTAACAATAAAAATGGTAAATCATCTAATTTGGAGGAATTATATGCTCATGATACAACAACACTCAGCAATCAAAAAGACTTACACACAGATAGAAACATGTTCGTAAAAAAATCAGATGAAACTCTATCTAAAGAAGATGCATTTTGCAGAATAGACAACAAATTAGCAGACATGCAAATTAGTGAATCTTCAAAAGAAATACAAAAATTAGTTAATGATTTATCTAATATAGAAAGTGCAACATCTCCATTACAAATTGCTATTAATATAGAAAAAGAAATTCCAATGAATCTTGATGATGAAAGTAGTTCATCAATATTGGATAAAATAGAACAGTTACATCATCCCAATAATTCTATTTCTTTGCTCGATAATATAGACAAAAATATAACAGAACGGAATAAATCCACTTCCAGTGATGATAAAATAGATTGTGCTGATCAGCATTTATTAAAATCAAAAGTTTTACGAGATAAAAAGGTTGGAAATCAACGAAAAATTATACAGTCACAACAGATTAATGAACTATTATATGGTGACAGTGAAGCAGATAATAAAATTGACGGAGATGATACAAAATTATCTAGTAGTAGTGATAATAGTAATGATACATTGTTATCTTTGAGTAATTGTAAACTTACAGAATTTGAAACAAAGTGTAATAGTAATTCAAACGATATTGATAAAAGGATTGAGTTTAGAAGTCGAAGTGGTAGTACTGATACAACAGGTTCAGAAAGTGGATCAAACAGTTCTGGTGTGAGGAGAAGTAGTAGAATTAGATCAATTGGTTTAATGAAACAAAGGTACGTATTATGATATTTAAATATACAAAGACATATATGGAAATATATTCTTAATTATTTACCTTAATACTTATGGTACAATTAACACTTATTAGTATCATTAGAATTCATAGTATTAAATGTATTTTCCATTTGTATCAAAAAATTGTTTTAATATTGTTTTATAGGTCTCGTGGGCGTGGTTTAGTTACAAAACCTAATATAGATATTTCAAAATCAAGTATTCAACAAGAACGGGAGAAAGTATCTAATAATACTGTTTTAGTTGCTCAAGATGTAAAAGTGGACAATCCACCTGAGCCACAATCAGATAAAGAGAATAACGTCAGTAAGGCTGGAAATACATTTGATTCGTTTACTCCACTAGCAACTACTTGCAATGCTATAGGTTATGACTCAGACTCTTGTAAACCTGTTAAAGTAAAATCACGATGGCGAAGATCGAGTGAACTTGAAATGGGTGGATCAAACACAGGATTTGGATCTACATCATCGGTTGGATCTACATTTGGAACCATAACTACAAATATGCCTGAATCAGGATTATTAATGTTTAAGTCTGCAACTGGAACTCTAACAGACATTGGCTCTTCAGATTCTGGATCTGGATCTACAACAACAGCAACAAATATTCAACCTACTACAGAAATAGAACAAGTGAAAGAAGTATTAGCAGCAGCTAACAATACCACTGCTGTGCTAATTCCAAGAACTATTGGTGCAAAAATTTCATTACCTATGGTTCCCGAGGTAGAAGATAGGGAAATGGAAGAACGCTTAAGTCAGTTTGAATATTTACCTGAAAATTTATATCTGACAGAAAGGTAACTAAAAAATAAATAAAATTATGCCTGCAAAACTTTGATACATACAATAATAATTTTATTTAGGTACACAAATAAGGAAACTAAACGAATGGTGTGCGATTGCTTTTTAACAGAAGAAGAAATTGAAAGAGGAGAACTAGGTTGTGGAGAAGATTGTCTCAATAGACTTCTTATGATAGAATGGTATATATTTTGTTATATGTATATGTTTAATTTAAATGTAAAATATCAAACAGAAAACAATGTGTATAATATGTGGTACAAATTTTAGTGGACCTCGATGTGTAGTAGGTAATCGCTGTACAAACAAAAGGTTTCAAAATTGTGAATATGCTAAATGTGAAGTATTTAGAACAGAAAAAAAAGGGTTTGGTTTACGTGCCATAGTCGATCTGTTAGCGTAAGTAGTCTTAAATATAATTACAATAATAACTCATCATAACTTATGTGTTGATGAATTCAATTTCTAATTATTAGGGGGGAATTTATAATGGAATATGTAGGTGAAGTAGTTGATCCAAAAGATTTTCGACGTAGAGCAAAAGAATATTCAAAGGATAAGAATAAACATTATTATTTTATGGCGTTAAAATCTGATCAAATTATTGACGCTACTATGAAAGGAAATGTTTCTCGCTTTATAAATCATAGTTGTGATCCAAATTCTGAAACACAAAAAGTAAGTAATAGAAATTAATAAAAACAAATTATAAATAGTGCATATTTTTATATCAGTTAATTTTGAAATTTACATAGTGGACAGTGAATGGTGAATTGAGAATAGGCTTTTTCAATAAAAAATTTATAGCCGCTGGCGAGGAAATTACATTTGATTATCACTTTCAACGTTATGGGTATGCCAATAATATTTTAATAGAATTAAAAGTATAAAAATTGAGTTATTTATTCTATGAATTTTATTATAAAATTAGTAAAGAGGCGCAGAAATGTTTTTGTGAAGCCCCTAATTGTCGTGGTTGGATCGGTGATACACCGGAGGAAGAAAAGGAAAAAACTGAGAAAAAAGAAAAACGCGAGAAAGACATGCGAAAGAAGAAGGGAGAAAAAAAACAGACTGATTACATGGAAGACGAAGATGTAAGTTTCTATTAATCTATAAACTTTATAGTTACTTTACTTTTTGTCTTATTTTATACATTATTTCAGTTGGAAGAAGAAATAGATAAATTATGTTCAGGTGGTTTGAAAAATAGAGCTCATACATTAACATTAAGTCGATTAATGGTTCGCAGCAGAGAATTAGAACATAGAACACGTCTTTTACGTCTAATACAAAGCGGAGAGCATCCGTGTCGAAGATTATTTTTGGATTATCATGGTTTACGTTTAATTTGGAGTTATGTTATGGATATTTCTACAAACGATTCTGATGAAGCACAACAATTTCGGCTAGAAGTTCTGAAGACTCTAAATACACTTCCTATACCTAATAAAACAATGTTAATGGACAGTAAAATTTTTAACGTGGTCGAAAAATGGTCCAGACGGTTGTATTTTTCTCCAAATGGCGACTCCCCAGAAGACGATCAAGGAAAATCAAAATTAAGTTGTGAGGAATTACAAATGATGATATTAATGAAAACAAATTATGATATTAATGAAAAAAAAAGCTCTTATCAGTTAAACGATGTAGACAAACATGAGACTAATATTGAAAATTGTATAGCAATTAACGAAATGAAATCAGATAATGCAGATCAAAATCTCATACCTGAACTAGCTTCAAGTCTTTTAGCTGAATGGTCAAATTTGAAAGAAGTTTTCCGAATACCGAAAAAAGAAAGAATTGAGCAAATGAAAGAGCATGAAAGGGAAGCAGGTAACAATACTGAATTATTTACTAATATGAGATTCATCTTCTTTAAACTTAAAATTAATAAGTGATCATTTTTAGATCGCGGATACAGAGAAGAATTGGAAAAGGAAGAAAAAAGAGGAACATCATATGACAGGTATAAATAGGGATAAATACACAAATTATTAAATATTTTATAATTCATACTTAGCGTACAATTTTATTATTTCGTAGGCACAGGTCTGACAGATATGGAAGAAATGAATCAGAAAAGCGTGGAGATAGAAGACGAGGACGAGAATCTCCAGAATCTGAATATACTAGAATGAAAGATAAAAGAATAGAGGAAAGAAGTAGCTTGGTTCCAATTCCACGAATGACAAAGTATGAACGTAGACAATTATTTGCCTTAAAAGTTGCTAAAGAGGAAGAAGAGCGACAGCGCCGCCAGCAGCAAGAATCATGGCAAGATCATGAGACTAGGTGTCTGGCATTAGGTATAGATCCTCACACGACTGCTATGGTAGATCCACAAACTGGTTATCCTGTTTTTTACAATCCATCACTTGGACAGTGGCAACATTATCCTACACAAGGTATTCATTTCCTATATTTTTTTTAAATTTATTAAATATAGTTTTTTTATACGATTATTGCATAAATGTAATAATTTATTCTAGATGGAGAAATAAATCAACAATGTACTCCTGTGTATGTAGGAGGACCTCAATCAGTACCTGGCCATTCTCAATCTGGAATAGTACCTCAAAATTCACATGTCCTCCCACCATCAATTCCTTCTGAAATATCACCTGGTATGTCTAGTAGCATACCTTCAGGTGTATCTCCAGTAGTGTACACATTAAGTCAAACATCCGTGTTCAATCAAACCACAACAGCATATTCTTTACTATCTCATTGTCACCAACAATATCCCGAAAGTCAATTGTCACTTTCAAACAACTTAGTTCATGGTGGAACACCTCCTATTACAATTCAAGCTCAGTCTCTCTATGATCATGTTGAAAAGCAATCAGATCGGCAGTTTCCTGCAAAAACATTTAAAGCAACACAACCAGAAATACCTCCTATAGATTTGCCACCAAAATGGAAAAGTGCAACCGATACCAGGGGTAGAATATATTACTATCATGTAAAAGAACGTATATCACAATGGTTACCTCCACCACCAGATCATATTGGAGTTCAGCCAGATTCATCATCATCTTCAGAATCCAGTGAGGAATCTAGTTCATCAAATGAAGATGATGAAGATATTGAAGAGGATAATAACGAAGATCAGAAAAATGAAGAGTTAGATTTAAATAATACTTTAATAGAAAAATCATTAAATGATTCTAAGCATATTATGTCTAAAAAAAGTGGTGTTCCTAATATAACTGGAAGTTCAGGACTTTTTCCAGAAGGTAAAAAAAGAAGAGAAGGATTAGTTCAAGAAAGAATCATCAGTGTACGTTGCATTTTTTGTTGTTTTTTCAGATGTAATGGATTTATTATATGATCAGTCCTATTATTATATATTATATTTGTACATTTTGCAGCCACGCCGAGAAGAAGTTCGTGTAGATCATAAAACGCACAAAGGAATAAAGGAAAAATTACGACGTCAAAAAGAAAGAGCAAAATTTAAAGAACATGTTGAAAAATTACGAAGACATCGACGTAGTAACAAATCGAAATCACATTCACGTCATAGTTTAAATAAATTACAGTCGCCTTCAACCGATTTATCTACAATGTCGGAAAGAAAAATTAAAGATACTTTTAGGATAAATATGGCAAATGTGATGGTACACTTTTTGAATCCATACAGAAAAAATGATTGTAAACAAGGTAGAATAACTAATACGGAAGATTTTAAACATCTTGCAAGAAAGGTATCTTTACAAAACAAGTATAAAAATTTTACTTCTATACTAACATCAGATTTAATTTACTAAACCGTGTTTCTTATTTTAGCTTACACATTTTGTACTCGCAAAAGAATTAAAACACTGTAAAAGTGTTGATGAATTACAGTGTAATGAAAATGTTAAACATAAAGCTAAAGATTTTGTACGTAAGTATATGAGTAAGTTTGGTGCAGTATACCAGAAAAGTACAGACGAAGATTAATTATGTAACTTATAACGTGAAATTGTTATTTATTACACGAATTCTCTACCATGAATATTGTAATATACCTAGTAGAAATATATCTAAGTAATGCCCATATGTAGATATATTTGTAATTATTATTACTGTAATATAGGTCAATTTGTACATGCTTCAGAAACATTCTGGCAATAGGAGCCATTAAGAAATTAGTAAATTTCTAATTGCAAGTATTCAATGTATAAACTCGATATTTTCATTTAGAATGGAATAATATGTCTGTTAATCTTTTAATGAAATTGCATTTTATGTTCTGATATAGTGTACATCCTGTATAGTTAAATTAGGTATTGACCTCTATCCCTTATATTGGTTTCATAAAGAATATTAAATCTATACTTTATTGTTAAATATCACATTAACATCTTAAATATTGTAAATAATATATATTGTAAAAGAATTTTTAAATGTCTCATAAAAGTAAGTTGCAATTACTAAATCTTTTGCTATTTATAACAAGTAAATGAAATGAAAAACAAAAAATTTTGGATTCATAAACTTACTTTCTATATTCTGAAAATTTCTTCTACATGGTACAAAAATTGATTCTGTGATGCATGATTTTTAAACTGAAAGCAATGTACGATTTTAAATAAAAAGAAATCTATGTTTATTGTCAAAGAATTTTGATTTATTAATCAAATTTCCTAATTTATATAATTAATAATGTACGTATATTTCTATGTAAATTCGATAAATTTAAAAATGTTTCTTTCAATATAAAAATGTAGAAAATAAAAGATAATATACTTAATTTAATATACAATTTTTTGAGAAATATTTATATCATAATAAGTAAATCTTTTTTGCTGTTAAAATTAATTCTATATGTTTTAATAGTTTTATAAGTAGATACACAATTAAGTACTTTTAAATCATATGAGTAAGATATTACGGTTTTGGTCACTAGAGGCACTGCATCGCTAATAAGTATTATGCATGAACTTGGTGATGGTACAGAAAGTGGTTTGCAGGTAAGAGGTGTGATATGAAAAAAGTAAGGGGAAATAACAATAGTACCGATCCGTTACCATTTTACATACTATCAGATTTACTAGTGGTGGCATCTAATTAAAATGCCACCCATGAATTTAGGGACACCTCGTACAAAGTTCATTTTAGAAGCGTTTAAAACCAACCCTATCCTAACCTTACGTAATGTAATTTAACCTATCCTTTAATTAAATACGGCAATATAGACTCATTAGGTTAGGTTGTATTAAATTTAATGGAATTAGGTGCAGAGAATGGATGGGGCTATTGCGCTGTTCCTGTCCCTGCGTTGAAATTTTTAATTCTAATATATTCCTGTAATTCGTGTTGCTATCAATACGGATTTTTATCTCACTTACAAATCTATGGATCTAAGCCAAAAACGAATTTTCAATCTTAGTTTAGGTTGTACGCATCGATAATTGGAATGCTTCATTATAGGCTATCTGATTAAAATTAAAATATAATAATTTCTATAATTTTATATGTATGATAACTGTGAATAGTAGTTTTTAACTCTGTAATTTATACTGAAAAAACAAAATCCATAGATTTACAAAGATCTATATAGAATTGTAACTTTGTAATTTATACAATCCGTATATTTGCATTGATTTTCAAATTTAATTTAAGTATAAATTACAAGATTAAAAACTACTATTTACAGTTGTCGTACGTATGAAATTATATAAATTATTATTAATTTAATATTAAAATTCTATAACAGACCACTGTAGATTTACAGATTTTTTAAAAGGAATCTACGAAATTCTAGGGAATTTTGAGTTCGTCGTTACAGATTTTCATAAATCCAAGATGGTACCACTGAACGAATAAACGTTTCATCTTACACGTGTTGGTATCACACAATCTAAAATCAGATCTTGTACATAATCAGTGGTTTTGAAGCGACCTCATTGTTTGAGTACGATGATTCTGAGAACTATATTCAATTAAACTAAAGTTAGTAAAGGTAATAAAAATAGAAAACTCGCCCCTTTATATGATTTGTGATTTACTCATATTTTACAGTCTTACAAGGAAAGTGCAAAGCCTTGGAGTCACCGATTTAGTTCAAATGTTGTAGGATGGTAGATTTTACTCCTTTGTTGTTGAAGGTATATGATTATATGAGCTATTATTCAATAATTTTTTAGATATTTGCAATTGAAGATTTATCAATGCTTAAATTTAATTCTGTTCAGAATAATTACCATATAATGGTTTAGCGTAGTGACAAGAGATCAGTGTTGTACTCGTTAGGACCGGGGTTCATCTCTGGGCAGACAATTTAAAAAAAATTAGTCCTGTATTCGTCCAGATTGATATTCTATTACCAATGTATATTCTAAATATGATCTCATGAAAAGGAGTAGTATTGAACATAATTAATAATAGTAAGGAGTAGTATTAAGCATAATTAATAATAGTCCGAGAGAGGTCGTATTCAGACTCATTTTCATTGGAAGAACTTCGCCATCTATTGGCAATACTCTTGTTAAAATATAATGAAAAATCTCTATTTTCATCAATAGGTAAAATGATGCCGCGAACAATATGGAACGATCTATCGGAAAGCATGTGTTGTTGAATCAATCAGATCGAGTAAAAATGAAAACTAAATGTAAAAGTGAAAGAGAAATAGTCAAATAAGTTTGATTGACAGTAAGAAGACTGTCTGAAGTTAGACCAAACTTTTATAAGCCGAAACTTACTTGCCTATCTAATAGAAAGGTAAAATTTGACATTACTTACCGATGGGCAAGTATTTCCTACTAACCAATATATTTGGCACCATGCGTAGTTTGTATGAGTTTTAAAGATACGTATAAGTCATATTATTTTAGAAGTGTTTCAATGTTTTGCCAACATTACAAGTATTGATCGGTTCATTGTCAAACTCCTGATGAAGTTAATTACTAAAAGAATTTCTCAATTTTTTGAATTTAGTAACTAATAGTTTTATATTGTAATATTAATTGATTAATTGTCATATAAATAGTTCATGAATTATTGAATAGAATTAGTTGCACAAAAATTGTAGATATATTAGAAATAGTATCCAAAAAGTAGTAGGTCAAACTTATATAAATACATTCCATGTTAAAACTTTGTAACTGAACTTAATACTAATTGTTTAACCAGACTTAACAAAGATTGTTATCATAATATTATGTAAGGTATTAAGCAGTAACTAAAATATATGTTCTTGTTTAAAAATAAGATGATTATGAAATCTCATAAAAGAATGTAAGTACACTAACTATGTTTGCTTTCACAAAATAAGGATTAAGTTTTTGAATAAATAATACTTTTCAATGTTATTTTTAATTGTCAAAAGAATAAATATATATGCATTGGACATACTATATAATGTACAATAAAAATTATTACAATGGATAATATTAGTGGAAAACAAAATTAAAAATGGATGTAATTTGTAAAACAATAACTTAAGTTTTAATTTTTCTTTATATTAAAGTTATTAAGGTTAATATTAAGGTTTTCACCTCTTTCCTGCTATATGTACACAAAGTGTTCAAGATATGATATAACAAAGAGAAGACTATATGATGCAAATGTTCTACTTTAAAAGACTACCAAATAAAAGATACTTCAGTTGAAACAAAAGTTCAAGTATCTTTTTTCCACTATTTTAAAGAGATATTATCTACTCAGTTTTTTAAATAGAAGATTTAAAAAATTGAAAAAATTGAAAAAAATGTAGAATGTAATTCTATTTGTCCTCTTTAGACACCCTACTGTTTAAAACAGGTGAAACTTTATAATTGACAGAATGAACATAAACTGAGATTAACACATAAAGTCCAAAATTTGACTCTAAAACATGTCTGATTTGGCATAAAATGATCTTATAGCAATAAATTATGATTGAAATTGTATGGTCATTTAAGAAACAATCTTCTTTTAAATAACAGTGGCTATTCTGTTTTAAAAAATGTTTCATTCTATGTTTTAGGTATAAAATACGTACATGAAATTAATGTTTAGATGCAAAAAATGTTCAATTAAGTGAACATTTATTGCCACATTCATCTTTATAGATAGTTAGGATTGAAAGATCCTTTTATAATTATTTTTTATATTCTGCTTATATTTTAGTCATTTATTTACTATTTCTTTTATGAAATTTCAGAAATATATGAATTTTGTAATGCAAAATTATGCTCTGTCTTCAATTCACTTTTTTTTTTTTAAATATAGAATATCATTTATACACAAATACAAATTATATTGTGTTATTATTTATATCTTAATTGATACATTTTAATTTGTAAGCAGCAACTATTGTGGGTTAGAAGAGAAGGAATCGTTAATGGTCTCAATAGCTTGGTTAAAACAGTTACTTGGCAAATGAAAAACTCAGGTTCAAATCCCAATTCAGTAAAGTTCTACTCATTGATTATCTTTTTTCTACAAGATGTTATTTAGAAAATTATTGTTTCTCACGCTTTAATAATTCAATAATATTTTGCATATACAGACAGAAAATGATCCATATGTAACCAAGGATTAATGGAGGCTTACCTGCAAGTTTAATCAACAGTATTCTCAGGAAAATAATCAATGAGAAAAATGTTTAACTTGAGGTACAAGAAAAGCACATTTTTTGTTTGTTATTGAAAAGAACTTTTTAACTATTTGAATAGTTTGTAATCCTGATGTGAAAAGGTTTTAAATACATCTAACTGAAATATGAATATCATTGGTTACAAATATAATTTTCAATACAATAGTACTTTTGTTTTTATAATGTTTTAATAATATATATTTGTTTCTCCATTAATTTGAGTATTTATCAAATGTGTATATACTCAACTAATTAATCGAGCTGTTTTTTAAAAATAAAGTTTTACTACACAATTTCTGCTTTTTCTAAAAAGATTTTATTGTTTTATGTGAATCCAATACATTAGTTAAGAATATTAATGTAATACTGATTTCTTCAAAGTTTACAATTATTGTAATAACATCTTTATTTATATAAATTTTCTAAATTATTAAGAAATACAAAAATTACATTATATGTTCTTTATGTTTATTTTTTAAGTAAATGTAAATTTAAATTTTTAATATTAGAAATATATTATATTTGTTCGACTTAATCATATTTTCTATGCATATATCAAATGTCGTTTTTATCACTTATTAATATTATGTTATATTTAATACATTTATTTTTTTATCTTTTTTGTATATTTTGTATGTCAAATGTCAACAAGTATCGCGCGTTTTAAATGAGAACGCATGCGCAATGAGTATCAGAATAATATCTAACATCAAAATAATAGACAAATGAGAATCAAATGTTAGTTTTTATTAAGTTACATACATATGTACATACATCCGTATTTAAGTTTTCATCTTTTATCATTACAAAACTTCTAACCTCTTTTATATACGTACATGTATTATTTTTATAATAAAACGATATCAAATTTTATATGGGATATGGTTAATAATAATTTTTATCGATATATCAATTTCTTAAACATATAATAATGTTTAACTAGAAATTGTCCTTTTTTTTAAATTACAGATTCAATTACTTAATGGTACCTAGTTATTTTATTACATAATATAAAACAATATAAAATAAAAAATATAACTATCATGACATTTAATTTAAATTTATTTTTGAAAGTAAAAATTAATATGCTATAAATCGAGGTATTATTAGTTTCGTAATTTACAGCAATACTTTAGTACTTTTTCGAGAGTGAAAATTAGTTTCAGTTTTAGAAAATATTTTCAATTATTTTAATTATATTCATCAGAGTATTTTACCACCATTTCTATTAATTTTATTTTCTACATCTATACAAATTGATGCAGACAGTAGAATAAAGAGTGATTAAAAAGCCTATTATACTAATAATATATGTTTAATTTTTTATTATTTATGTATCTATTATTATTATGTTTTACATTTGAACATGTTTGTTATTTCTTGTGGATATATTTTGCTTATTGGAATTAAATTTTGTCATGCACTATAATATATGTTGAATAAGTAGTTAATGTAAATTCAAGAACTCAAACTGAAATCGAATAATGAAGAATCATATTTATTGATTTTAGGTAAAAATGCGAGGTATTAAAAGAATATTAGTTTTTTGTACATTAACAACAATTTTACCAATAATACTTCTTCTAACACCTTTATATTTACGTCATAATTTCTATGCAAATGTAGCGTACACTGTAACTGAATCTGATGTTTTGGAAATTACTGAAGGAGTTTCTACAATATTTTGTTCAGTAAGTATTCTTTATATAAATAAATCTTTGTGTATACTTAATAGTGTACACTAAATATTATATTTGATGCATAATTAAATATTATATTTGATATAAATGGAATACTCTTTTTGTTTTAGATGAAGCAATAGTATTAAAGTTTAAAAAATTGTGTATATAAGATTTTGTATTATAAATTAATATTATTATCATTTATACAGGAACATACTTTACAAATGAATACAACCTTTAATGCATTTCAAATGTCACAAAAACCAAAAATAACTTCATATAGAAAACATATACGTCTTAAAAAAAGTATGATTCTACCAGATGACACATTAGAATACTGGGGGTTTTATCTTTTAAAAGGAGCAAGTATAGCACTTTCTGTTTGTTCAAGGTATATACTTAAATTTCTAGTAGATACTAATACTTAATATTATATACTATTCCTACTTCTTACAAAATAAATTGCCTTTATATATAATGAGTATTTGTATAGATTTCAAGGTGCTTCTATACTGCTTGTAAAAGGAGAACATAATTTACGAACATGTGGTATGTTGGAACACAAAAACAATGAACAAATTGTAGAAAATATATTTTTACCAGAGGCAAAGCAACAAGTTAAAGTGATACTTAAATCAAATAATGAAGAAGGTGATTTTGAAAAAAACATTATCCAAGTTAACAATAGCGTATTAAGTAATGTGAAAGGTAAATTGTTATGGAATGTTACTGCAAGAAATCCTAATGTAAATAATATATTGGATTTTCATACACATGTAAAAAACAAGGAAATTAATAAAGAAGAATTAATTCAGAATGCAAACACATATATTAAACAAAATAAACAAGTACTACAAGGAAAAATTGTACATCATACAAAAAAACTGAGACATACCAAAAAAAATCAGTACAAAAAATTAATAGATGTAAAAAGAAAAAATATTATACCGCAAGAAAAGAAAAAGAAACAAAAATTTATTGAAAATCAACTTTATATAAAAAAAGATACAAAAGAAGTAGATGATTGGGTCATACAAGAGTCACAAGAAAAATTCAATTTACAAAAAGCTGGTGAGGATAATATTAATAAAGAAATAAAAATGAATAATAAAATGTTGAACAAAAAAGTAAGAAGAAGTCAGGAACTTGTCAAGCCACCATTTCTTCTTGATCAAGGTATTAAACATGGTGGAAATGCAGTTATAAATATGACAAATACTGATGATGATTCTTCTACATCTAGCTTTGAAAATGACTTAGTTAGATGTTATGGTGGTTCAATTCTAATGGCTCAGGAATTTGCACCTTCTGAACATTGTATTAATGTCACTTACTTACTTAATGGAAAACATATGCAAACAATTCAGAATATTATAGAAAATGGTTATTATTATTACATTTTTTACAGTGATAATGACATTGTATCAAATGATATTCATGCAATATTTGATATTTATAAACCTATTTTACAATATGAGAATGTAACAAAATCTTGCACAAATCAAACAAAATGTTCTTTTTCAGTAAATTTACTATCTTCTAATAGAGTAATTGTTGAAATACCAAGTAAGGATGGTATTGAATACAAAATAGATGATAGTTTACTCCTATCAATCTGTCATCCACGCATGGAAGTATACATATTTTTTCCTATTGCAGTATTATTGTGTATTCTTACTTGTGCTTTTATGTAATTCTCATTTTACAATGTTATAAATACAATTATATTTGTCACATACTGTGTATGTTGAACATGCAAATTTATGTATGCATGAGTGGCGCACGCGTGCGCGCGCGCGCGCGCGTATCAATTATTCTTACTACATTCCACAGTCAATAGAAAGAATTATGTGATTATATATAAAATCATATTTATGTATATAGAATGAGAGAAATAAAATATTCGTTATATTTCTTATATTAATTATTACATTTATTATATTTTCAGAGTATCATAATATTATTCAAAACTATATGAATTGTATATTTCGTATTTTATAATATAATACTAAAATCTATTTTTTCTACCTTTTATTGCCTTTTTTCTTCCCATGTATGTGTACTTATTTATCTATGTTTTATTCACTTATGTTAGTTATATATTACCAACTACTAAATTGATAATTTAATGTTAGGATATATAAAAAATGAATTAAAAAATATAAAAAATGTTATTAATCAAGTTAAATTTGATCAAGCATAATGTAAAATAAATACTCCATTATGATAACATTCAAGTTCTATTTTGTACGAATTAATATAAAAAATACTAAATTTATAATTCTCTAAAAGATGACATGTTATTTATAAAACTACATCATTTATATTTATTACAGAACATAAAGTAAATATGTTTAAATCAACAAATAATACTTCAAATGTATTTCAGTACAGAATTTAACAGACTTACACAATATAATAATAAAAAAATAAATTAAAAATGTATAAACATAATTAATAAAAACAAAAACTTATAGATTTATTTAGAAGAATTAAAGCAAAGTAAACGTATTTAAGTACTTGACGATGTTTGCATTTACCTCACACCCCCACTAAAAAGTCGCAAAGGATTATGGGAAATTGACGCACTTCCCTTATGCGCAATAACCATTTTTAAAGGGAAATACTATGAAACTCAATGAATTACGAAAAAGTTAACACATACTTGTAAAAGTTTATATCTTGAAGTCTTTGACTACTGTTTTGAATACATCTGACGAGTTCAATTACTTGGAAAGGTTACTGAAATTTTGAAGACCGTTCGCAGCGCCATTGTGCGGCACTTATAAGAATATTCCTTGTGACGCAATAGGAACTCGTCCTTTCCGTCGACCTACCGTGAGTGGAACATGTCGCATACGTCTGAGCGAAGGTAAGTTCGGTTTTTCACACGTAATCACCAAAGATGTTTGCTTTCCTACATTTTGCAAATTCTTCATTTATGTTGTGTTTTTGTAAATCTTGCGCTGTATAGAGTTAGATGTCAATAGTTAATGATATATCCTTAAAAAATAGTACCGCAATCGACGAATGCATGGACATGAGACTGACAACATGGCGTGCATTCGTTTTTGTCACATTGTTCGCAAAATTAAAATCAATCCTCCACTGCTATCAATTTTTATAATCTTTGTGTTGTTATGCTGTAAAGTTCTTAGAATTATTTATGTATTAAACATTAAGACTAAATGTATTGTAATCTTGATAAAAAAAAACAGCATGTTACTCTACTTGCAAACACGTTTTATTTTACATTTGAAATTACGTAATAAAAAATGAATTCTTATAGAAATTTAATAAAAGAAACGGAAGAAAATATTTAGCGCTTGAAATATCATACGAAATTATCAATACTAGATCTTTCTTTTTAATTACAACGCGCCTTACCTGTTCAGACATGCTTTCGCGTGAGTCACTGTCAACGCATGTATCAAGTCATCGATAAATTCATTATCATATTTATTTAACGGTTCCTCCGATGTATCAAACTGTTATAAGCATAAGAAATCATTAATTTTTTTAACGAAAATTAGTTAAATTTAAATATGATGTTAAATTTCATCTTTTAAGATTGTTAAAATTTAAAGTGAAAATTATTTAGTATAAAATTGTTACTACACAGTAGATATACAACACATAAATAAGTAATAAAGATTAAAATATATGTATTTTTATCATGAAAGTAATATACGATCAATAAATTGTAAATTATTTGCTTTGATTTAAAATATTATAGAATGTTGAAAAATGTTATTATTTTACTTTATTTGCATTTCAGAAATGATGATCAATGGCAAGGAGATTCCAAAAATGGTCCTAGTGAAAGTGAACAAACATCATACGATGGCCCTTCTGGCATGGATCCGGATGGGATCATCGAATCTAATTGGGATGTTGTAAGTTTCTTCACATTCTGTGACTTAATAAAGCAAAATAAAAACTTTGGTAACAAAATGTAGATGGCTTATAATTTCTTTAAAATAATTGTTACTGTTTGTCACATCAACGATCAAATTATATTAAATCTTAATTTTATATTCGTGTAACATTGATTTTGATGAATTCTTCATACATTAATTAGGTCATCGATAACTTTGATGAAATGGATTTGAAGGAAGAGCTATTACGTGGTATTTATGCATATGGCTTTGAGAAACCATCCGCAATTCAACAACGTGCCATTCTTCCATGTATAAGAGGACATGACGTAATTGCACAGGCACAATCAGGTATAATAATTGAACTATGTGCATTCTTATTGTAAGAATTGGAAATTTAATTTTCAATTCATATAATGTTTAATAGGAACTGGCAAGACTGCTACATTCTCCATCTCTATTTTACAACAAATTGATACCAGCCTCAAGGAATGCCAAGCCTTAATCCTAGCCCCAACTCGTGAGCTTGCTCAACAAGTAACTAACTCATTTATGATAGTGGTCTGCATATTTATCAAGCAAATGAAATTTCATTCAAACTCTTAAATTTTTAGATCCAAAAAGTTGTTATTGCTTTGGGAGATTTTATGCATGCAGAGTGTCATGCGTGCATTGGTGGTACCAATGTACGTGAAGATATGCGAAAGTTGGATCAAGGTGTTCATATAGTAGTTGGTACACCTGGTAGAGTTTATGATATGATTAGTCGGCGAGCATTAAGAGCCAGTAGTATCAAACTCTTTGTATTGGATGAAGCAGATGAGATGCTCTCTCGTGGTTTTAAGGATCAGATTCACGACGTATTCAAATTATTACCTCTTGAAGTGCAGGTATGTAGAATTTGTAATTACATTTTTGACATTTAGTAGTAAAACTTGTTCTTTAATAGATAATTTATTTAATCATTAGAATGTATTCCTTTTGGATAAACATACAAATTGTACAAGATTAGAACATAAAATCAATAAATTTTTAAATTTAATATGATACCAGTGTTGAAATATGAAATACACGAAAAGTTATCAAAATAACTATTATTTTTATAATTGTATGATTTATAACAATAACGCCATAAAATTAAATGGACACAAACTCTCGAATAACAAAAGAATCAAAGAAATTACTATTGTAGTATGATTCTTCTCTATTGTAGAAAAGTGGAATATATGTATAATAAAAATATAACAGTATAATGTAATAAATTTTTACTTTTCAGGTTATATTATTATCTGCTACTATGCCATCAGATGTTTTGGACGTGTCTAAATGCTTCATGCGAAATCCAATTCGTATTTTGGTTAAAAAAGAAGAACTCACGTTGGAGGGTATTAAACAGTTCTTTGTCTATGTTGAACGTGAAGATTGGAAGTTTGAAACTCTTTGTGACTTATACGATACATTGAGTATTACACAGGCAGTTATTTTCTGCAATACACGGCGCAAAGTAGATTGGTTAACGGATAGTATGCGCAATCGTGACTTTACAGTCTCAGCTATGCATGGAGACATGGAACAAAAAGAACGAGACCTTATCATGAGGCAATTTAGAACTGGATCATCTCGTGTCCTGATAACTACTGATCTTTTAGCACGTGGTATTGACGTTCAACAGGTTTCACTTGTCATCAATTACGATTTACCTTCCAATCGTGAAAATTACATTCATAGGTAAATATATTTATCATTTGCATTTTAATATATATTGAAAAGGATGTCCTGTATATTATAACATCTTGTAAATTATGCAAAATTGTTTGAACATGTGCATTGTTTAACAACTACATTTGTGCTATGAATTATGTTATAGAATTGGGCGAGGTGGTCGTTTCGGTCGTAAAGGAGTGGCTATTAACTTCGTAACAGAAGACGACAAACGGACCCTGAAGGATATTGAACAATTCTATAACACTCACATTGATGAAATGCCACTGAATGTTGCAGATTTAATCTAAATCTGACTATTGGCTATAATTCATTATAATTAAAAAAAAAGAAACGAAATAAAAGTAAGTGAAGTACGGAGCTCTCAGCTGATCTCTCATGGTGTGTGAGTATATATAGAGTGAGTTGGTGAACTATAATCGCTTATGTAAACGCGATTTACCAAAATATTCCAACGTTCGCATCTCAATTTCATTTTATAACAATAGATTACAGGAATAGTTATTTGCTACACTAGAAAAATTAGTACTATTACATTATAATTATTACAATTATCATCACGGATACTACTATACTGCTATTTCTACCACTATTACTCTTATTGTTATTACCGTTACTGGTGTATACTCTTACGCTTTTTTCTCATTCTATATTTATTACTACTCCTTTTCCTGCTACTATTTCTACTATATAACTATTATCAATATAGGCTGATAACCCTATTACTATAACTATAAATACCGAAATTGCTGCAATTTTTGGTACGGATTAGTAGCATTAATATTACATTAATAATACAATCACTGTGATTGTTACTAGCGCAAGGCGATAAAGAAAAAAGTGCGAAGCAAGGCATTTCGGCCAGTACGGTTCGTTACCTCTTGCTATCTCCAATCAGAGATTTTATATTGCCTAGATGCACCCACCATTTTACCCCACTTGTCGAAATTTTATTATGAGCTTCAAGTCTTTTATCTTGAATCATCTTATTTCACCTTTACTACGCGCCTTCTCCAACTGGATGATTTATTCCATGTTTCCTGGCCCTTCTTCAACGCTTCTACCACCGCGATTGCAACGTGTTTGTCTAAGCAGAGGTTTAGTTGGGTATTGGAAGGGGTACTTTAATCACAAGCGTTGCCGAAGGAGATGTACATTCAAACTTAGATGATATGAATTTTTGTATATCCCAAATCCCAAGTACATACCTTCATTAAGAAATAAAGTGTTTGACCTTTTAATTGTGGTTTTTGTTATTACATTCATTATTATGCTCAATATCAAATACATATTATTATAAAATTTCATAATAACACTGAAAGAACAAACCAAAGAACAGTATATAAACTAATACAGTAAATTGTTATTACTAGATCGTTTCGGAAACAAGCTCTACGAACAGTATACATTATTGAAGAAGTTCTCACAGTTTTTTATTTGTATTTACAGGCAATTTTGAGCGGTCCAGAAATGAGGGAGATATTTTTGGAAATAAAGACCAAATTTCGTGATTCAATATAGAAGTTTTGTAAATCGTTTACGTTTCTGATTTCTTTCCCATTATGGGTTATTAACAATATAAATATCAATTTATTATTTATATGCTTGCATAATTTATTCTTCACAATTATAGAATATTTCGCATAATCCTTTTATATCTTGTTAATAAAAAAATTTATAAAAATACTTTTTACCGCATTAGTTGTGTATTTGTGTGTTATGTTGAGAATAAAATTTTAATGTTTCGTACATTGTGAGAACTTTTATATTGTATCTTCATAAAAATGTATTAGAAATGGTAACTAATGACTCCTTAGCATGTTCAAGTGTTAGTGTAGTTTTCGAAAGTTGGAGTAATTTCTTGCAAGTTTAAAAAAATAACTTTCCATTTCCAAAATTTTATTATAATTAAAAACTTTCCATACACTCACTTAGAAACTGCTCGAATTTCCGAAAACTGTTCAGTATTAAATTTTGTAAATATTTCAAATGATTTTTTAATTGGTGAATCGTGAGGTTACTGTATTTATTCATTCTAAAATAATACTTGTGATCAAATCGAAATCGTACAGTCTAGATAACGAATGTATTATTTACACGTATTCATTGCAGCATTATACATTAATGTACTTGTACTTTGAAACGTGAAGTTCATTTGTTAATTGAAGATATGCTGAAAAAATATGTAACCAAATTTTGAATATGATAACGAAGTGCAATAATATTAGTAATAAAGCAACATAAAATTAATTAATCATTTAGAAAAACTATTAAATGAGATTGAAATGCCTCTGCCATGTATTTAAATAGTTAGAATGAACATGTGTTTGTACATGAATTTTAATTTATATTGCTTATTCCTATTGCTTTTAATATTTTTAATTTAATCGTGAAATGGCACTTTCAACTTTTAGAAATTAATATATTTTGGAAATAAAACAAACACACTGGTGAATATTAAATCTTTACAAATATCGTGTTCCATGTATATTTATCGTCTCAGTAGCAGTAAATTACAAATTATTTGTTTTTTGCGTCTTTGATATTACTATTAAGTAATAACTAAACATTAGAATATCGTAATTTATGTAAATCAAATATCATGGTAAAATATAATTTTGTCTGAATTGTTAAATAAAGTGTAAGCGAAATAACTAATTTTTCGTTTATTGATTTTCATGTTTACAAATTTATAGGCACACAATGTATTATTTTACATCTGGGTTTAAATATATACAATATTACACACATTTGTGATTTTGTAACAATTAAAATTTAATAGTTACATATTTAGAAAAAATAATAGTATTTATATGTAATTTAAAAATTATGTTATAATTATTTGATATATAATTATTTAAATATTAGATTGTCTCAAAAATTCTTTTCGTAGATTGCATGCTTGGTATTGTTAGGTAGCATGTAGGCCTAATACAGTCTGATCGGTTTTTGTTTTTGTTATGATAGTTATTACCTTTCAACAGTACATTTTTTTGTTTTTCTCTGTGTATCTTAAAAAATGAAAAATTAAACAGGGCATTTACGGTATGTTATGTTATTGCTTCGAGAAAAGCTATAGTGCTGAGGATCATATTACTGCCGAAATTGTGTCGTGTACGGTGATCGTACAGTAACTGTCTAGACTGTTCGTAACTGATTTAGAAAATTTGAAATAAGAAATTTTAATTTGGATATAATAAAAATTCTTTTCGATATAATCGAAAATCCTCGATATAGGTTATATAATTCATCAACATTAGACGTAAACGATTTTGGTTTAGTTAAAATAAGAAACCTCTAACTGTCTCTAGACCTGGATTTTACACAGAGAAAGTTTAGTGGTTGTCATTTGGTGGAATTGGAAGAGTGTCACTCATTATGAGCTGTTTCCACACAATCAAACAATGATTTTAAGAAGTATTATTCTCAGCTTGATGATTTTAAAGCAGCGATTGCCAGAAATTGTCCAAAATTGATAAATAAGCAATACATTATTTTACAACACAACAACCCCAGACTTGAAAAAAACTATTAGAATTTGATTGGAATGTTATACCCCATCCTGCTTACTCTCTGGATCTTGCCGCTTTCGATTATTGTTTTTATCTCTAAAAAGTTCTATTCCCAATGAAAAATTCGACACATTAAGTAACATAAAGAAAGCACCTCGATAAATATTGTGCTAGTAGATTGCATATTGGGAAAATAGCATCCTGAGGTTTCTAAAGAAATGAAGGAAAGTGATACAGCAGAATGGATTATACATAATGAAATAAAACTCAACATATAACAAGAAAATAAAAAAAATTTTCGAGACAACTTAACACAAACAAAACAATAATATTTTAGATAATTTTGCAACTACTTGGAAATGAAAACAGTCGCGCGCGCGCGTGTATATAAAACTTTACTCCTTATACATAGGATTTAGTTTATTTTTCTAACTATGCTGATATCGGATCCCAAGCAGAATTGTTGGGAAAAATCCCACGAGACAAAAGTCGGGTAAATTCGATAGTAGAAGAAGAAACAACGGATGTTTCATTGTATAGTTCGGGACAGGGCCTAAGGTTAGATTAGCTTAGGAATGCGAGCAAAGTTTAGCTTGCCTTTTCCAATATTCGAAGTTCAAATTTGGTTATGTGAGATAATAAGTTTTGAATATTCGTGTAGGAGTTTAAATTTTGAGAAAAGTGGTCAGATTGAGCTCTCAAGAAAGCTACAATACTCGACAAATAAAAAAGATATTTGAAAATAATGGGTCTTTGAAACATGTTGAATAAATATACATTTACTGTTTCATTTTTACACAAAAGAAAAATAAATGACTGAAAAAACGAAAAATACACGATAATTGATATGAAGAAAGTGAATGGGCAAGATTTTTTGAATCTTAGATGATCCTTCTTTACCATACTCGCTCAACGCGAAAGAAATCCTTTTACAGTCAAATGTCTAACATACAAGAAGACATTAAAAACAAGCAAGAATGACCTGCAGAGGCACACTGTTTCTTTTACTCAACCGCCTAACCCAATAATCAATGATTTTTTTAATTTATTCAATAATAATATATACAAAAAGCAATAATGTGATATAATAATACCAGATGACGCAGACGAAGGCGATAGTAATAAGTAATATTTAGTTATATTTTTACGTAAATTTTTATGGATATTACCGGTATAATTTTGTATATATTTTTATATATATTGTGATTAATATTTTAAATCAAATATTTATAAACATTATTATATAAATGCTTAAATAAATAATATTTTACATTACAATAATGTAAATAAATAATTTTTTAAACTTCATTCTGTATTTTCTTCAACGTTTAACTAATACTACAATTGTAAAGTTATATGATTAAAACAAAATGTTATTCAAAATTTTCTACTAGAAAAACTACTATAACCGTACAACAATGCAATGAAATAGGACTTATGGGACAACTGTATTTTGCCTCAACATAATTTTGCTACTGTATGAATCATGGAATAAAGTATCTTAGGTTCCTCTACTATTTGCTCTGTGAGATTTTTTCTGGAAACCCTGATCCTGAGTAGTAATCATATAACGAGACAATATTGTATTGCTAAATTCTTGTCTTTATCAATACACTAAAATGTTCTTAATTTACCATAAAGTTGATTTCTCAACATCTTACTTTTCTTATCATATGTATAATCCACTTCCCTTATAATGTATAAAATCATGTTCTTTCAATTATAATATAAAATATTTATACTTCATACATTAATAATTATTTTAATTATTAAATTTCTTCTAATAGCAATAAAAATATACGATTATTATAATAATGTACTAATATCAGTTGTTTGCAAAACACTAATTAATAAATATTTACTTCTGAAAAATTATTAAAACAAATTATAAATACCAATAATTTATAACAAAACAATATACTGTGAAACAAGTAGAGATTGGAATAGACCAGTTCTATGTAAAAAATCATTATGATTCCTATTTTGTTAACTAAGAATTTTTAATTATGTATTTTTTACATTAATCAAAATGCATTGAGTTCATCAAATTTTTAATGTTGAATATCTACGTAAACATCGCGCAATACTTGTAAAATTTTACTTAACTTATTAAAAACATTTTCTTCTATGATTAACAAAAAAAAAACTTGTTTAAAGTTAACAGTGCCTTTATTATGATCTTCTTTTATTATATAAGTGTTGATACATCATATCATTTAAATTAAAGAATTAATTTTTAAATTGTTTGTAAATCTTTAATTTGTACTGTAAGCAATGCCATCTACCTAACTCAAATACTTCTGTATTATTCATACAAATTTGCATTTTTTTTATACATAACATGTTTTTTTATAATTTTTTAGAAAGACTAAATGCAATTTTAGTACACATTTTTTTGTTCTTCACCACATTACATGTGTTGAAATTTATTTTATATTTGTTTCAATATTATTTAGAATTTACATTTGTTTCATTTGCGGAAAGTAGTATTTGAGTAATATACAAAATATTTGTAAGTTGTTTATAGAGTATTAGCTTACCTACAATTCTTAATTTATAAATATCAAGTTTTAAAAACAATAGATAATTTAATAAATGGTAGTTTTATTAATATTGTTATTATCAAGAACTTAGATTTAATAAAAGGTTGTATGTCAAATTTTGTTTCACTATATTTGTGCTTCTAATTATTTTTTTTTATTCAAAAAAATTTGTAAGAAAATCTATGCTCTTAAAAATTTTAATTTTAATCATTGCATGATAGTATTAATATTGACTATAACATAGACAGCTTATAGTAATATTTATATTGCATAAATAGTATACTATCAATTTTATGACGTCTTAGAATTAATGGATAACTGTCAGTCATTGCAGTATATGATTTACATTCTTCCTTTTGTCTTGTAAAAAAACCTGAAAGGTTTCAAATAGTATATACAAAAATAAAAAAGAAATTGAATGAAATGAAAAATAAAGTTGGAACAATTACCGTGTAAAATTAATAAATGAATACAATGAAGTACAACATTTCAACACGTACAGTAATCAATCTCATCCTCCAAGTTTAAAAAAGATCCAAGTAGAGTTAAATACACAATAACATTACCTGCTAAAGTCAAGTAGCAAGCACCCCATTGTATCTGGAAATATTTATTTTTACTAAGAAATCCTTTTGTATTCTATATTTACAATTTTATGGTATTAAATTAAAAAAAAAAAGTATAATATAATATAATGGCTGAATAGAAAAATATGTATAATTTAGATGTACCACTGGATCAGACGCTGGAGATCGTGCTAATACAATAGGAAGAGCAAAAGATGATACAATAAACCCCATTGTAATAAATATAGCCAATTCCAAACATGGATTCGGATTATTATCATAATTATTTGTGTAGCGACGTGCAATTATAGTTGGAATTGGTGCCAATAGATGGAATAATACAACAAAAAATGGCCACCATACTCTAGAGGTAATATATATTATGAATGTTAATTTATATTTTTTTTACAATACAATGTATATGTCACCGTATTAAATGTATCAATAAAAATATAATATAGATAAGCAGCAGTACTTACTTGTATGCTGGTAATGCACAACCAAGTATAACAAATGTCATACCAATAGACCCAGTGAATGCCAAAAGTACTAATCTATAAAAGGGTTTTTCGCTATAATTTATAAGTATTAATATATATACATATATGTATATAATTTATCAATAATATAATATTTTACAGCACTTACGCTGTTTATTACCAAAGGCCATTAATCGCATGAAATAAAAATGAAAATAATTTATGTAAATTGTAAATGTGTCAATGTTAAATTATATACAACCATATTACATAAAATTTTATGATAATCCCATTTTCAACTTGCACAAACTTCATAAATTTCTTTTACCTACAATGCTTTAGAAAGAATAGATTATAATTTTTTTAAATATTAGGTATAGTTTAATTGTAATTTCTGTAAGACATGAATGTAAGTACATATAATAATTTAAATCAAAATTTTTTATAAAGAACATTTTATGCATGCATATTTTGTATGTGATGTAGTATTTTTTTTGCAAATTTAAAAAATTTATATATCAGTTGCAATTATTTTATAGAAATTGTACAGATAAAGGATTGACATGAAAAAATAGATGCTTAGTCAATAAAGCATTTGAATATACATAATTTCTTAAAGTAATACTAAATCAGAAAATGAATATAGTAAAGTAAATGAAAAAATTATAGTAATTCTATTAAATAAGAATATTATATATTTAAAATAACTTAGTAAACATTCGCTTTTATATACAGAAATTTTTCATCAATGACAAAAACAGTACTAAGGTTATGTTTTGATATATAATTTTTAATACGACTTTTTATCAAGCTTTTCTTGGTAATATCATTTTTTTTGATTCTACGAAATCTGGAATTACGTATGTAGGTGATCTAACATATGACCAATAACCTTTAATCCCAGCCATCATAGACCGATTTGACAAGTACGAATATCGAATTTACACTTTAAAAAACGTTTGTGACGTAAGCTGTTAAAGCCTCACACACTTCCGAAACTAAAAACGGCTGCTAAGTTATCTAATGGATATAGCATAAATTTAAAAACAGATTATATATGTACATTTGTTACAAATATTACATTGTATGTAATACTTGAAAATATTTTGAAGTTAATAAATGTTTAATATTATTTAAAATTTTGAGGATACCATAATCATACGTGAAAATACTCAAATATAGATATACTATCTATATAGTATAGTAAAGTACAAAATGTTACTGAATCCTTTAATTGATGAAATGGTTAAAAGTTAATTTAACAATAATAATCTAAAACTAACGTATATTTAGATATTTATTATTTTATATGTTTAAAATATATAAGAATATAAGAATTAAATTGTAGTTCTATTCAAAATCTTTTAGAGTAAAAAAGATCTATTGTATGATCTAAGTATTTATAATGTAAATCTATTAATAATCATCTATACGACAATTTAACCAATAGGTTTTTTGAAAATTGAAAATTAAAATTTATAAATTTATTGTAAATTTGCCTTAAGACTTTGATTCGGCGATGGGGAGTCCAATGCAAGCCATGAAAGTTTAAATGAGGGATGTTCATTGGATCGACTGTAAGTGTCGCTGACTTGTTCGTGGTGTGATACTGGATTGTGGTCATTGCGTGTACATTTTCTTTTGCGTTGAAGTGAAGTAAATAATGAGTGAGCAAAAAAGGTAAGAAAATCTAGAAAAGAGTACGATTAATACTTCTCATAATTTTCATTCTACTACTTCAAAGTGCAAAAGCGAAGTATGCAAATAAAATGCATCCATGCTGGCTTCCAATTTTACGATGTCATCATGTCGACGGAACGCGTCTTTTCTTAGATTCATAAGAAAAATAAATAACATTAATAGAATTTTATTCTATAAAAAGTAGTTCTTCCTTATAGACTGATGTTTATCATACCTACAGTTCGTAATAACATGAATCGCGCTAATCATTTTTGCAAGCCGACTGATCATGGCCGAATACTATGTTGAACGTGACAAAGGAATCCTAGTAGCAAATTAATGCTATGCTTTGTCCACTTTACTAATTGCAAATATTGTAAACAATTTGTAACAAAACTAAAAATGATAACATTTGAGCATTTAAAATTATTTTTTAAATTCTTAAATGTTTATACTTTATTACGTTATGATTGCTTTTAAAAGATTAATTTCAGTAATTTGAATTGCCGTTGTTTTAATATTATGAATAACATCTTACTTACATAATTGAATAATTAATACAATTATTATTTTATGTAGGTATCATAAGTCCTTATTTAAAACATATCTTGTTTTAATAATAAAAGTAAAGTAAACAATGTAACAACAATGTTCTTATTTGTATAAGTATTAGATTTATTAATATTTAATTATAAAAATATAATATAAGAATATTATTTTATTGTAACGTTGATTATGTACAGAAAGAATTTTCTTTTAAAGGAAATTAATTTCAGACATTTGCGAGCTTAATTCATAAAATTAAGCTTTTTTATGCAAAAACTATATTGATATGAAGTATACAAATAGTATTAATCCTTTAACACTATGGTAATTTTTTTCTTTTCCATTAAAAATATAGAGATATACTAATAATTCCTATTGGATGATAAAATATTTTTAATATAATAGAATTAATGGGACAACTTAGATAAATGAAATTTATTATTCTTAAAAATTTAAAAAAACATTAAGATTTAGACTTTGAAAAAGTAATAATTACAAGAATGATGATAGTGATAGTAACAATAAGAAGATAAATAAATTATTTAAAAAAAATAAAATTACTACTGTAGGTTTTTTTATTTAAAAACTGATTAATTGACTATTAGTCATCATTATAAAATTATCTTGCAAATTATTTTTATTTCTTTATATATATATATATATATATATATATATGTATTGGAAAATGTTACTAGTACAAGGTAAAACTTAGAGATAAAAGCAATTGAATAAATTATTTAATTCTATGCTTACAGAAAATGAATGACTAGCATCGAATGTATTACGTATAGTTTGTGTCAGATATAGTGACAAGTGTTGAGATGTTATAATAATATAAAACATTATATACTTTTTATAGTTATACATTTTATATGAATATAAGTATTTTGTTACTATTGTTATTTTGTTTAATATTGTTGAATATCTTATTGTTGTAGTGGTGAAGATTTGGCAACAGCAATCCTTCGAAAGAAGGATAAGCCAAATAGATTATTGGTTGAAGAAGCAATTGCAGATGATAATTCTGTTGTGGCTCTTTCCCAAACAAAAATGGATGAGTTGCAACTTTTCCGAGGTGATACAGTATTGTTAAAAGGAAAAAGACACAAAGAAACAGTGTGCATTGTTCTTTCTGATGATACTTGTCCTGATGAAAAAATTCGTATGAACCGTGTTATAAGAAATAATTTACGTGTATGTTTAAGTGATGTTGTTTCCGTACAAGCATGTCTAGAAGTTAAATATGGAAAACGCATTCATGTACTACCAATGGATGATACAATAACTGGTCTTACAGGGTAAATTACCATTTTCTTATTTTTTACAGTTTCAGTTACACTTTACATTATTTATTATTAGTCATTTAATAACAATTTATTAATTATTTTTATTAGTCATTTATTATTTTAACATCATTATTATATTTGATTACTTCATACTCTATACAATCAACACAAAGTAGATTAAAATAACTAACATTGGATACTTTTTTTTACTTAGATATTTTATTTGTAGAACAGTATAATACATTTCAGTTGTTTTTGTGTTAATTTTTATTGTATAAATATCTGTAATATTTTTTAATATGTTGATTGCTATGTTATGCATATATGTATGACATTGATTGTTACTATGATTTCTTAAGATATGACATTCAAATATGAATAGTACTATGTAGAAATTTAATAGATATCTGAACGTATGAACTTTTGTTCACATTGATTAAAATAAATGTATTGAGTTAAAAGCATAAATTAGTATAAAACGTAAGGAAATGAAATTAGTTTGACAATCAACATATTAAAACATGAATATAAAATGGTAAATAGTAATTTATTACACATATTATTATTTTTCTAGAATAAAGTTTTAAATTGCTTCAATGCAGTTTAGTAAAATTTATGTTTATGTAAGGCGCTTATAAAGCAATTTGTCTTTTGTTGTAGAAACATGTTTGAAGTATATTTAAAACCATACTTTATGGAAGCATATCGTCCTGTTCATAAAGATGACAATTTTATTGTACGTGGTGGTATGCGTGCTGTAGAATTTAAAGTAGTTGAAACAGATCCTGGGCCATTTTGTATTGTAGCTCCTGCTACAGTTATTCATTGTGAAGGTGACCCTATTAAAAGAGAGGTCCGTAAAAACATACTTCTCTAACAACTAATATACTTTGTGTATTATAATTTAAGTATATAAAAAACATTATAGGAAGAAGAGGAAGCATTAAATGCAGTGGGATATGATGATATTGGTGGTGTTCGCAAACAGTTAGCTCAGATTAAGGAAATGGTAGAATTACCATTACGACACCCATCTTTGTTTAAAGCTATTGGAGTAAAACCACCACGTGGTATTCTCTTATATGGTCCACCTGGGACAGGAAAAACACTCATTGCTCGTGCTGTAGCAAATGAAACAGGAGCATTTTTCTTTCTTATTAATGGTATGTTAATTTGATAAACAATATTTTGATTTCAAATGTTACTCATTATATCATTAAAAGGTCCTGAGATAATGAGTAAACTTGCTGGAGAATCGGAAAGTAATTTAAGAAAAGCATTTGAAGAAGCTGAGAAAAACTCACCAGCTATAATTTTTATTGACGAACTTGATGCTATTGCTCCAAAAAGAGAAAAGGTTTGATTATAACATATACTTTACAATTATATTATACTTGTTATTATAATTACTATTATATATATTGTATATAATCAATATTATATTTTTAATTTAGACACATGGAGAGGTAGAGAGACGCATAGTGTCTCAACTACTAACTTTAATGGATGGTATGAAACAAAGTTCTCATGTTATTGTCATGGCTGCTACTAATCGACCCAATAGTATTGATGCAGCATTGCGTCGCTTCGGTCGTTTTGACAAAGAAATTGATATTGGAATACCTGATGCTACTGGTCGTCTAGAGATTTTAAGAATTCATACGAAAAACATGAAGCTTGCAGATGATGTTGAATTAGAAGAGGTTTATACAAATATTACTTCTAAAGTTATTAAAGTGATAGTTTCAATACTATACAATGTATTAATATAATCTTTTAGATTGCACAAGAAACACATGGCCATGTTGGAGCCGATTTGGCTTCACTGTGTTCTGAAGCAGCTTTACAACAAATTCGTGAAAAAATGGATCTCATTGATTTAGAAGATGATCACATAGATGCTGAAGTTTTATCATCTCTTGCTGTTACTATGGATAACTTCAAGGTTAGTATTAATTTAAGTTCATTGAACAAGAAATATTATTCTTTGCAAATATATTGTATTTGTGTTAATAAATTGTATTTATTATTTAGTATGCAATGAGTAAGAGTAGTCCAAGTGCTCTACGCGAAACCATTGTAGAGGTTCCAACAGTTACATGGGATGATATTGGAGGTTTGCAAAACGTTAAAATGGAGCTGCAGGAGTTGGTACAGGTAAGAAAATTGTTTGATTAACAAGTTCAAGTTGAAAAACATAAATATGGGTCATATTAAAAACTTTATTCCGTATTGATTTGTATTCAACTTTTTCCTGCTATTATTGAGTTAATTACTAGAGTCACCTCAATATAAACATGTTAATATCGATTGAAATTTCTATGTAAGTAGACATGTAAGATTTTAATAATCCATTTCTTTCTTTATTATGTAGTATCCAGTTGAACATCCTGAGAAATTCTTGAAGTTTGGTATGCAACCATCAAGAGGCGTATTATTCTATGGACCTCCTGGTTGCGGTAAGACATTATTAGCTAAAGCAATAGCTAATGAATGCCAAGCAAACTTCATTTCTGTCAAGGGTCCAGAATTGTTAACAATGTGGTTTGGTGAATCTGAAGCTAATGTCAGAGATGTTTTTGATAAAGTAAGTACATAGTTTAAATGTACAATAATAAAACAAATATTTAATGTACTTTGTTATATGAAGATATGTGTTATAAACTTTTTGTTATATTTTAGGCACGGTCAGCAGCTCCTTGCGTATTATTCTTTGATGAACTCGATTCGATTGCAAAATCTCGAGGAGGTACAGTAGGAGATGCTGGTGGAGCAGCCGACCGTGTGATAAATCAAATTTTAACAGAAATGGATGGAATGGGAGCGAAAAAGAACGTATTTATCATTGGAGCTACAAATCGCCCTGATATTATCGATCCTGCTATTCTACGACCCGGTAGATTAGATCAGTTAATTTATATACCATTACCAGATGAGAAATCTCGCGAAGCAATTTTCAGAGCTAATCTTCGAAAATCACCTGTAGCTAAGGTAAAGAAAATTAATTATCGTTTTTCTATACAGAATGATCCATTTTTATTGATTACCTTTAAAAGTATAGTAATGAATTGAATATGATGAATATATGGGTCCTAACGAATTTCAATAGAGGGGGAATATTCAAATTTCGTATAAAGAAATTACTAAATAAAAGTATCGTTTCAAAGTGACACAATTGTTTAAAAATAAAACTCAATTTTTGTTAGCTTAGTCGGATAGAACATACTAAATTGATTACAGATTTTTATTGAAAAATTATTGAGTTATTATTACTTTTCTTATATGTTATTTTAACTAGTTAATATTCACATTATAGGACGTAGATTTAAGCTATATAGCTAAAGTGACACATGGCTTCTCGGGTGCTGATATAACAGAAATTTGTCAGCGTGCCTGTAAACTTGCCATAAGGCAATGCATTGAAACTGAAATTCGAAGAGAAAAAGAACGTATCAACAACCCATCTGCATCTATGGATGTGAGTATACACACATTATTTTAATTTTTCAGTATTTATTTTAAAATACAATGAAGAGTAACATTTAGAATACACAAGGAGTTCAGGAATTGTAGTATTCAGGAAGTATAGAAACGATGCAATTCGAAAAGTCAAAATTATAATTATTGAAAAAAACATTTGTTAATTTAAATAGTTTGTCATTATAATTGTATATACTAAATTATATTTAAACACAGAAATATATTTAATATTAATTATTTGAAAAATTATTCTAAATGATTTGTCTATATATTTACTTTTAACTTAGATTACAATTTTTCATTCACTTTCATTTAGGAACCAGGTTAAGAGATAAAGTTTTTGGTAATTATAATATTTAGATTAAAAGAACACCTTACCGATTTTGATGGTTTTAAAATATCTTATAGAAGATAAGATTGTAAATAATTTTTTCGAAATATTAACAAACTTTCTTTGCTACCATTGCATTAAATTGTACATACATATATGCATATGCATATATTCATCTATGGCAGCGTATGCGTCACTCTTCAATTGGCGTCGATTTATTTTTTGTTTCTATAAGTATACTGATAAATGATGAACACATAATAATGCTGTAACACAGCATGCACATGTATGTAGACATATGATTCATTGTAGCGGTAGCAAAGGAATTTTGCTTAGATATCAGAAACTAGAGCTGGGTGGGAGTTATATTTATACAAAAAAATAGTTAAAAATGTGGATTTTTATAACATATGTAAAAATCTTTGAAATCAGTGAGGTGCCCCTAATCGAAATAATTACCGGACTCTTTTCTAAGTGTACATAATGCGCAAAAAGAGGTGCTTCTAGCGTGCCATGGACGTGTATCTCTAGTAGTACAGTTTAAAGCATGAGTGGTGTGCACAATAGATGAGTAGAAGATTGTTCATAATCGATTGCTGCAGGCTGCAAATTGTAAAGTGAATAATTGGAAACCGAAAAATCAAGATCTTATTTTATGCTGCATCAAATATTTTCAATCAAAACCAACAATTTGAACAGCACACATTATTGTAGCCCCTAAGTTATCATGTTATAAAAAAGTTTTTATATCAGCGCTGTCCAAGCCATGAGTCCTCTGGGGGTTTCCAACTCCCGTCTGCATTGTCAGGGATACTGCACGATGTGAAAATGGCGATTACGACAGATTAGCATCCCCACCGTCAAGGAGCCTCAGATGTCACACACGACGGGTATCAGTGACACATGTTACTAAAGTGTGTCAATACTAATATCATAAAGATCCCTGACACCCAGGTACGAAATTGAACGAGTTGACCTGGAATAACCAATATGTTTATGAATGATCGATGGCTCGTCTAAACGCGATACTAATACATATGTTGCGCGTAAAGTCTGTAAGCTTCCTTAACAACGGAAACGCTAGCTCGTCATAGCTCCCTCTTTGACGTTGCACGATTTCTCTGACAACATATGTAGGTATGCTATATGGGGAAAAACGGTTAGAAGGGGAAGCAGGCGCGTAAGAGAATTCTATGCTGAATAATGCTCTTCTATATCCATTATTTTGCCCGATATATTTTGATTTGTATAATAATTTGCATATGTTGATCATTACATATCACAGAGAGCAACATAAGGTAAAATCTTAGTGTATCGGTTCCTAATTATCCCCTTGACAACGCATGAATTCGCATCCGTGATCTATACGATACAGTAGTTGACAGTGAAGTGTCTGTTGCGAATCTATTTTGTGCACCACGTGATGCTTCGATAAGAGTATCCACATACGATCTATATTATTGTGCAATAGCGAATATTGATATTAATAAAAAAGAGTGTTTCAACATTTAGATCAATGATTGGAAAATTTATGAGTAGAGTAGCTTAACAAAAGTAACCACGGCTACTACACATGTCTCGTTCAGAAAATACAGGTTTACATTTCTTTATATATATATATATAAAAAATATTTCATTTGTTTTTCCAAATTTTCCCTAAACTTTTTTACGAGATGAAACATTTTCCGATATCTACTGTATGATTTTGGCTGTGACTCACTGTATTAAGATGTTATAGGTAGGCAGTATTGCACAATATTACCTCAGTCTCCAGTGTTTCGCAACGAACTCAAAAAAAAAATTGGGAACATTGAGCTGTTTTTGTGAATTTCTGCTTCTCTATATTATTGATGCAATATTATTATCATGTGTGGGTACCTTAAGGGCTGCTTCTTTGCTAGCAGCATCCATGTATCTGCAGTAGTGTGGAAAAGTTTTTAGTGGCCCAATCTACCAAGAGTTCCTTTTAATCAAAATTCATAATTTTCTCATTCAAATAAAGATTCGAATATTCAACATTTTCAAATATTTTTTATAAAAATCGTTTTACAGAAACAGAAATGCATTTTTAGTTAATATATTATGATTAACTTATGTGTATTAATTTAAATATTTTCAGCTAGTTATTAATATTGGTCCATGTTGGCAAAAGCAATATCGAAAAGAATTTAATTATTAAGAATTTAATCACTAATTTTATGTACAATGCTAGATGGATGAAGACGATCCTGTGCCAGAAATAACTAGAGCTCACTTTGAAGAAGCAATGAGATTTGCGCGACGTTCAGTATCTGATAATGATATTCGAAAGTATGAAATGTTTGCACAGACGCTTCAGCAGTCTCGTGGATTTGGAACCAATTTCAGGTAAAAATTATATGCATTTGATACATTTGGAATGTTTGTTGATTCTTTACAGATAAACAGTTTTCTATACTATGTAATTCTTTTAATATTTAAAATAATACGTAAACTATATTTAAAATTTTCGTAGATTTCCGCAAAGCGGAGCGAGTGGTACTCAAGATACAACGCAAGGTGATCAAACCTTCCAGGATGATGGTGACGATGATCTTTATAGCTAAGTCTTCGTGTCTTTGTACCTCAATACAGTGAGCATACGACAAAAGGGCCTGTTTCTGTTTTATAGAAAACACTTTGTGTTTACAAACACAAATTTTACAAAAATGTAATTCTAAGAAATTTAATAATGCGAAAATATATACAAACTTAATTCAGCCGTTAATATTCTATGTAAGTATATACAATCTTATGTATATAATTAGGGCAGATTTTAAGTAAGCTAAGGTAAAAATATAAAGATTTAATTAAAAACAATTTTTATGTTTAGAAATGTCTGTTATTAAAATTAAAAAATGTAATAATACGAAATTGTGCATTATATATAGTTTAAAGCGATTTAAATTTATTCAAACCTAATATTTAAATACATTCCAGTTTTACTTTACACGTGTATGTGTGTATATATATATATATATATATACCGAATGCAGTGAAAAATATGTATAGTATTTGGAAGTAAAATAATGACTGTTTCAGTGAAAATACGTTGGTATTTCATTGGACATTGTCCGCTATGACGATGAGACATAAACTGCCCTAATAAGATACTTCATGTTGTATGTATGCTGCATAGAGTCATACAAATTGTCCATTATTTGTAACTTTTCTATCTAATTGTATATTTGAGTTATTTACATAAAGTGTAATTCTAGTTCTTTAATAGTGTTATAAATTGGTTCAAAATTAATTAGAAAAAGACCCTTTTGTTACGTAGTCACTGAATTATATAATTACATTTTATTGTTCACACTCTGAGATTACAGTAATGTGAGAGTTTATGCTATGTCAGTGAAATTGTTGGAACTGGTGATGTGTATTGGTGAATTTGCAGTCTGCTTGTAGTAGTAAATTTACTTACAAATTACCAAAGAATCTTTTGAAACCTTTCATTTTAGAATAAAGCGTTAAAATTATTAATTTTGATCGCGTTGCTCACAATTTTACAAAAATTGGAATTTTACTGAAGATAATACAGTGGCTAAGATTATATTGGTGTACAATAAAGTTATACAATTTATATGTTTTTGGCATAATTTACTAATTACATCATTATTTAAAATTTTATCCTTCATTATTACACTATAATCAGTAACATTTATAAGACGATGATTAACAAAATATTAACAGGTAAAATTATTTATTGTATATTTATTTATATAACACTTACAAATTTTGCTTAAAATAGCGAAGTACAATATTATTGATTGTAAAAATCTAAATTTTCAGTTGTACACTTTTATGAATATCCTAAGAAAATATCTCAAAAAATATTTACAAAAATGCTGAAGACAAAAAGAGAGAGAAATATCATAGAAGCATTTTTAAATTTAATATTATCTTATGTTTTGAATGTAGATTATCTCATTTAACATTTTCGTTACTTGATTTTATATTAATTTCCTTTCCCTAATTAAAAAAATGTTATGATATCATTAAACTATAACAAGTATTATTGTAAAGTTGTCCATCTTATTTAGTTTTTATAATGTTATTACAATGGCAACTCTACAAAATATAAAAGTAAAATTACATTGAATACAAATTGTAAAATGAATAAAGAATATTACCATACAATCAATTTTTATTGTTTAAAAAGTTATTATTACGTTAAATAACCATTAAATTTTATAATGCATATCATTTTGGAAAGTTGAATGTTTATGTAAAGGAAAAGAAACTCCTTTTTTTTTTATTTTAAACAGTATCGTAATTATGTACATTAATGATAAGTATCATATACGTAATAACATTAGTGCTCAAAAGTTTCAACACATGCGTATTATTTTTTACTGCTATTGTACATTGACTTTCGCATTAATATAAAATTATTGAACAACACATCACGGATCTACAATATTTGCACGTTTCATTATCACACCATATAAACTATTCAATACTTTTTTTGTAAAAATCTTACAGATTTAATTAGTACATAAAAAATGGTGCATGTTGTCTGCACTCCTATAACTTATGTTGTAAATCCAAGATAAATTCGTGATAGACCTCCTAAAATTGTATTTTCAGAACACTATATATCTATAATCAAATATTTCATAAAAGATATAAAACTTCACTTTTATTGTGTTGCAGGTTAGGAGTTAATGTAGCTAAAACATAAAAGAAATACAGACAACATTTCTTTAAATCATATTTAAAAATAAAATAGGTAGGGAGTGCAAAAGAAATCTAGAGAGCAAGTGAGGTACATACTCATATAAACAGAACAATAGGTAGTATGATATAAAATAGAAACTAATAGATACAAGAATAAAGAAAAATAATAAAAATAAGCATAAAATACAGAGTAAATATGCAATTTATGATGTACTTGCAAAAACTCTATGCATAGATCTCATAGTACATAATGCATAAAATTGTATGAATATTTCGAAGTAGGGTGACACCTATTATATATTCAAAAATCATAAATAATACCAAAGAACTCACGTGTAAAAGAAGAATTATTATTTATCAAAGAGAGAATCAAATCAATAAATCTGCTAAAGTAACAGTTTTTTGTTCCATAAACAAATATTTTTTATTTAAAAAAATTAATAATGAATCTTTTATTTTCATAAGTGATGATTGAATTATTGCATTAGTTTTTTAAATATCTACATACACCTTATATATTTATAAATGTCTTTCGTTCTGTGTGTTCATATACGTATATCGATTCTTCACATTTTAATTCTATTGCGCTACCCCTTACACAGAATGATTCCTGAAACGGACAAATATAATTATGTCTAAAGTTTAAGAACAAACTAGAGAAACTGTTCATATAAAAAATAGTTGGTTTGGAAAAGTATAAGATTATTTTTTTTTTTTATTCCATATATTTATTAGATAATCATAAATGTAACTGTTCATTAATATAACAGTAAGTGGCGTTACTCATATTAGTCTAAGATAATAAAAACGATAATTTTTCATGTTGTACTCAACTTGTGTTCCTACTTCATAACCATGTAAGATTATCATAATTGTAACTTTAGCAATACGTGCGGTTATCATATAATACTGACAAATGTATAATTGACTTTCAATACGTGGTCCTTTTTTTAAATAATAGAAATAAAACTGTGAGAAACCAGCCACAATTAGTTGTTTATCCGAATTGGCAAGAAATAGTTACATGCTTTTTTAACTATATCTTTAAGTAAATTTTTATCCGTAGAGAATTTTTATTCTTCTAATTTTTGAAATTTTCAAATCACTCAAGAGAGGAATCCCGGTAATATTGCAAACAAGCACTGATTTCTTCCTGATTAAGAAAATATTGAAAAAAAAAAACAAAATCGATCTTTTTAAATCCAATTACCGGAATATCTCCTAAGTTCATATGTAGTTAGCAGTTTACGCTTATTGCCCTTAAAACGTAACGGTAAACATGTTTTACTTCCAAATTTTCTAATATTTTTGAACAAAATTATACAATTAATCGCGTTATCATCTCTGTCAACAAAATTATTGTTTCTATTGTATAACATTCTCTTTGAAATAGAAAATTCTTTATATGAACAGATTTGTAATTGGTGGAACAAATATAGCAATTTACTTAATTCAGACTCAAGTGGTCTGTCAAACGATACTTTTACCGAGTATAAGTCGTTAAATATGTTTGAAAAGAGATTTGTTGTATCCGAATCTAAATTAGATTTACTTTCATTTATTTTGTCAGAAAAATTTAAAAAGTTATACGGTAATACAACATGATGGTGTTGCTTGTTGCTGACAAAGTTTTTACGCATTTAGGCCCTTAAAGCACTCAAAAAAGATCCCTTCAGACCGGCCTTAAACTATTGTTGACATCTACAGCGGTGTTCCGCAAATTTTTTCTGCGAAGAGCCAAATAATAATGAGTTTAGGCTTTGTGAGCCAAAAAGTAATATCGAAAATATTAACTACATACAGTGAAGGACGAAAGCATTTGTTCACTAAGTCCGAGAAGATAAAAAGATTAAAAAATTTCCATAGTAGTAATAATATTTAAATATATAAAATCGTATATTATATATAAGTATTGGCAGGGACAAAAGTGAATTACAGTACTTGAGGATATTTCCTCGGGTCAAAAATAGTCGTACAGTGTTAATTTTGTTGATATAAACGTAACAGAAGCAATGAAATAAACATCTCAATCAAACATTATTTGTAGTAAACATTCTCGAGTTCAATTGACGTTAACAAACGTGGTAGTACTTTATTGTAATATTCGAAAATGTAGAACGAAAAAGTAGTGAAACTACGTTAATAGAAAGAAAAATTAATATAAATTTGTACAAGAAAAGTAAATCTCACTCAAACATATCAAAAGTTATGAAATAAAGTCGCTCAATGATATAAATCATTATTAATTGCAAATTACAAGGAGAAATTATTGACTACTAAAATTATCGATTTTAGTTATTGGCTACTATAATTAATGAGCCAGATACCAGCTAATCCAAAACTGTATTGGAAGTTTAGAAATATTTACACAAAAAAATGCATTGGAAGAGTACTAACATAGTATAGGATACCAAAGTTGAGTAGCAAGGAAGAAATTTTACACCAATCAGTAAAGCAAATAAAAAAAAAAACAACATACAATATTTAGATTTCTGGAATTTTGTTATATTTTCCAATGAATATGAATGTAATATTATCCAATTAGATGGATCCAAATATAATATATATGACAAAAATCAGAATTGAATCCGAATAAATACGAGGGAGTAAGCGCGATGGTATGGAGGTGAATATTTCTGTATTGTAAGCCAGAAAATGAATAATAATTGACCGAATTATGGATGAACATTTATATTTAAATATTTTAAATAAAAATGTGCAAAAGTGCCAATAAATTAAATATAAAAGATACATTTTATTTTCAATAAGACCTTGGTCCAAAGCACACAAATTTGGTCTCTAGAATACTCCTCGGAAATTTACTTCAATGTAATCATCGGACATAAATACAATTGAGCACGTATGATAGAAACTTGGAAAACAAGTGCAAATACGTCGTATATAATACGAGAACATCTGGAAGCAATTTTTAAAGAAGAATGGAACAATATATTGCTTGATTTGATTGAAAATTTAATTATGTCTAGTAGATTACAAGAAGTTATTTGCCTTTCTTTATAAAATATTAATTAATGGTACTGTACGAAAACTTTTGTTTCGAACAAATATTACTTTTAGATAAATTTTGAATTATTATTAGTTCTAGAGTGTTGATATTTATTTTTGTTCCTGTCTAATTGTTACTATTAAGATTTGCGTATAACGCGCGCGCGCGCGTGTGTGTGTGTGTGTTTGAATGTAATTATTTGTATAAAAAATACAGCTCTTTTCATTGCCACGTCCTTACTGTACGAACTTTCGCCCTTTGCGCGCGCGTGTCTCTATAAGAGGTCTCAGTTTTTTCCCACAAAACTTTGCCAACATATTCTGCAAACAAAATTTAAAAAAAAATATTATACAAACATAAGCTCTTAAATAATTTATTAAAAAGTTATAACGAAATTACGAAACGATAACGAACTAGTGTTTTGTAGACGCAACATATAGAGTGTCGATATCTATTTGTGTTTACATAAACTGTAAATGTTTATTTACTGAAATCGTTGATTTCGTCGTTGATTTTTGCTAAAACTAATAATATTTAATATTAAGATTCCACGAACCTGTAAAGGCAAAGGTTTATGAGAACAAAGTAACACGCGTAAAGAGTTAATGCAAAAGATTAATGACGCATTTACTGAAATTAAAGAAAATGGAAAAAAATTGAAAATACGATATTGTTTTAGATGCCAATTCTACATTCAAAATAACAAACGTCATTTTGAAGTGAAATTATGAATCTGTCAAGAAAGCAATCAATTGTTAATTTGTATTTTATTTGTAACTCCGCTTATAGAATATGCTTATGAAAATACAGATTTTATTTAATTTAGTTTTATTAGAATATGTAAACATAAACAATGTTTATGTAATTACAAAAATACGGATAGTGTTTTCGTACGCTGTGTTAACGAAATACCAGTTCATTATCATTTTATATTTTTTGCTATAATTTCATAATAAATTCTTTAAGAATCTATATCCATACGGCACTTTTTTCTTAATTTTCCTTATAGAATGTGTTAGTAAAAAGATTTTATAGGAAATTAGTGAGAGGTGTTGAATTTTGTCTATGAGATTTAATTATTTTTCATTGAATTTCAAAGTTAGTGTTTCCCATTAAATTCATTAAAGACGAAATTATAACAAAATTTCACGATATTCACCGTCAAAAAAGTATTTACTTACAAATCAGATGGTAATTCATGTAAATGTGTCCACGATAATACGCAAACAAACGAGCACGATCACAAAACAATAATTTTGTGATTTTTACATGAATTCTTCTAAAAATCATTCTTACCTCACGCCATATAATAATAGACGGCAGGCCAAATCTGGCCCGGAGGCTATAGTTGCCGACCTTGTCATACGATCAAGGACACAACCATTTTGGCGCCCTGCAGTTTTTAAAGATCACTATATTTACTTCACACACTACATACTTGTGTCTGTAAACTGTAGATGATAATTGAACTTGTCACATTATAAGAATCACTGTATACAGTATAGAGGAAGCATGAAATATGTTATTTCAATTACTTGAAATAAAGTTTTAAAAATTCTTAGAATATTTAATTTTTTTGAAAATATCAATAGAAATATTCTTTAAAAATTGGTAATTATGTTTATAATATTATTAACAATACATATACTTCTTAAAAAATACCAATTTGTAATCTTTCCGATTGTTTCCATTATTTTTAAAAAGGTCTTTTTATTTACCAAACACAGAAGATGAAAATATAATTACAAAACAGAGCAATCCAACAAAAAGCTATTAAAGATATTTAGTAAGAATGTACCTCATCATTTATTATAAACAATTAATTTTCAATTACTTATCTAATGTATGTACTATTTTATTGTAATCATTATGTATTAATGCACAATAAAAATACTTAGATGTCTATTACCGTAAATTTATGTTAAGCATTTTTGCTAAATATTTTCAAGCACGTTCTAATTTAAGCTTATCTCATTTTTTAAAGCTGTTTACAGCCACTTTGATTATGTTTAATTACTATATTTTCTGAAATCAATTGCATTTTCACTGAAAGATGATAGTAAAGTTTCAGCATAAGATATTTTTAGAAAAGTGACAACCAAGAGATTCCAATAATCCTTTTAGAATATCAACTTCCAATACCACAGAAAAATATCATGTAAATATATCATAATTTCGGATTCAATTGTACAACTAATATATGTTCGTCACTTTTTCTCTTATAAGTATAATATTTTTGTCGGAAACAAATTTGGTGTTTTACGTTGAAACCTTAATTACGACCATAAACTTATAGATCGGCCTGTACACAGTACCCTACTGATTTCGATCACTGTTGTCTGTAATTTATCTTCATCTTAAATTTCTGATATGCTTCAATTAATACACTTAATCCATCCCTTGCGTAACAGGTGGAAAATCAGCATCATCTTTCAAACGGAACGTACACGAAAATCTTGGTGGACTCTCGGTTGCTGCTATCATCTCGTGATACTTCTCTGATTCTATAAATCCATTTATTGTATTTCAATAACAGTCATTCAAATTAATAATCGTTTAAAGCGGATATAACGATAAAGATGTATGAACTTAGATTCCAATGATATATGATATATTTTTCATATTTGAATAAAGTTTTAAAAATCCTTTAACTTTCAGTAGAATATTTTATTCCTGGAGTATTTAAAACTAAGCATAAAAGAAAAATATTTCAATTATCATTACATTTCTTCATAATGTACTGAAAACATTCATTAATGATTGTTAATAATTTAAATGAATGCATTGAGACAAACTTAATGATAAATGCATAAATGATTAATTTTTACAACACTCAGTATCATAAGGTGTAAATAAGCAGATCCAAGGTAAATACAAACGTACAACTATCAAAAGCATTATTGTATTACTATTATTGATAAAGGAATTATTTACCTTATTTCTTGTTAATATTACATTAGCTTGAACTTAGTTAGAATATACTGTTTTTCTTGAAGATTTTAAAATACATTAAGTGTCCTTTATTAATAGTATGAGTAAGTAAATCTCTATATTGTCTTGATCAGCATTAGCAGAATTATGAAAACAAATTTCAAAATCAACTGTTATTTTAATACTGTTATCCCTTAATTAATTAAATTGTTTATATTTTAATACAGGTTTCATATTATGTAAATACTATTATTGTAATATTTATTTTCGATAAAATCATTAATGATCATATTTTCTGCATGTTTTATATATAAATCTAAAAGATGGAAAATTTATTTCATTAGTACAAATATGTTATCTTCAACATTTTATACTGTTGCTATACACTGTTGTTGAAAAAGAAACACAATAAAACTACGATTCTTAATACAATAATAAAAATTCAACACACAAGATGTTCCAACATACGAATTAGCTTTGGGCATATACAAATTACATTCAATAATAAATGGTATTAATATATTATTAATATTGCTCTAATCTAAGTTGTAGTATTTTAATAAATTTTAAAAGACCAAGTGACCTTGACTTTTTTAAATGGCACCATATATTTTTTATATCATAAGATTGTTATCGACATCGAGACGAATTGAACAGTGTATTATATTATGACCTTGAAATGACTTTGAAATGACCTTAAATTTGAAAATTTTGTGCAAATGTAATTTTAATGAAGTATTATTTGTTACAAAAGAATCAGATGTTCGAACTGCGATCCATCTTCTATTATACAGAGCTCTACTCTTTGTATTAGAATTTTTTTTGTTGCTGTAATTAGGGCGTCTCCAGAGTCATCAATGCCAAATTTTCGAGTTTAAGGTCATTTCAAGGTCACAGTATAATACACTATGCGTATGCATGTGTGTGCTTAGAATGATCCGCGCACTCACACATACTGTCCTTCAAATGATCAAACCAAATAAAATCTGTAAATTTGTTGTGCCAAGAGAAATTGACAAATTTTTAATTATTTTGCAATCTGAAACTTCTTTTCAGGATAAAAGTAACTAAAATTTGAAGGTCTGTACAAAGAATACAAAAATTATATGCATGTATTTTTAAATATATAGATACTTTAAAAATGTTATTTTTATCTTTAGTAAATGTTAACTTGGATTTATTAATCAACTTACAAAATAATATAATTACTAATTCATTTATTGTTCTGGTAGCTGTAAATCGTAAGTTTTGAAATATCTTGTTGGAAATATTTCTTTATGTCTAATGATATTTAAACATTCAATGAAAATTCTTTGTCAAACTTAGTCATGAAACACAATAAATGTCAAATCTAAATGTGGGAATTTTCTTTCTGAGGGTTTAGTTAAAACAAAAATTGTGTTTAGCGTTCACATGCATGTGTGCATATTAAGCTCTTTCTTGTAAATTACTTTGTGATCATTTTTTAATTTCATACTTGTAAAAGCGTGACAAAACTACTATTGCATACACCTGAAATACAATTAAGTATTAAATATAAATCATTACGTATATTAAATATTTATTACCAAACCATGTAGGGACTATATTGCTCAATGTTACTCTCATTCTTTCCTTATTGTGTATCAAAGCAAACGTTTATAATGAAGTGACAAAAAAAATTTTAGTAAACGAGTTTATGAATGGAACATGTATAGAGAATGAGAGCAAAAAGAAAACAAGGACAGAATAGAGGATATACCAGTACCTGACATGGAGTTTGGTGAACGTCCGCGCAACACACCCGCGTAGCTATTTATGCAGGCTTCAATGGATGATAAAAAGAAAAGAATTACATCATGTAAGGTCAGTTGTTGGGGGCCCCCTTTAACCCCTGAAGAAATTGCCTATTTAATTGCGAGGGGTTAAAAGCAAAGAAAAAGAAGATACAAAGTGCATATTAAAAACAAGGCCTCCTTATGCTCACACACATACACACACGCGTGCGCGCTTAATAAACAGTTATCTGCATAAAAGATCAGATAAGTCAAATTCATTTCATTCCAAAATAAAAAATTCATTTTCTCTATAGTCAATGTTAATTTTAATAAAATGCCTAATACTTAGAAAAATTTCCTCAATAAATGATACTCAATTCTATTATTCTATTGGAAAGATTGTTCGTACTAAAATTATCTTCTGCAGATTTAATTTGAAATAATTTATAAAATATAATTCCAATATTTCAATACTAATAAATTTTTAATTGATTATATTTAATTTATTTTATTTTCTTTAAATTAAAATAATCTATTACTACTTTTCGAATATTTCAAATTAATTAAGACTGTTTGAAGTCTTATTAGAAGAAATTATATGTAACAAAAAATGTAACTGAGTTAATAACAAAATTTTTCATGAAAATTATTATTTATATTATAAATCTAAATAACCAATAATAAACTAAATACAATTAACATATTTTTAATAATCACATTACATGAAAAGGATGTTTTGACATTTTAAATGTATATAATTACTTATATATACAGAGTGTTTATAAGTAACACCAGTTTAAATAACTATTAGAAGGTAGGAAATAAGAAAAACATGTAATAAGATTTTTCTTATTATTTTTCATATAAACTTTGATAGTATAAAATGTAATGTTTTTTCTTTAATTTCTTAAGTCATATTATTTTATGTGTTTTAAATGAAATATTGTATTATTGTTTCAACACTGTAAAAGAACAAAATAACACAATTGCATGCACTATTTTTAATTGTAAGAGCAACTATTTGTTTTAATACACCTGTGTATATATTAGTTATATGCCTTTTCATGTCTTCTGGTGTTACAGATAACGTTTTCTAAATGATATTTGAGTATTTTCAAAAGAAACAATCTGGTGGTATTACATCCAATGATCTTGCCAACCAATGTATTGATCCATCACATTCAATATATCAACTTGGAAACAAATTATTTAGATGCTTCCTCACTAATAATTAAAAATTTCTATTTCACATGTAAATAAATTTAAGCAATTACTTGTCTGGTTTAATACCAAGAATCTATGTTATTTACATTTTTTGATAATAGGCAAATACTATAAAAATGTGTACATAAACAAATTCTAACACAAATACATGTGCATAATATGCAAGGAATAAAAAAAACATTCATGATCTTCAGAAACGAAAATTATGTTTATCACATTCTTTCTTTAGAACCATTTAAATTGTATCCTACACAACTTTTATATCTCTGTATTCAAGAACTACTCTATTTTGTGTCTCATGGCTTACTTATTCTATGTATAAAAGTAGTTTGAAAAAATATTTATCAGTGTTAAAGGCTTAGTACTTAAATATTTCTTACTCTGAAATGCCAGACACAAAATTCAAATTTTCACTTAACTACACATTTATAAGAATTATTAAAAAAGCAAATATATGATTCTTATAAATGATTGTTATCATTTATATAGGAAATATATTTTCGAATGCAAGAACAATATAATTGAATGTTAACAAATCATTATGGGAACTTAATAAAGTATGCCAAGATGCAGTAACTCTATTTTAAGATAAAAAAGTTTTCAATTAAAATACTAACATAAGCTGCTACAACTTAAACAATTTGTTCTTGAAATATATAACAAGTTCGAGACTTTAAGTGTCTATTAATATATTCAAATAAAAAGCCTTTTAAAATGTTAGAAAATTGTTTCAGTTGTGTTCATTAAACACGAATTAGTTATATTTATTTTTGTTATAATCTATGTCAAGAATGAGGAACCTACAGCCTTTTGAGGTATCCAATGTGGCTTTTTTCACATATTTTGTCATATCTTCTTCAACATACATTTTACTTAATCAAAATTAAAATATCATTATTTTTAAAGTACAATATGACATATCATCCTTTTCCTTGTTTGATCTATGAATAAAACGCGGAAAAGAAAGAGTGAAACCTTATGAAGAATTCGTAAAGCAACATGCCACCTTGCAGTGCCAAAAGGTTCCCCACTGTTCGTCTACTTTATCTAACATTAAATAATAATTTTCTTAGAAAATTTTGTTATTGATTAATATTCATATGTGTGTCTACTTCCAGTTAACATTCAAAATAGGAATTTGTATGTGATACAATTAATATAAATATTTCTAATAAAATATTTACAAACTATTAACAATGATAAATACATTCCACAAACTCTACACTACATGCAAATTTATCAAAAGATTGTTCATTGTTTATGTTTTATATTTAGTAATTCTGATACTAATCATGATTTTTTCATAGCTTATTTATTGAATGTCATAAAACTATTGGAATTTATATTGTCAATTCAATTAACCTTAGGAATACAAATAAATTGTGTGTCATTTTCTATTGTGTAGTGAGTACTCATTAACTACCATATTAAAGAAATATTCATTTGTTCATAAATCTTAGTGTAAGAAAAACAACATTTATGATTTCACTTAGTACTCATTTATATTCATGTTTATGTATACAAGAATAATATAAATTAATTTTAATATGTTATATTACATTTGTTATATGTAATGTATAAAATTAGAGCTACATTCATAGTTTATATGTAATTAAAATATCAAAATTCTGTATAGCAACAAGTACCACAATGTGCAGAAATTGGTGTTCTCAAAATTAAATGTAAAACTTACTTTTATAAATTTACAATTTCTTAAATGGAACCATTTTTTGTTAATAATTGTAACATATGTGAATATACGAATTACATTATATACACAGAAATATGCATGTTTGAATTAATTGTGTGTGTGTGGTGTGGGTGGATGTGTGAGTGGTTATGTGTATGGGTGTGTTTTGATATGCAGGGCAGCATGCCTCAAACTGGAGAAGACAATGTCAAACTTAATGCATAAAATTTCTTTAAATGTAATTCCATTCTAACAAGAGAAATCTATCAATATATTTTAAGGAAACAACCTAAATTCAAGCAAAAACTTTTATATTAATATAAGCACTTTAATGTACCAATTTTTTTTGTGAATTAATATATCTTTATCGTCAACTCGCCCAGTTAAAAAACCTACAGTATATTTCATACATTAAAATGTTTATGATATTGTCATACCTGCATTTTGTACTATTCGTGCAGTAGTTGCTGCAGGAGTTTCTCCAGATCCTGATCCTGCTGTAGATACACTAGCACAATCTACTTCATCTCGTTTGCCATCTAATCTATAAAAACAATTAATTGGTTTATCTATATATCTTTATGTATAAATCAAATACTAAAATTATCTTTTCTCAAATAATATCACCTGAAACGGTCTACTTTGAAACAATTTGAAGGAATTGCATTCTTTGTCAAATTATGTTGACTATTTCAGAAGAACATATAAGTTATTAAACTTGAATAAATATAAGTTGGTCTAGTAATTGTAATACTGCTGAAAAAGAATGTTACTTTATCAAAAAATAAACCGAAATTGCAGAATGTAGTGTTTGCATATGAAGCTACATGTTTTACAAAAACAATTAGAAAGATATTCGATATGCATATACTTGACTCAGTGTAAACTCGACCCTGAATGGGATATTATGTAAATTGACGTGGTATCAATCCCTGGAGAATTGTGTTCAAATTTTTGTGACTGATTATTATACCATTATTGTACCAGTATTGACTATTGATGTCTAATCAGAACGAAATATAATAGTTGGATTAAACGTAAGAGAAAAATCTCTGCAATACAAATTATGGAATACTAAAACATTTAATTGAGGAATGTAATGAAACAAAAAGAACAGTCTAGAATATAGAATAAATTTTAGACGAAAGTAATTGTGATATAAAAATTAATTAACTAAAAATGATCGATAAGAAAAGAAAAGGAAAAAAGGATAAAAGTTTATAATTGATGCAATAGGTTTAAATCTAACAAGGGCTGTAAGAATGGAACAAAAATAAATATGAAGAATGGATGAATGAGTAGGTATTAATGTAAACTAAATCTATTTTTTGGCTTCATAAATATAATAAACTACAACTTCTATGTATTTATATATGTAAATATGAGCAGATGAATACGAATTTACACAAAATAGAATTTTCAATGTGTATTTTATCTGTAATTTCGATTTATTTTTTATGAATAATTACCTCACTCTCTGCTGCACTATAATTACTAGGCCATTCTCTAAATATGCATAAAATCATTTACTTGAGAAAAATATTATTTTTATGCTACATTAGTTTAATTCAATACACTTGTCAATAATTAAGTGCTTGGCCAAATTGTCTAGTATTTCTAATATTATTCAATTCCTAATTACATAGCAAAATAATTCATCTGCATTTATCACAAATAAAAATATTCTATTTTGTAAGTTGGAAATACAATCAGGCAGGAAGCATATTATAATTAATAGAAAGATATAGAATTAATTCAAGCGAAATAAAGAAGAAATATTCTCAATATTATTAAGAATAAAATTATACTTTAATACATGTTTATAGTCTGCAATGGCATATTATTCAATATTGAATAGTGAGCCATTGGTTTATTTCTTGTGTAACTACATATTACAAGATCATCTTCAAAACAGATTATCTCAGGATATTTATTGTATTTTTTATACATTTTTAAAAGTACAAACCTATGTTGTTTTAGAAGTGTACAATCTCCACCTTCCGTTGTATCCAAATTATAAACATACAAATATCCATTGGCACTAGCCACCAACAACCTAAGTACTTTCTGTACACTGTATAGTAGCATATATGTTAGAAAATATATGTATGAACATATATAATTATTAATTGAATAAAACTTACACTGTGATGGCACAAACATTTTTCAGACCTTGAAATGGTAAATGGACACTAGCAAAGGCACGTCCTTGGTTAAAAACATCAGTTACTTGCGAAGGTAAATAATTAGCTGATGCAGACACAGCCTTTGTTAAATATTCCATCCAAGTTTGTGATTCTTCTGTAGCTTGTCGTAGTCTGTAATAATAAAACAAAACTCAGATATGATAATTATTCTACTGAAAAAAGTAAAAATAAATTACATACGCTTCTTTTGGTTCTTCCAACTTGAAAATATGCACTGTTTCTGTATTACTTGAGCAACAGAGAAACATAGAATCCATACTAAAAGCAAGACTGCTTATAGATACGCATCGTTTAACTCCACGTCGAAACTCAAACAGTTTTGTACCATCATGAACCTTCAGAGATATAAAGAACCTTCAGCAATGCATCTAAATTTAGGAACTGAACAAACAATTAGTATCATATGAATAATTAAACTTACATGAAAAACTCTAATAACAGTACCCTTCTCAGAAGCAGTAGCTATTTTGGTACCGTTAGGATTAAATGCAAGTGCTGCTAATGGACTGTCATGTGCAGGAATCATAGTTTTAGCTTGCTAAAAGTAAGAGAAAATGTATACAAAATATTTAATATACACAATTTACTTAAAATTTCTGTTAATACTTACAAGATTAATTGCATCAAATATTTGAACTTCTCCAATTATATTTGAGCCTGGATAGGCTAAATAACAATTATCACTATTTATTGATAGTGTACACAGACCTGCTACATTGGGTGGAGTCTCTCGAATTGTGTGTAGCACCTTCATAGTGTTTATATTATGAATATATAACGATTCTTGCAAGCATACTACTAATCTCTGTAAATTTACATTATTAATTTATGTAGATTATATGATCTAATAAAATTATTAATAGAAGAAAAATTTATTTATGTCGATATTTGACCCACTGCATCTGACCCATATTTCTGTAATTTATATGAAATTTAAAATGTAATTTAGATTATATAATTAAAAAAAAATTAAAAAAACATCAAGTGTATAAAATATTTTTAATATAATATACTAACAGCTACAACCACAAATAAAACAGTTTTATGATTATTTTGACTATGTGGGCTGAAAAAATGCTCCCAAATTAATCTTACTTTTCTTTTTTCCACTGTCCAAAGATGTTATATTGGACAACTATTAATGTATGTTAAATATATCTGATATTTCTTCATAAATGGAATTAAAAAACTTTATGGCATAATAGTCCTTGGATACATTTTTTCTATCTCCCTACATTACATTATTTTTTTCTTCAAATTTACTTTCAAAAGTGTAGTTAAAAGTGCAAATAAATAAATGACTTTCATTACGTATTTATCTTTGTAATTAAAAAAAACTTACTGCTCTATTGAGCTTCACAGCCAAGATGGTATTAGAATAACTATAATAGCAAATTTCAGTTCCCTTCCTAAAATGGCAGACTCTGAGCTTACGGGGTGACGATAAACTAACCATTGCAACAAGGCTACTGCTGAATAGTCGTTCAATGATGCGTATGTCCTCAGTTTCTACAGTTCACACAATTATATATAATTTAAACAATTATCTTATAACGAGGTAGAAAAATTAAATATATTTTATGCAGTTATAAATAAATAAAAATTTATTTATAATTATTAACTTAAAAACTTTTCATTCTTACTTTTAAAAGCCATAAAACTTATTACCATTTTCATATATAGTTTCCAGATAATCAATAGAGTTCAAAGAATAAAGTTTGTAGCCTGCTTTTGATCCTACTGCCAAAGATCTGCAATGAATTTCATCTGAAGTAAATACTACTAATAATATTGCAAAGTACAAAATAAGAAATTTTACTTTCATTTATACATATATATATATATATAAAATTACATTAAGAAAATATATATATATACTGTAAACTTAGTCACATAAAATACATAAAATTACCTCTCAATTGATGATCTAGAATGTGAATATTGTTTACCAAATAGCAAGAAAATAATAATTTCTTATTTTAAAGTAACTTGAAATATTAATGAAAGATAACAATCAAAATAGAGAAATTAGAAAAATTAGTGACGAAAGCAAGTGTATCACGTGCAAAAACTTTCTTGACACTCATTGCAATCAACTTGAATCATTATACATTATTGATACGTAATTATTCCGTAATAGAAGAATTGGATAACACAGACACCAAAAACATTGGATGAAATGCTAAACTTGCGCGTCAATGCGCATCATATAAAAATGGGATAATTTTACACATAATTGCAAGAGAAAAATGTTCTTACGCATACATAAGCATGCATACGATCTTTCTCTTGGGTAAAAGTTTTTTAAACATAATAAAAACGAGGTTAGGGAACAAAGGACGACGTCTCCAATTGTCTAGTAGTTGAAGCGCGACACTTACGTGCAATCCTGATTGAAGTTAACAAAGAAAACACCACTTTCAGGATCAGTACTTTGATTTGTGAGGTTCATTAGTCCTGATATACTGTATTTTAATCCTTGCGTCAATACATCCACGTTACGCGCAAGATTTTGCATAAATCGCACAGTTGATGCGCGTAAGAACACTTTGTCCACTTCTTAATTTCTTTTTATATCCCTTTTTCTCTTTGGTTTTATTGCTTTTCTTTGTCACTCTTTTCTTTCTTGCACGTACGCAAATACAAATATACGCACGCGCACGCTTATACAATATTTGGGAACAGATGTCAGATGATACCTACAAGACTATATGCTGCTGTGTATGTTATATACTGTTTGATACTACCATTATTTCATGTATTGAACAGCTGACAGTAGCAGTAGTTGAACTCACGGAACGTTAAAACTTGAAACGTTCAAACATCAAATCTTGTTTCATATATTTTGTTGTCATGACAACTAAAATGAAAAACTCTGTTACTTTTCATTAATAAATAATCCTTTATTGTTAGTTAATTGTATCCAATTAGTATTTTTTGAATATTTATTCGATAATTATTTTCATTTTACTAACATTATGTGTAACAAAATGTATGTATATTATTAAAAAATACAAATATTTTCTTATACAAAACATGCCTTTTTTACTATAATTTATGAATAAGTACAACAATAATAATATAAATGCAAAATATAAATATTTTGATCATTTTAAAGAAAAATTCTAATAATCAAATAGTTGTGCAAAGCTAGATACATATATTTAAGTTTGTAAACACGATGTAAATGTAAATATATTACTTTATAATTACATTAATTATAAAAAATTGTCAAAAACATAATGGAATTTCACTTAATGGCTTTTTTGACGGTTATGTTTACAGTTCGCACTTTTATCGGCTTACGGTAAAGTGACTTAAATGACTTCAATGAGAGGTCTCAAACTGTGTTACCAGAGGGATACGGTTTTTCACGCATATGCATCAAAAACGGCACCAGTTAAGTGCCCTGATTGAGTAAAAGTAGGTGTCGTATGGCCCCTGTTTGATTTCGTTAAGAAATTATGTATAAATTTTTGGGAAATAAACAAAGGCCTAAATGAGAAAAGGTCAATATAAATGGAGCCAGCAGAACTGTTGTAGAGGGATATGTGGCTCTATTGAAATGACTATTAAACGAACCGTGTAAATATACATACATATAGGGTGTTCACCTCAAGTTCACCTATCTCTTTTAGAGAGTAATCCTATACATATATCAAAATAAGACGAAAATAGAAAATAACGAGATTGCATTTGAGGCTTTGTATCTGAGTTATTAATTTTTAACAATATGCATAAAAGGTATCAGAATTGACAGAGTTGTACTATTGTTGACGTGTGGACATCAGCTGTTTCAGGCAAGGGCAGTGACCGACAGTGCCGTAGCTATTTATAAAGATTCAGATGTATATCGTAGTCAACGTAATGACTTACGACAACATGTAATGCTGCTATAAAATCTGTTACTTTTTATAAAATTTTGAAAAAACTACGACAGTTATTGCGTGAGTTATTACATCATTTACGAGATAAATGGGCTATTCTAGATAGATACGACACTGTCGGTCATTACCCTACTGTGAGAACTAATGTTCGCGTGTTGGCAGTATTACAAGTTCATAATTTTTTATACCTTTTACACATATTGATATAAAGACTAATTTCAAGCATTCATTATATTAATTTCATCGATCCGATTAAAGTAGCTTTATAAGGATAAAGTAAAAAATATCGAACTTTTCCTTTTCTGTATTGGTAATCTAAGCCATCCTCGATCGCGAGTCCAACAGTCTCAGAAAATAGTGAATACAACCTTATAACACAATGAAGGAATTACTGGATTTTTACGTATAAGTTGAACAAATCATTTTTAAAGAATTTGCAACTATGTATAATTAAAAATAGTTTAGATAAGATCTTATTTGAATTTATTTTCATCGGTAAAACCTTATCAACTCATTCATAATTCTCTCGTGAAGTATTGATGTGGTGAGAAATATAAAAGCTTTCAATTTGCATTAGTGACTGCCATACCGATATGCGTGTGGCATCGTTTTGAAGTTTAACCACCGAACGCATGTATGTAATACAAAATGCGCTTGCTGTTTGCACTCACTCTTGGTATAAATATGTATATATCTTAATCACCCTTCTCGTCGAACGGTTTACGCGTGACTTAGTCTCAATACAAAATACAAAAGGTTATTCCTAAAATGCTATAGTTTCGATTTTACTTTAGTTATGCGTACAATACCGTATTCGTGATGATGAGTTTTCATTTTATGTCTGTATAAACAAATGAAGTATGGACCATGCATTAGTATGACACATAATAATTCAATCAATCTATTTAATACATTTTATTTGTACATTGATAAAAACACTGATTATATTAAATAATATTACTACAAACATAACGTGGTCTATGACAGACGATTTTCCAACTGAATGATGGTAGTAAATATATCAACAGCTTATTATTAATTCAAGCATATATTTTTATTTTTTTTTAAAAGTATCTCTTGATTCGAAATTTTTATTGGAAGTAAATTTACGCTACAACGCAATACGCTTATTTGGTCTACGCGTACCTACGTTGAGATCTATTAGACTGGAACTCCTATATACATTGATTACAAGCGCGCTGTTATCATCCTCCGCGAACCGCGCATGCGCGATAAACCCGGCCTGCTGGCAACAGTTCTTATTGTCAGTGATTCTCTCGAGTTCTGTGGTAACAATATTGTTAGCGTAGATAAGTAATATCGGTAGTGCGTAGATAAATAAATAAATTATTCAGAATGAAATATATACAAATTTGAATATTTATTTATTACTCCATGTAAATAATTGATTGTATATGGCATGAGGTAAAAAGTATTACAGAGTAACTACTATATTAATTAATATTTTACTTCAATCCTTAAACTAATGGGTGATATTGACCTCTTCCGTGCTCAAATTTGTTAAGCTTCAGAGAAACGTCATGGATACATCTAGTCTTCCTCAACTTATTGCAGCGCCAATAAAAAATCTTTTAGAAGTTCAACGCATCAAAGAGTAAGATATAACAACTAATAGTAATTAACAAGTATTAATCTGTTCTTGCTTAACTTCTTCAACTATCGAAGCAATAGCTGTTTAAATTAACATGTAATATTTTTAGAAATATTGATTCATATTTAATCTTTGCATGGTATTTATATTTGTAGTTACAAATTGTAATTTATATTTCATGTCTGACTTTATTTGTAAAGTGTTTTAAGAAATAAAATTTTCTGTTTTTAATGCAGCATGTTATTCTATATTGTATTACCTTTGTATAGCTGTATGAAACCTTAAAAGTTAATTCCCTTACATAATTTAACAGGCTCAAAATAGTTCTTATACAATAAATTCAAGAATATGCATAATTATCGTATGATTTTATTTTATTATATGAGATTTTGGTGGCATTGATATTGGTATTGATCAGTATTCATTACAAAAGTATCGGTATCGAAAATTGATACCGAATACATGTTATATGTAATTGATACATATCGATAGATTCGTGTAGATATCCAAATGGTTTAATATGAAGTAATACATTACTATCTGGTATTAATATGATATCAGTCTCATCACTATTCTTACTGTCTTAAAGGATACAGTTCATATATAAATGTCTCAAACATTATCATTTTCATTAAATTTATATATATTTCTTGCATATGTATTTTACAATTTCATCCTATTTGCTAGTAGAATTGAAATTTTGCATGTGTTGGGTATTTTAATGAGCATATGGAATGCAATGTTATCATGCTTGTAAGTGAAAAAATGGGTAATCTCGTCAAAATGGAAGATCCAAGTTACATGGACATTGAACAATTGAACTTTACAATATTTTGGAACATGTGGAATGTTATCATCAAATGTAAATTAACAAGTAGGTATTGTATACATTTTCATATAAAAATTCATGTAAAATTTAATCTGAATTTTAATATATATATAATTCAATATTATGTTACTAATGTTTTATTATAAATACATATACACACACAGAGACAATAAATGGAAAGGAAAAGAGCAAAACAAAAAAAACTCAAAACTATAAAGAAATAGAAATGTATAAACAATAAAAAAGAATTATTAGTGAGCCATGAGACTTTTACAATTCATTAACTTGTTGATATTTGATTTTGTATCTCTTACAAATCTTATGTTTTTCAGATCATTCTTAAGAAATCTGGACTTATGCAACTGTTTTTTTTACCTACATAAGTAGCAATCTAATAACACTGATTGCATATTTTATAAACTAGAAAGTTTAATTTTTAAATATAATAATGACTGCTATAAATATAATAATTCTTGCTGCCAAAGACACTAAACGATTAACATTTACAATTAATTTAGTAAAAGAATTGTGTGGTAAATATTTAGAAAAGGGAGAGTCTCACCAATTTCGATGATTTTTAAATATTTTATTTTTTCCTATGCATATAACCGTTATTCTGGCTTAGTTTTCGAGATTTTCGTACAAAACCATTGTTACTACGCAACGGACGTCACCTATAACTGCGTGTCCGTGGCAGTGATGCGTAAGCATTGAATCGTCTATTTTTTTACAGTTTCTATAAACACATTGAGATGTCCGGTAATGGATGCGTATAAGTAGTGTAAGAATTCGATTTAGATAGTCACCCGCCCATAGCGGTCGAAATAAAAAAAAACTAATTCAACCTTATTCAAACCTAGCTAATAAGATCCATTAAATTAATTGCTACATAAAATAGTTAGGTTTGACTAAAATTCGGGTCAGTTCTATACTAGCTAGTTACCCAAATCGAATTTTTATTATATCCGTTATACGCGTCCATTGCTAGCTTTTATAAACACATGCCTCGATGTATTTATAAAAACTGTAGATAATTGGACATCCAACACTTATGATACGCTGCCATAAACATGTAATTATAGGTAGCATACATTGAATAGTAGTAAATTGTTTTTAATGAAAATCCTGGAAACTAAGGCCAAGTGACGTTTATATGTATAAGAAAAAGTTGTCCAAAATGTTGATTTGTATAACATATTCAAAAATCATCAAAATTGATAAGACTCTTCCATTTCTAAATAATTACCTAAAAATTTAAAATAACATTTCCTCAATGCACACAGTTGAATCTTCGTCATGCATTCATCATCGGCTAGAGGTTATCAATATATATCTTCAAATAATGAAGATGTTCATCTACATTCCAACGATAAATAATATTTTTGATGATTTTTATTTTTACCAACTTCATAATGACTCTTCTATTGTTGCCTAAACTGTTGATATTGCGAGTTTTAACTGCTGAAAATATTATTGCAGCCGTCAGTTGTTTTATCATGAAGGCAATCACAGGCAGTGCATTAGACATCTAAAAAAAATTTTAGTTTCACAAATCTGTAGCTAAACATCATACATCATATTTATTTGTTAGGACAAGTTAAAACAAAATTTGAAAAAACATTTTGGAATACATTTTTGATGATAGCATTTAGAAGAAATAGTACAATGTTTCTCATAATACATTTTTGTTTGAAGGAAGTCAATATTATCTTCCTCATTTCATGACATAAAGTACCATTAATCTTTTGTAGTCATGTGTTGAGTTCTATTCGACATGGAATTTTATAACAATTGCTTCATGTTTTGGTGATTCTAGGTATATTTTTCTATAATATTGTGACTTTGCATATAGAATGCAATACTAACACTTTCTACTTGATATTCTCTGCTATTTGAAGATTAAAAACAGTTGATGTTATCAGATTTTATGAATTTTAAGTGCCATGTAATGTGGTGATAATAGTTCTTTTATAGATAAAGATATAAAGATTTCAAGGTCAACTTAATTTTTTGAATAAAATACTTATTTTTTTGGTGGAATTTATGTTTATGTTAATTTCTTTAATAGAATGCTACATGTACATTACAAAAAATGTTAACGACAGAATAATTTAATATATGAAGTACAATTGAAATCATTACTTTTGGAATATATGCACTCTAATACATTTTTCTCAGAATTTATTACTATTATAAAAAAATAGGCTTTAGAATAAAAAAGATGAAATCAATTTTAAAATGACCTTCATGCCTCTTACAATGAAATGATTATCACCATATAATGGGAACCTTGAAACCATCAAATCTTATAACTTTAATTTTTTCTATCATTTGAAACAGTAGTTATTTTTTAGATAAATAAAGTTAGTGATCTACCTGATGTGTTCACAGAGGAACCTTTTATACTATAAATGTGTTGAATACTAAAATATTAAAATATAAGTAACCTATATGATCCCGATGAAAATGATTAAATGCAAGTAAAACAGCAGATTGAAAGAATAAAAATAATATGTACTGCATAACTTGTATATAATTATTAACAGCATCAAGGAATTTTTTTGTGTTGTCTGAATTAACATGTCTTGTAATTGAGTAACTAAAGGTTTACAAGTTTATTAAATTCTGAAAATATCAACTATTATAAAATACTATGATTCATTGTTAAAAACTGTTTAAGATTATTATTCAAGAAATGACGAAATAATGAATGAACTACAATGAAAGCGACTCTAGTATAAAGTTCTAGGATTAGTTCTAGTTACTTAAATAACTAAGTAGTCATTTCTTTCCATGTAGCAATGTTTCCTCATTTAGTAATAGATTAATCTTATGTATAATTATATATTCATATATTTTTAATAGTTTTAGGCAAAACTATTTAAAATACTTTGTACTATTCACCCTGTATATAGCTATTTAAGCATTAATAGATTATATTGTGCTATATATTGTATATAATTATATATTTACAATGTAATAATACACAAATGTAACTATTAGAAAGAAATGAATTGTGTAAAGATGTTACATTTTTACAGAATAAAATGGATGAATCCTCGAGCATGTACAAATGAAGCATATATACCTACCTCTATAGAACATGTAGCAAATGTGGCTACTCATGGAATTTGGGTTGTGCCGTCTGTCATAGGTGGTTTAGAACTTATCCATCGTTCTACAACATGGACTCAATTAGTATCAGCTTGTGTATATGGTACATCTTTGATTCTCGTTTTTGCAGTATCAACTTTTTTCCATAGTATACATTACTATAATTACAACAGGTACAAGCATTGTTTATTTGTGCGATAAACATAATCACAAAAAATGAAATTTTTACATTAAGTTACATTACAGGCAACTTAAAGATGCACTGCATCGGTGTGATCGCGCTATGATTTACATTTTTATTGCTGCTAGTTATTTTCCTTGGTTAAATATAGATCATTTCCCAGATGATGAATTGTTATGTGTAATGCGTTATGTTGTTTGGATTATGGCAATATTGGGCATACTTTATCAACAAATTTTCCATGAACAATATAAAATGCTAGAAACAATTTTTTATTTAGTTATGGGAATTGGTCCTAGTGTTGCAATTATTAATGTTGTAAGTACATAATTATAAATACTTTTAAAACAGTACCTTGTGTGATTACAGTATAAATCTTAATTTTGACAAGTTTAAAAATTTGTACCTTAATGCTTACAGTATAATTATTACAATATTGCTGAACTAAAAATGGGAGGACTTATTTACATTTTCGGTCTGGTGTTTTTTAAATCTGATGGTCGCATACCATGTGCACATGCAATTTGGCATCTTTTTGTTGCTGCAGCAGCTGGGTGTCATTATTATGCCATATTAAGTCATGTATTTCCTGTAACTGGTTCACCAGATAGTTTCATGCAGCCAGGTACGCCATCTTTACATAAATTATTAAAATCTCATATTGAAGAATTATGAAAATACATGTTTTTCCTATAAATTAAAAATACTAGAAATTATAAGTTTTAAGATGCAATTTTTATTCAAGTATTTTAATCAAGGATTGTATTTAAGTTTTATGTCTAAAATCACATTGAAATTGTGCAATATGTAAATACAATATACTTAGAAAGTAATTATAATAGGTACCTGAAATATAAAGACAATTACATCCATGAATTGTGGATGTTTATAAAAATATGACTAAAGAAGTTAGTAGTAAAAAAAAATTATTACTCAGTTATCATTAATTGAAGTATACATTTTTATGTATTTGTACAAGAAAATGACTATACACTATAAATTAGGTATTATTATAAATTAAGATTAGAACAAAGTAACAGAAATTCTGAATAATGCTTACCTATTATAGCATATAACAGTATATAACATATATGTGTGTATATATGTTATACATTATATACATATACATTATATATATATAATGGGAAATGTTAAATAATTTTTATTTATAGTCTATAGCAATTTGTAAGGATCTATATATTATTCTAAATTATACAATGGTAGATGTAATTATTGGTACAGTACATAATTTGGTACACAAACATTTAAAAATATTGAAAAAATTGTTTATATCATTTCTTTTTTGTATGGATCTTTATTCAAAATATCTTGTCTACAGACAAAAACAAAATTACATCAGCATAGTAGAGAAGATATAACTAATAAAAATATTTTGCAATTACTTTATATTTAAACAAAAGTATTGGTACATTTTGGATAAGTCTATGTTAAATTGTAATGTAATATTTTGTAGTGGTGTTATGTTTCCTCCAGACTATCTGTAATAATAATATCTGACTATCTGAGTTGAATGTATTGAATTTATTCTCATCAGAGAATAATATTTGATTTTAAAAGTTAATAGTTTTATATGGAAATTCTTTCACATGCATTAATCGTTTTTATTTATTGATGTAATTAACAGTTTTTTTAGAACAACACATTATAATATCCAACATTTTCTACGACTTTTCGTATCATTTTTAAGTTAATTTGTTTAATGTAATCTTCTGCAATCATTGCTGAAATCTTTGTGGAATTTATTTACAAATTTCCTTTAATTATGTTAACTATTTTTTATATTTCCCTTTTCAATAATTTAGGTAACCTACTACTCTGTATGTAATTATAGAAATTTAATATAACAGCAAATCTTTATACCTTGTTTATACAAATTCAATATAATTTTTCTTCCTTCTGATATAATTTTTATTCTTTGACTTGATCTTTTTAAAATAGTTTTTAATTTTTGTGTACCAAACAGCGTATTGTGCCAATACTTATGTCTACCATTGTATATATAAACTGTGCAACGTGATAATCAAGTAGCTAACTAGTAAAATTGCCTGATTGTATTGAACTTTTAACAAAATCTATATTATTCTTCTATTTACAAGTATACTGTGCCAAAATTTTTATCTATATACAGATTATACAATCTCTGCACTCTGAAAAAAGAATATTAATTTTGTTATTAGTTTTTTTTATAATGAGATATATAAAGGTTCATACAAAATTATATTTAAAACTTATGTTTGTTAGATATAATAAATGATTGTAATGTATTAATGGTACAAAAATCATTGCAAAAATTACAAAATATTGATGCTTTTTAATTTTGAATATATCTTACAACATTGTAATTGAATATGATTTTTATGTATGTCACGTGTGTATTATTATCAGTGTAAATGAATAAAAACAATTGTAGTTTTAGTATTTTACCTTAACCTTAGGTATAATGTTTTCCTATTTAACGAAAAATGTGAATAATATTTTTTGTGTTGCCACTTCGAATTCGCTCTATAGGATCAGTATACTGGATTTTAATCCAAAACCAAAAAACATGCATTCAAAATGTGTTAGGGCCATTATATTTAATAATAGATTTTTTAGCTAAATTTTATGACTAATCATTAAACCTGTCTTTCTAATTTTTACGGTTGGTCCATTTGTAACCTAACTACCACCTGTCCATAATAGAGATGTTCCGATCCAATTATCCAACAAAAATGTTCTCGTATCGAATTAAGTGAGTATCGATATGAAAGTAAAAGTGGTTATGTTAAGTTATTATAGTTTAGCAGTTAAAGTAAAACAAATAAACGAGCAGTTAAACAAATAAAGGATGCTTCGATTTACGATCACTGTTTATTTTCCGTCTTCTATTTCAGAATGTAAGTGGACAAAAATAAATGATTTAGATTTTCATTTCATAGAACTGATTGCAATTGGAGAAAGTGTTAAGTATAAAGCAAGGTTATTATATTAATTATTCGTTTTGTAATTTAAAAAACAAAGTATGAACAAATAATGTGTATTTTATTTTTTATATGCAAAGACATGTGTTCCTTTCATATCATTGAAGACTGAGTGGTAATTATTGTTCAGATAAAAATTGTTCATAATCTCGTCTTCTACAACATACTCAAAAATCATCAGGATCGTGGTGTACATTTTGCAGTTTTAAAAAAAGTTTTTTTTTGTTAAAGAATTAGCAGAAGCACATTACTTTTTCAAGCTTTGCAATTTATACTTTCTTTTGAGATACAAATAAAGACTTTGTGAAAAAAAACAAAAAAAGATAGATGTATTTAGAACAAAGTTATTAAACTGTATACTTATCAAAATTTAATCTCCATAATTTATACAGGTAATTCCTTATCCTAGTAAAAAACGTAATACTTTTTCATTTAGAATAAAATGTAGATAATAAATATATTCAAAGCTTCTATCTCGTGGTACTTGCTGTGACAATTCTAAACAAAACCTTCCAAAACGTTTTGTGTCTAATAACCTAGGGGTGATACATTTTGAAATATAGTAATTGTGGCACCATATAAAAATGTTCGATTCTTGAATCGATTCTAAATCGAAGTGAATAGAATCGATTCATCAGAAAATCGAATTTTGAAAAAATGATTCAAAAAATCAATTTTTCGATTCTGATTAAACTTTAAAATCTTTAGATTAGATGTTTAGATATTTATATATAAAATATGATAAAAGGAAAAATTAACTAGAATTTAAATGGTATGTTAATTATTGTTTATTAATCATTTATTTAGTGATCATGAATTTAAAAATAATAGTTCTTGTAAGTGGTCCGAAAATATTCGGTTACATTCATTGACCAATATCAATTTTTGAATATTGAAGGAAAAGAACTTTTATGCTTTTATCATAAAATGAAGACAAATGGAGTCAAACAAAATGCACCTAAAATAATGGTTGAATCAGGTTCTCACTTCCGAGATGTTCGACAAATGGATGATCTAACTAAAAAATCGATTTGTGCCAGAATTGGACATCAAAGAATCGATTAAAAAAAATCGCTACATCTCTACATGTAATGTCTTTTCTACATCTCGTTTGCGACGAAGATGCATTTAGTGTTATTCTCTTCAAGCAGTACGAATCAATGACTTTGGGTTACAGACTTTAATCATAGATAGTTAATAACTATCTACTCCGATTTTAACCATTGTAACAGTTTAAAAATTAACATTTGACAGAAAGTGTTATAACCTCAAATTCATTGTCTTAAATTTGATGTGCAAATACAATAATAGACAGAATATAGCATTATGACAGATACAAAGCAAAAAATCATACTAGAATTTAATGCGGAATTAGGTTCCGATTTAAAGGGACTTGAAAAAATATATGAATTTCATCAGTGTTTGAATATACGGAAGAACGAAATTGAAAAATCGGTATAAATTTATGGATTTTTATATTATTTAAATTGAAAATTTGTAATAAATATGTTACCAACTATTTTTATATACATTTGACGTTTCTTTTTTTTTTCATAAATGTAGTTTAAAAATTAAAACAGTCTTTAATTATTTGTTTTTTAATTCTTAGTTATCAATGGCATCATCTGAAGCTCCTTCCGAAGTTAAAATGATTATAGAAAATGTGGAAAGAACAAGTATTGAATTTCAACAATTAGAAAAATGTTCTGAAGAATTCAGGAATAATATACAAGAAATAATGTGTGAAAATGATAAAAATTTAAATATACAAGAAATTATTGACACAATAAGTTACTTGGATAAATCCTTGGCATACTTACATTTTATAAAATACGTTGAAAATATTAGGTAAATTTTTATTTAGAAATATATATATATTATATTTGTTTTAAGGATTACATATTTTTTAGTGATGAAGTTCAAGTATCATTAGCAGCTGGTGATGATGAATCAACTATTTCATTGTATACAAATCTTACAGATATTAGTTGTCAATTGCAATTGTCTACTTGTCATCATCTTGTGAACTATGTAAGAGAAACACTTCACTTTTGGCACAACCTCATAAAGGATAAATTGTCTAAGTACATTCTTACTTTATATACTTTTTAAAATTAATATATTGTAATACACACTATGTAGTATGTATAAGGTAATTCCTATAAAAGTGATAGATGCTATTGTGTCTGAAGTTTGAAGACATTTGATAAAACAGTTTATGGAAGAATAGTTAGGCTGGAGGGAGATATATTGTGAAAACAGGTTTTTTTTATTTTTTGAGCCAATCAATTTTAAAGTAAGTCAATGATATAAGACGAGTCTGTGTTAAAAACATATTCAAATGTACTTCTTTATAAATTCGTTTCTTTACGTTTTTACGTTTTTGTGCAACTTCAAATAACATTACATAATAGATGTTAAACTTGGTTTAGATTATCACTTTATAGAGTAGAAAATGTAACATTTTATTTTAAAAAACGAAGTTAATCATGAATTTAATGCCTTTATTCAAAACACAATTCCTTCACCTTTAAAAAATCTACTTCTAAAATAAATACTTTTGAAATGTACAGTTTTTTCGTGATATTAGAATTATATTATCTTATACATATGCGATTCTTGTGAAATGAAACATTTGTGTGTGTGTAGGGTGTAGTATGAGTGTAAGATGCAATACATAATTGTTACCACAATATTTTAGGCACTTCTGACAATTGGACAATTGTAATATTAAAAGTTTTAAACAAATTTTTTTTTATAAATAGTCAAGGTGACGTTAAATGGCACAACATATTTTTCATTTCATAGTGTTGTAATTGATGTTAAGCCAAGTTTAACAACCTGCTATATTATGATCTTAAAATAACCTTGAATTTATAAATGTAAGGTCAATCAAGGGAAATGTTATCATGGAAAATTATTTTATTTAGATCAAATTACACATTCAATGCAGTGATCTTCAACAGGAAAAATAACCATCTGTTCATTGGTGAGATGTACTTTATTCATTTTGTAATGATGACAATCATTCTTCTTTGTAATTCTATTAGTATAGAAGTGTCTAAATAATCCACTATTGGTAATAACACAAATGGAAGCAGACTTGTACATTATATCATGATGTTACACAAATTATATTGATATTTTCTTACACTTGCAAAATGTTTTATAATATTGTAAAGTCTTTAAGTGCTTATGGAGTATTTGAAAAATAGAAAAGGATTAAGTAAAATATTAGAAATAATTGCAAATGACTAATGGTCTTAGAACATTTCAAAGAAAATCTACATACTTCTATTTGTGCTGTTACTACCAATACTGGATTATCTAAACATTCTATTAAGAAGAATGGTTATCATCTTTATAAAATGAATAAAGCACAGCATGATGGATGGGCATCATCTAAATTTTATGCCATGGTTGGTTGATGCATATGAAAGTAAACTTGGAAAATATTAAACAAGTCTTGATTCAATTCAAACTCACATTATAATTGATACTACACAAGATATCTTTATTTGTGCTACTTATATTCCCTTTTTAATGTCTATATGGCTATTGAATTTGTTATGATTTGCTGTAATAAAAAATATTGTAGTTTTATTTAAAAAGTAAACGTAGATGTTAATTTTTTTAAAAAATATTATAAAAAACATTTTTCCTCATGAAACTCACTGCTTTGAATTGTATAATTTGATCGAAATAAAATAATTTTCCATATATAGAGTTTGTTTTGATTGACTTCATATTTATAAATTCAAAGACATAATATAGCAAGTCCTTTGTAATGTTAGTTACAATACTGTGAAGTCAAAAGTACATTGTGTCATTTAAAGTCATTCTGACTTTTTACCAAAAAATAAATTTATTAAAAATTTTGTAATATTGAAAGCTAATTAATTTTCTTTGTAACATTTTTTTATCCAATTGTCTTTCTTATTGGAAGTGCCTGAAAAAAACATAGTGATAGTTATATGCTACACCTTGTTTGAAAATTATTCATCAGATTAGATATATTAAAATATGAAATCATGTAATACATTTGATAACTTATAACTTTTTTAAACAGTTTAGTAACTCTACTTTTATGATTATGACTGTAATCATTTATTTGTCACTCTTGTATCTGTTCAAAATTAAGAATTTTATAGTGAATAATTTTCAAACAGACATATATATACTGATAGGTGATTATGAATACATAAAATTTTCAGAGAATACAATGACATATTAAAGGCATTAAAATGGCCTTTTTGTGGCAATAATTCTAATTTATTAAATACATATATGCCAGAAACATTGACTAAGTTTAAAATACTTACAGAATATTTATTACATTTACAATTACCGTATCCTTTCACTTACTTAAATATACTTTTTTGTGTTTTGTTAAAGTCATTATTACATACATATATTAGTATTACTTGAAATAATGGTTTATAGTGTTTGGAATAATCTTGCAAAACAATGAATAGCAAAGAAGAAAAAGAAAGAATCGTGGATTTAAATGTTAATTGTGTCTGTTTTGAATTATACTACTTATAAAATTTTACTCGAAAATGAAAATGCAAACTGTTATAATTAGATATCAACAAGGAGTTTACACCCCTCCATAGGAATTTTCAAGTTCTTTTTACCCTTATCTCCTTAAATGATTAAGTCAGAGGATTTGGGTGATGTTTGTTTGTACAACTTTGAAATATTCTTCCTAATAATTTGGAGCTAAATATCTATACATTATCTTTTAGTTACATACATATTGCGAATGTAACAATATTGTTAAGAATTTTACATAAAAGATGTTTTATCCTTAACAAAATATTTATAGAGAAGACTCTATTAAACCAGCGGTAACATCAGTATTATTAACAGACTTTACACCAGTGAGTTTGCCAATTTCATTGATGGTACGGCCACTTAGACAAAGATTTATATATCACTTCACAGGTTCCAAATTAACTAATCGACAAGATAAACCAGAATGGTTTTTCACTCAAATATTAACATGGATCAAAGATCACATTCAATGGGTACAAAAGAATGTTCAACCGGTTGCAAATTCAATTGGTTTTAATCATGTGGATATGAAGGTATTATAAGTTTAACTATATTTTATTATTCGTATACTGCAATATATTATTAAAGATTTATACAAATTATTTTATCTTGATAGGTAGAATTTATGCAGGCTTTGGTACAATTAGCAGTTGAAAAACTTCATTTAGAGTTATCAATAGTACAGTATGATGATGCTTTATTTGCTCATTTGGTGGATGAAGCTTTAGGTTTTGAAAGAGAATTAAGAGAAACATTATCTTATCCTCCAACACAGCCAGCCACTGTTTTTGTTCTTACACAAGCTCATATTTTTGTAAAGTGGATTAATATGGAAAAAAAGTGTAAGAACATAAACTTGTTACATACTTCTTAATAAAGTATTGTATAATTGCCAATAATATTATTATATTAAAATATTAGATGCTACTGAGAAAATGGATGCAATTTTAAGTTCAAATACTGCTTGGGAAAAATTATCAAACTCTGATGTTGATGATCTGAAGGTAACTGAATGTGCAGATGCTTTCTTAACTCTTCTTACAACAATTTCTGACAGATACAAACATTTACCTCAACCAGGTCACAGGTAAATGAATTAGATGTACTAATTGATAGTCAAATTTATAGCAAACCTTTAGTCTACTATTGTCACATAAGAATCATATTGTGTCATTGTTGTGTATGAAAAGTAAGTTATTTTAAAAGATTTTTTATCCTTTTTTATTTAATCTCTTATAAAATACCTCATTGTTATTTTTGTTAAAGATTATCATTATAGTAACGAAATATTAATAAAATAATGTTTGAATCAATATACGTACATAAAGAATGATGTTAATACATTCACTGCGGTGGCTTCTTCTGTGGATGTTATTTTTGCCAGTATGGATCAATCGTATTCTGTTCTAGACTTTTATATCTGGTGGTATCCTCTTAGTACATAATGAAGATTCAATAAAATATGGCTTATACAGAATGAAACCCAATATGAAGCATATATGTACCATACCGCAGTGAACATGTTAACTATGAACTATTTTCAATGTAATACCTAAAAGGAGTGGGTGGTAGGTTTTTTAAGTAACTAATACACACAGTTTGACCCATGATTTTATCAAAAGACATTTTTTCTCTTCTACATTTCTTTCAGTACACAAGTAACAATAAAAGGTTGATTAGAATGGTTATCATTTTCATTCTTTACATCTAAAAAAATTAAATTTTTTAAATATTTTATTTGAAGCAGCAATATCATTATTAAATTAAAACATATAATTTACGAAGGTTACAATTTTTGGAGCTACAGCTAGAACTAATTGATGACTGGAGAATAAGGTTACTTCAATTATTACATGAAACTGATGAAGATCCTTTAACGTCTCTCATGCCATGTATCCTAAATACATTACATTATGTTGCAACTGTCTTGGAAGAATGGGGTGTAACAGTAGTAAGTATTTTTAAAAATAAGTACATTTATACATATTTGGCATTATTAATGCATCCTTTAATTCTTTCATTTGTAGCATTTTTTGCAACTGTATTTTTTTAAAAAACAATTTGAAGCAGTTCAATCTGCTACATTAGAAGGAAGTGATGTGACTGAAAATATAAGTGGAGATATTGAAGGTTCTGTATTTGATGAAGCAGTTGCACTTTTAAGAAGATTAGAAAAAGAGTTAATAAATGAAATTAGTGACTCTGTAGCTTTAGATATAAAGGCAAGGAGTAGACCTTATAGAACAGATAAGTAAGTATATTTAAAATAAAGTTAAAGTTAAACTATTTATATTACACATTCCAATCACTTTTAAATTTTTTGGCAGTTCATATTTTATGATTACACAAGCTTATCTTTATTTTGTTTTAAAGTAGTAAAAATATTCATAATGAAAAATTACAGAATAATTTTTATTGTCAAAGTGGGTACTGCTAGCTTAGTTTAATTATATAATTATATTATCGACAAAATCTTATATCACGGATGATGGACAATATAATTTTATACAAGTACATTTTCTAGCAAAAAAGTAATAAGCTAATTATGTCATTGCTCATAATATGATACCAAATATTATTAGTAGTAATAAATAAATTATCACTTTTTCCCAAAATATAGTTAATTAGAGAAAATGTAATTACACATAAGATGAATAACAATATAAAATCAAAATAAAGTCACTTTTTTTTTCCAGATGGTTTGCAATGCAGTCGATTAAAGAAGTAGTTTCTTTATCAGTTACTCCAAGTGGATATTCTATGTTTCAAGAATTAACGACACAACTCAATCTACTGTACAATGCACTTGCTTTACCACTATATAATCAGGCTTGGAAAAATTTGGCTTTACAATTTGATCAAGTTAGATAAGAAATTACAACTATTTACATACAAAATTATTATTATATGAGCCATTTAATGTAACAAATGTATCTTTTATTACAGTTTCTTTTAGAAGAAGTTGTTCTAGTGAATCATTTTAATACAGGTGGAGCTGAGCAACTAGAGTATGATATTTTTAGAAATTTGTTTCCATTATTTGGCTTGTACATCAGTAAACCAGAATCATATTTTCCACTGTGAGTCACAAATGATAATATGTATGTAACTATTGTGTTGTATTTTAAATGTTTCATTTTTTATCATTTAAATTAATTTCAGAATTAAAGAAGCATGTATTTTATTAAATATTTTGTTGGGTTCAGCAATGTTACTACTTGAAGCTTTAAACAATAATGATGAGGTTGCAAGAAAAGAAATATTAGCGGATATTGGTATTCACAAAATGTCTCCTGAACTTGCTTTGAAAGTACTTAGAACAAGAACAGATATTACCTATGTATAAGGTACTGTGTTCCTGTTACTAACTTAAAAAATTAAATGTATTTTTTCAAAATAACAAAGGAATGAAATTGTAAATGAATTGTAGAACTCTTTACTTTAATTTATTTACATATTTGGAAAAATTATTTATATATAATATTTAGCATATTAATGTAATACCGCCATTATCTGCACCTAATAATAATAATCGATTAAGAGGAAGAACCGCCATTGTAGTCAGGAGTCCTTTAAAAGTATCAGATTTCAATTTTGATGATGAAAATGAAGCTGTTGTTTCTATGGATGTATAAACTCCCACGCGATTTGCTGTTGTTCCTATTATGAGTTCTTGTTCATAAGTGGACATGCAATGAACTGGTTCTGTGGATCCTCTAAAAAATGTAAATCAATTAAAATAAATTTTGTAAGTAATTCTTAATTTAAGAAATTTAACATGTCTCTGTATTTATTTTATAATATACAGTATGTAAATTGTATGGGCTATACATTTTTTGAGTCACTGTAGTACAAGGGTATATCATATTGTAAATGCAAAAATTCCATAAATTGAGTAAATTTTAAGTTAGTAAATTGTTTAGCATATAGTACCAGATATTAATGAGAATAAAACCATATAAGTAACAGCAAAAATGATAAAAAATTGTGATATTAACCTGGAATTACATTTTCGAAGCGTACAATTTATTGAGGCCCAAAAATGTGAAAGTGTCGAAAAATACCATACTTGTCCAAATGATTAAATAGTAAGCTGTATATTTTTATTCTCTTATAATTGCAGAATTGTATTTTATTTTATTACTTTATGATTGATTGTTATCGAAAATCTGTTATGTGATCTGTAGAATGCAATTTTAATAGATGCTTATAGTCTACATTAATAAAGGATCTAAACTTATCAGAGTCTGAAGCTAATTACTTTGGGAGGCACTTTTTTTTCTAAAATTTTAACTCCATTTAAAACTTTAAGGACAGTGATTTTTTTACAAGAACAAAATTATAAAAATTATTAGCATCAACAATAATTTTAATACAAGAAAAATGATACTTTCAATTACAAGTAACTCTAAAATTGTATGGGCTCTCATAATATATACTCTAAAGGGTATTTACGAAATTGTAGAACCTTTTTTCAGAATCAATTTCTCATGCCAAAGTAAAACAAAACATTTATTATCATTTTGTAATCTGAAGTTTCTTTATTGAGATATAAGCAGTTAAAGTTTGTAGAGATAATTATCAATTTGCACTATTAAAATCTCTAAAAATTAGTCAGCTGAATGTATAGTTATAGATACATGTATAAACATGTGTCATTGCACGTTATACATTATCATATACTACTGATACTACTGCCTTAAATGTCACTTCATGGACTTTAATGAATTTTTGCACTGGTTTTAATCATTTGTAACATAATAACATGAAATATTCAATCTTCAATTATAGTAGAAAAATAAAATTTCATATTAAAAAATCCAGGGACTTACACTAAAACAAACATAAAGGTAGGAATGAATAAAGTGCCCCTATATATGCAAAAAGTGTATGAGAAATTTAAATTACTCTTTGAAGTTATTGTTCACTGTATAATACTTTTTTGTTCTTACTCTATTATTAATTTGTTTATAAGTGACCAAAACTACATGCCTTGTTTTACTGACTGAGGTATTTCAACTTTTTTCTATAACTGTTAAGTATTCCATATTTAACTCACAATAAAGTAATAATTGTATAAATGTGACTAACAATATAATATCTTCCAGACTATTTTGGTCTATAGTTCTTTGATTAAATACAAACTATTAGTAAGTGTATTAAAAAATGTTTTGGACAAAAGTTATGTATATTTTTACCTAGAATAGGGTTTCAAAATAAAAAATATAAGTTTAGAATAAAAAAAAAGTTGACTTCAAAATGACCTTGAAAACGTTATTTGAATGCCTTCTTAAAATTATGAAAGATATGTCCTCCTTTTTTTTTTCTAATTAGTGGTGTATGAGATATTTCGTTGTGTGCACTGAAATGGGACACTAGGCAAAAGGGGCAGTGTGCTCAACTGACCAAGTTAAAACAGTCTACACCTGAAGTCGTATGTGTAAACTTTAAATGTGTACATCTCGATAACGAAGTTTCAGATTACAAATTAATAAAGAAGTTTTTAATTTATATTAGCATGTACTTGAAAATGGTGCCACACTTTTGTAAATTTCCTATATATAGCTTAACGATAAAAATTGATAGAATTTCTCACTTCATATGGAATTTAAGTTTCCCATCCAAGGCACTCCACACAGTGATAGTCTCATCTAGTGAAGAACTGACTATAGTTGTTTCATTTATTGCCTCTAATTGTAATATCTGAAAAAATGACAATGAAAATTTTTAAAATTAAATTTAACAGTGGATTTTTAAATATAATATGTACCTCACATTCATGTCCCTTCCACGATGCAATAATAAGACCTGTACGAGTATCTAAAATTGTTAAAAACCCTGATGTTTGACCTAGTGCTACCCAGTAACCGCTAGGTGCTACTGCAATACATCTAATTAAACCTGTTGGATTAACAGATACCTAGAAAGAGAGTTATCTTTCTAACTGAAATATTTAGGAACACTATATTTCATATAATTTATTAATACATACCTTCATTTCATTCACATATTGAAACGTTCTACAATCAATAACTCTAAGAGTAATATCTGTTGTTCCCACAAGTAAAGTTGTACATGGAGAAGGACTTGCTGTTAATGTATTTACAGGGACAGGACGAGAGCTTTCTGGACATCCAAGAAGGGAACCCATGAATGGATCCCAACAATGAATTGTACCATCACAAGTAACTACATATCTTAAAGATTCTAGAAATGTAAGAGCAAGAATAGATTTTTTATGTCCAGTGTATGTATATTGACAAGATGAAACAGTATTTCCATCACCCTATTAATAGAATATATTGTTTAAGGATTAATAATTTAATTTCGTTTTCTATGTATTTTTAATATATTTTAGTATATAATATATATATATATATATACTGTACATATATTACCTGACTTCTTAAACTCCATAATTTCACAGTCTTATCTCTTCCCCCACTTATAAAACTATTCTCATTATTTAATACATATAAACATCTAATACTGTTAGTATGACCACTAAATGTTTGGAGCTTTATTTGCTTTATATTAAATGCTGTATCTTTATCCGATCTTCCAATCTCATGTTCCCAATATGCTAACCAATTCCCTCGCAGTTGTCTCCCAGTATATGAAGAACAGATTGTACGATTAGACATGACATTTTCTGATGCTACAGAATCTCCAATATCATTTTTTTGAAGTGCAAATCTATTTCCTACCACTGATATATTTCCAAAGTTAGAAACCTCTTTTTGGACTATTCCTGTGCTTTCTGTTACATTATAGTTACTGTTGTATGGAGTATTATACTTGCTATCATCTTTATAAAAAGTAAAAGAAAATATGAAATATAACACATGGATCTCAAATCAAATAATTATCTTTGTACATAAATTTAATAAAAAGAGAAATACAACATACCAATATTTGATGAAGTCATTTTTGTTTCTTGTTCATATTTATAACATAAATGATATATATGTTCATAATTTTTAAGTATTTGTTCCATTACTTCACTATCAATACATTTATAGAAAAGCATATATGATTTATGAGCAAATTCTGCTGTAAATACAGCTTTTAATTCTTCAAGTGCCTGAAAATACATTGAACATTCACTTCTAAACATTATCAACATAATGCAGCAGGTAATAATTTGAAGTTAATTGATATCTATTTCTGTTTACTTTATTCTTTTGAGGATCTGATATATCCATATTTTCTACAATTGGTGGAGAATAAGAATCCGCAACATCTGTATTAAAATTTGGTTGAAGTCCCTGAGTATCCTTATTATCTTCATTTGGACACTTTATCCTGTATGAACATGTTATTATGTCAATTGTCAGATGTGTTTTATATTTTTGTAACAAAAATAGTGATTTTATAAAATTACCTTTCAAAATGATCACTTATTGTTTTTGGATTAATTTCATTTTTAAAACTTCCAACGATATTTTGATTAAATGATTTATCAAATGCCAAGAAAAATCGTTGAATAGGTACTGCTAAGTGATTTTTTATAATGACACTTCCTAATCGTAAACTAAACATAAACATAGTGTCTAAACATTTTTCTGCCAGTACAGTACGTGCGATAATGCCGTTAGGGAAAGTAAATCTCGTAGACGATAATATTCGAACTGTAGGATAAAGTATTGCTTTTACAATCGGTTCCTATAATTGAAAAACGATTTTTTACTAAATGTATTTTTTCTAGTGTTAAGCAACTTCGTATTAAATAATCTTACATGAAGTACATCCATTAATGTCGCATCGTTGAGGTATGTCGTAATGTGATTTAAAAGAGTTAAACATGAAATAAGTCCTCCTTCCAAATTTTGTGTTACTTTTCTTTTACAAAGAGCTAATAGTTCCACCATATGTGCAAAATATTGTAATATTATAATTTGTTCTCCATATAGACCTGTAAAAATGTTCAATTTCTATTCATGTTTAGAAATTTATTAAACAGATAAATAAATTAAATAAATAAATAAATTAACCTGCAATGGCTGCAAGGCAGTCCAAAACTTTCACAGCATTACGATCGCCAACTAAAACTTTTTTATTCCATGTGATACCTTGCATCGATGATAAAGTATCATCGATTATTGTTAAATTTTCCTTTCCAGTGTAACACAATGCAAGCATTCTTAATAAATTTCGCGATAAATATCGAGCGGTTAGCACAGGACCAAGTCGATGAGATAACCAAGTAACAGATCCTGTGCTCATCTCTGAAGTTGTACATTCATTTGATGTAGATTTTTGATAACTATGATCTATCTGAACATCTTCATGTATCGCAGTATCAGATTTAGTATCATCTGTTTGTAGTATAAAATTTTGTTCTTCAGAATTACAAATTTCTTCAAAAACGTTTCCAGAATCGGTAATTCCGCCATAAGTATCATTATATAAAAATTCTTCGTTAGAAGTTTTACTTCCTACATTACAACCAATATTACTAAATTCTATTATTAATTTATTTGGAGAATTGGATGTTTTTGGTATAGGAATTGTCGGCGATTTAATTGATCTGAGCGGTGAAACTTTACTTCCTTCTTCATTTAAATCATCATTCAGATTCAAATTTAGATCTATATGTAAATCGATATCGTATAGAGCACCAGAATTTAAAGAAATCCAAGAATTGTCTTCCGCTTCCATTGTGAATACTTCTAAAACAGGAGAAATTTTTAGGAGTAGTTTCATAATTTGTTGACTATACATTATATTTGATATAAATAATTGATATTAATCACCTTCAACATCATTATCAGTTAAATTCACGTGTGTATAATCACTAGTTATAGGTCCGGGTGACAAAGAAATATGTTCAGAATCTGCCGAAGAATCTTCATCTAAAGGTGACAAAATTCCTTCTCCTTCATTGCAAATTTCATTTAAATCACAGCTTCTGTAAAAAAAAATGTCATTTTAGAAAATGTTTCTTAAACATAGAGAAATGAGTCCTTGTGTTACACGGATTTGTAGATAAACAATTGTGTCTGCACCTATGTCTTGATACAATTTTATATATGTGTATATATTTATATGTATATTAAATAAAACTTTATTTTCTTTTTGTAAATATTTCTTATAATACTTCCTTACTTAAGGTTACCAGTCTTATGGGTGTAAGTTGAACATCCTTGTACATAATCTCTATATCCCCCAACTGCTTCTACAAGAGGTGCAATAAAATTTTCCAAAAATCGTCGTAGACCCAATCTTACTATAAGTTTTAGCAAAAAATTTCTGTGATATAAACGAGTAGTTCTAAATTTTGCAACTAATCCTGAAGAGAGTGCATCGGCATGTAATGCACTATCCATAAAAGAACCATTTTCATATAACTTCATAATAGATGAAAGGAATGTCTCAGCAGTATCTTTAGGACCCAATGCTCTAAAAAAATGATGATTCAATAAGATGTAGAAAACTAAGAAACCGCTATACTCAAAGAATATTAAAAACTTAATTGATTTAATGAGTTAAAGAACGATACAAGTTCAAAATTAGCCACCTTTACATAATCTTGATATTATATGTCAAATTCATAAAACTATAGGTTATGATCAAGAAAAGTGGAAAAGAAGTATCCTGTAACTGTGTTTTGGTTAGTCCTATGAGTTTAACAAGTATAAAAAGCTGCTTCTTCAAATATTTCAAACTGTAGTTTTTGAACTTGTACTGTTTTCAACTAATCAATTCAAGTATCAATTATTAAAATAATCATTTAAATAACAATTAATTCAAAATTACATTTTAATAATATGAAATGTCTTTATACGTGTAAGAAAGTTTGTATAATATATCAATTTTAACTTACTTAGCAATAGGGTCAAACAAATACCATGCAGCTAAAACAGCACTGTAACGTTCTTCCATTATTTGTTGTATATGTGGTACTATCAATTCTAAGCTGGCTTCTTTTGCAACTTCTGTGTGGGACAATAGATGTTCTAATTCCCTAGCAATTGCTTTAACTTTACATTCACTTATTTTACAAAGGAATTTCATTTTTGTTTTATGTATAAAATCCACATCGTCTTCAGACTTCATTATAAAATTTAATTCACGTGTTAAACTATTATATTCTTGTAACATTTCCACAATATTGAATAAATACTTGTAGTACTTAGAAAATGGAAATAAACTTCCAGAAAGCATTGGTTGCAGAAACTGATGTGCAGATGGTGGTGGTAAACCCATATGTGTAATAGTTGGATAACGAAAAGGTGTATCGGTTATCTAAAAAATTATATTTAATCAATTACAATTATTTTGTTTCACTTATTATAATTCTTATTCAAAATAATACTTACTTCTATATTATCAATGTTGTAACTTTTTGGTATAATATCAATTTGCAATAATAAAGCAACTGCATTTCTTACACACTTAGGTAAACTATCAGCTGACATTTTCAAAATGTTTAAGCAGGTAATAAGTCTTCTTGTAAATGATACTTTTTCAACATTCCATGTTGCGCGAAATTTGCTGGACAAAAATATTTCCACGATTAGACAACCAAGTATTTGTTGCTCTTTAATACGTCCACTAGCCACAATTTGTTTGTAATTTGTAGATGATTCGTGTAATTCAATTTCTGGTTTATAAACTTGAGAGCTCACTTTGTTTGTAAACATATGCATTGTTTCCACTTGCATAATAGCTGCAACAGGATTATAATCTTTTGGAAGAATTATTGTCTGATTTATGGATTTGTCTTGCTTGATAGTATCTTCGGTGGAAAGTAAAGAACCTCGAGAACGACTTAATAATCGACTTAAGACTAAAGGTGATGATCTAGATGTATTTAAAACTGAAACCGGTAGTTCTTCCTCTTCAAACCCAGAACTATGACCTTCGTCATCACTAGCTCTATTCCCAGATTGATCGTTTTCTATTGTAAACATTATGTAATAAGTAAGAAGTTAAAAATAAATCCTAATAAATAATTCAAAATTTTATAAACATACTATATTTACTAATTACGAAAGACGAACGTAATCGAGGTGGAATCTTACACCAATAAGGTGAAGGAATAATTTTTTGTGGATGTGGTTGTGTGAAAAGTTGAACAACACCAGAATTGGTTAAACTGGTATGATTATCAACAAGATGCAAGCAAACATTTTTTGATTTTACTGCTGCTGACCCAGATAATCTATAAAATAAGAAAAAAAAAATAATAATAATAGTAATAGTAATTATATTCATATTGTTTACCAGTGGTTTAAAACAAATAATATATACTTGTAACCGAAAGTTAAATCTATCCACTGATGTAATCTTTCAGACACATAAAAGCTTTCTAAAGCTTCTCTATGTTTTTCAATAAAATCTTCTGGAGACGTTGCCCATGCAGGAATTTCTAAATCTGGTAAATCTTCATGAATGGACTATAAATATGAAGTTTTAATTTTATTTTTTATATGTTATACATATTTGTTTTAATTTATTGTTTTATCTTGCCTTGAAAACACTAGGGTCAGTAAAAAATTGTGGTACACACTCGTCTGGACTCCAGTCATGTAATCTCTGTATAGAAGCAGGGTATTCTCCTGGAACCCATTGAGGTCGTACATGTTTGCAAAGAACAGATTTATTATAACGACGCGAGAGGTAAACATAATATGTAATTTCTGACAATACATCCGACACATGGTGTCCCACCTAAAAATATTGATATATTAGTTTCAATTATGCAGTTATTGTATTCTTAAAGATTTTATTTATGAATGTTTTTAAGTACACACTTCCGTAGATTGTGAATCAAATGTCAAATCTAATTGTCTATCACCCTTATTTAACCGAAATTTGGATTTTGTTAAATCTCTCCAATTACCACCACATCTTGATGTAAAATCTGTGACCCAAGGCATAACATGGTGGCAGCTTGGATCTCCATACCTTCTACCAGCCATATTATTTAATGCAGTTAAATAATCAAAATTAGTAATACAGTTATAGACCCACATTTCACACAATTTCTCAATACTTTCATTCTTTCCAAATTCGTGATTTTCATGTGACATAATACCTGATGAAGTTATGTCAATATTTTTCTTATATCCATTGAAATTTTTCCCTTTAGTTTCCTGACTATTAGTAACTTTATGAAGTTCATTTTCAGGTTTTATGTACAAATTATCATTTAATTTTGGTAGAACCTATTAATAAAATCTTGGAAAATTGTTACAATTTCAACAAAAAACTGAATTGTAAAACTTATTATAAAAAAAATATGGAAATATGAACCTGAATAGTAAAGTTATCCATGAGTAATATATCACTAAGAGTAACTTCACCCAATACAAGGCCACGATCATGTAAGTCTCTACACAATTGTAATAGTTGATATATTAGAAACAATGCTTTTCCATGACTCATATTTAAAGCAGCTGGGCTATACATTACACACCTTTAGCAATAATAAAATCTTATAATACAAGTAATGGAATTAATAACTACAATTTAATACAAGTATATTGTATATACTTACTCACGAAGAGAATATTCTGCAGTTTGTTCATAGAATGTTACAAAAGCAGATGTAGTTTCAACAGCAAAAAGTATTGGAAGGAGATTACAATGTACTTCAACTGATCCACCAGGTAATACAGATATAACTGATCCATTTTGAATTTGCACCAATGTACAACCATACATTTTTTGTAATACTTCTTGCATAATAGATGTATCACTTACATTAGCAGTTATATTGCATTGGTCTTTGTGTTCTACACAATTCCAAGGATCTGTTATTTATATAATTATTATTATTTACATTTATTATATTTCATCAGATTCATTGGTTATATTATTCACATTCATTAAAAAATACCTACTGTAATATTTTTTATAACAATCCTTCCATAAGTTTCGATAATTAGTCTCCACAACGTAATGTAGTAATTGTGAAAATGTTAAATCTGCTTGAGTATTTCCATTTGTAATATGCCTTCCTCTTGGAAGTGGAACTGCATATTTATGCTGTTTCTCATAAATCTAATAGTCATATTTTACATTTATTTACATCATAATTTAAAAATATGGAAAAATACTAATAAAAAGTTTATTATAATTAGAATATTAGAAAATAGAAAATTAGATAGACAATTTCAATCTTTACTTTTTTCCTTTTACCTTAAAGTATATTGAATTATAGATTGTTGAACTTGTCTTAAAATTCACCATTATTTAATTACAAAAACAAAGGTGATTTTAGTATCTGCTTAATATTTCTTGCTAAATGGAAATATTTTTATCAGACCCTACATTTTGTATAATTATATAACGTTTATAAAAAGCATTTTTTTATAATTTCAAATATTGAAAAAATGTTCGAGTTAGTAAAGTTAGATAGAACACCCTGTATAATATTATATATAACCATAACTATATCTAATAAGCAATATATGTTTTTTTTTCATTCTAAATCAACATACTTTTACATATACTTTTATCCAGTTTGGACCTAATTCTTCAAGCAAGGGTTGTGCTGCAATTTCATCCTCAGTTAATCGTTCATGATTAATAAATGAAATTGGACCTGTGGTAAGTAAACTAGTCAACCAGGTTTTATGAACAGTTAAACAAGTCCTACCATCCATTACTTTTATGTATTTTGCTGGCACAAGCAACTCTTTTTTTATTATATCCATTTTCTACCGTTTTGTTTTATATCTGTAAAGTAATAACCTTGTATACACATCTGCTTAGAAAATATTCTAGTACATTTGTTTAATTTATCATTGTTGTACCATTTAGTGTAAGATATAATTACACTATGTAACACCATATATTTTTTGCATTTGTTTATAATTATCTTGATTGTTCAACTTCAAACGTAGGTGACATGTATCAAATGAACAGCTGATACTAATGGACTGCAAATCAGATAGGAGCAAAAGTTCTACACTCTGATAGGTTGCATTCTAAATACTTGACATAAAACAACCTAACCTCACTTTATTTCGCTTGAATTAAGCAACTTATAATCTATTTACTATTCAAACACAGAAAATTTACCGAATTCAAGTTTAAGTTCATTAATTAATAGTTTTGGAATTCAAAACAATTAGCATGTAAGTGACACTAATTACTAACATGAAAACTTAAAAATAATTCTGATTATTTAGATCTTGCAAATGTACGATTTATATGATTTGTACAATTTTCTGTTTTAAATTTTACATATACTATAGAAAATATATTTAGACTGATTGAACAATATTATTTCGTGACATGCAAGTACAAAATGTAATTGTATAAATTAAACATGTAGGATTTCTCTGCAGAAGAATAACTTTATTCGCATTAACAACTGAAAACAATTTATTTATTAGATAACGGTAGCGGATAACAAAAATAAATAATAGTGAAGATGCATACGTATCTAGTGGCTTAAAATTTTATACATTTGCAACATTTGACGTAGCGATATAAACAGTAATATGTAAACAGAAGAGTAATTCTATCGTTGATTCTATTAATTGGCTGTTCAGCAACAAGTGTCTGAAATTTTAAAGGATAATTTTTATGTGTTAAAATGAGACAAAAATTAAGAATGACAAAATTGCGTTTCAGGCTTTATATTAATCATTAGTTGCAGAAAATATGTGTAAAAGATATTAGAAGTACGGACCTGAAAGATGGTGCAAGATATCATGGAGGTAATTTGATAGATCGAAGGGGATAAACTTTTGAAAGTCTTTCAACCATCTCGCATTGAGCTACGTTAAAAGTTATGGTTACAAAATAATTTGTGTTATATTTAAAGGCATATTTAAAGTTTTAATTCGTTTTGTAGCACTGTACATCAGGTCATTTCCATTTAAAGGAAAAGTCACTCGAGTCATATTTTGACTCTCCTTTCGCTTTGCAGCCCACTCTTATGTGTACAGTGCTACATAAATGTGCAGAAACAATATATCATTAATTAAATTACAGAATGACTTTAGGAGTGTATTCTGCGAATAAACATAATCAATTTCTTAAAATATTTGTCTTCAAAAACATATCTTCAAAATGATTTATTTCAATGTATAAAAGTAACGAAGTTTAAAGGGTAGATATAAGATTGATTAGTCTATGTAGAAACGAGACATAAATGGATATAAAATACACGATTTATTTTGTGCGAGTTAGATTACGCAGTCTGCAATACCGACCTCGAACAGTGTCGGTGGTTCAGAGCGCCAACTGTGTTCAAGGATGTGTATTAGATATGAATTAGATATTGTAGGTAATGCTTTTTGTGTCATGGAGCTCTGACTTCTTACCATTTCAGGATCATATCAATTTTTATCGATTCAGAAAGGTGTAAGATTTGAGCGCTAAGAGCGATAAGAATTAAAACTATGTATGTCGACAACAGTAACAACTTATCCAAGTATGGTTGAAATTGGAATTAATCGGATTGGAGTAATCGTTTGATATATTTGTAAACCGACAGCTCACCATGCACACATTTGTGGAAACAAACTGATAGTAAATTGTCAAGTATAATTTATATTGTGTACGTTTGTTGTCGCAGTTTTTAACAAAACCTTACAGAATAAAAAAATCTCGCGTTACAATGTTGCTCGTACGACGCTACGGACCGGTGAAATTTTTCTTCCGAAAATCTTGGGCCAAAGAATTCACTGACAAGACATATCGTTACCGATGGGAAGAGAGCCGAAATTAATAAATAAAGGATACTTTACATTTGTGTAAATTAATATTTTTCGTCCACAGTAGCGGAAATATTAGGTTAGAGAATATTTTACAGAATAACTTACAACCAATGACTATGGAAGACGTCGTTCGAAATTCACTGGTCGAATAGTTTTTATGTAATCTCTGCATCGATTCATCGTGTCTTTCTTTCGCTCCTCAGGACACAATGGCTCGGTAACGAAACTCGACAGCGACTTGGAATTCTGAAAAAATGTTCCCGGCGCCGATGAAACGTATATCGCCATCGTTATCAGCGATATCAGCGGCAACAAGTGCCCGAGAAAGCTCCTCGTCGTGTTCAACGAAAGACGTCGCGCACGGATCAAAGTAAGATCGATTTTATTATAACAAACTGGCTTCTCCGAGAGCACGAATTAAACTAATCCCTCGTAAGGATGAACAGTCAGAGATGCTCCGGTGTTTCGAGTTGCAACGGTGTTGTTCACGGTTGCACCGCGAACTGGACAGACTGGTTGTTTTGCGTTCGTTTCTCGATCGTTTGTTGAATGAAAATCAAGTACGTTTAATAAAAAAAGAAAAATGTTCGTCATTCCGCGCGTAGAACTTCAACGTAGAGTTTCTTCACTTCGAGGAACTTGTATCGTTAAATTATCATTGAAGTTTCTTTATAATTTTTACGATCGGACCAAATGCACTTTTTGCATAAAAATGTTTCATCGGGGCAAATTTAATACGAATCTTTCGATTTTACGACGATTTTCTATTAAAAAGTAGACTATCGAAGTATACTTTGGGTCTACTCGTTGTCCTCGTTTCGGATGTTGAGATCGATCGATGTAAATATTGACAGCGTTGCCAATAAAATGGGATAACAATTTTGGGAATATTCGTGCAATTTTTGCGAAGTTTCGCGTTTCTCGAAAAGAGGTACTTTCTAAGGGTAAATTCCGAAAGGAAAAATCCATTCTCTTGATTTTTCTACATAGCAAAACCCCTTGGGGTAAAATAGAAAATCGAGAGAGAAAAAAATGAGAGAAAATGCACATATAAGGTGTTCTAAAACAACATAGTATCGTCAACCTTCAAACTTAAGCTCTATAAGGTTGGTACTTTCTCCCTTAGTCATTTTTTTCAAACAGCTACCGCCATCTGTACGCCAGATCGGGTACTTATAGAACTTCCTTCGTATTAGGTCACCTTAATATCTTCGCGATTTTAATCCTTAGTATACCAGAACGGGTATGATCGATGTTCTTTACCAAGATTGTCCCTTGAAAGACCCCATAGCATTTTCATTTTTGCATCAGTTATCACTATAGTATATTTGTTTTAATATTAATTCAATTAATCGCGACAAACCTATTAAAACCACCATGATGGTTCACCTATTATATTTCATCGTGATTCAACACCAGAACTATCGACCATCTATTTCGATAATTGTCCACGAACATTGTAGGCAAAAACATCGTTAATAACGAAGTAATTTTAAAAAGTAGTTCGAAATAGACCAAATCGACATTTAAACGGCTCTCCGTCTTATAATTTCAACCACAAAAATCATTGTAGTTGATCTCATCTCTTTTGTACCACTGATCGAGATCAGTGATAAAAGACATCGAAAAATTGGAAACCACGTATTCGCAACAATTGTAGAATTTACAGAAAGTTTCGTCACCGTGAGAATTAAACGAGCGAATAAGAATCAAAGACGCAATGTTGCAGTTCTCTTGCAGAAATACGTCGTGATCGTGGTATACTATAGCTTTTCTCCAACGTTCTCTTTTCGAGAAAGTTAACTTATACTATATACACGCCATCGTTGTGCTCGCTCGTTTCACGATAGGAATGGCGCCAAACTAGTGCACAGTGGGGTAGTGTCTTCGATCATTCTTCTTACAGTTTTGGCGAACTGAATAATTTACGTACCGAATGTCCACCATTTCGGTCGGTTTTATCGTTCGAGCAATTTATGAAAATCAATAACGGAAACGAATTGTCGACGTTTCCCGATTAAATGTTTCTCTGGTCGTGTAAGCAGCCACTTCGTGTATCTAAGTGACTCTTGAAAGTTGCCAATTTACAACCGTTCCGTAACACCGGATATTTCTTCGTCGATGTTTGCACGTGGCACGCGACCCACCAAAGACGAATTCACGAAATCCGAAACTTTTCAACGCGAGCTGCTACCCCGCTTGAGTTTCAGTACGGCTCTATCGACGAATCGGGGACGTTCGTTGTTAAGTTTCTTTTATTTCACCGGTAATTTCCTTGTTAAACTTCACTCCTTTCGTTTTCGCGTTCGCCGAGATGGACAGCGACGAAACTTTCTTCACGTTCGTATAAAATTTCAAAGCAAGCGAATCCCGAACCGGCCTTACGCGCGCTGGCTAATAATACTCGTTGCCCAGGTATTTACAGATATTCGTTTCGATGGTTTATGTATCGATGGTTTCTTCCTTTGCTTCGCGATTCCATCGAAGAAATTCAATTCTCCGCGTTACAGCCTCGAAAAATGGAAATTTTCGATCGAGACGTGAAACGTTATATCGAGTCTGACTTGTTGAGATTCCACTTGTTCGATAAATTTGAAAAAAAAAAAAAAACAAATGTTTACTTTCAACGGTAACGTAACACGACCTTGTATCGTTATAAAAAATACACGTTGGTAATTGTACCGCAATGTGTAAAAAAGTGGATTTTTTCTTTAAAAGAATATAACCGTTTTAAAAATGTTTATCGTCGCGAGGTATTCCCTTTGGATCACTTGGTCGGATTCATTTTTAAAATTAAACAAAATTACAGAAATATTTGACCGTAATGGGTTTTGGGTATAGCGAAAACCTTGGCCATTTTGTACGATTTTTACTTTCGTAAAATTGTAAATCGAAGCTGAAAATTATATTCGTACACTCTGGAAAAGACTAAAAGAAAATTCGCAAAATTTACCCATTTTTTAACGTCTCGGAATGGTGTCCTCCCTTAAAATTTTAGACTTATTTTAGAGTTATAGAATTTTCTTCACCTTTGACTCACTTTGACTCACGGTCTATACTTATAAACAATATATATGATTTGTATATATAAGATTTATATATAGTATATAAATCCATGAGAGGCAAAGTACAGCGAAAAATGCTGTTAGAAAACATAACCTCGAATTGTTCGGCGTTTAGTAGACGATTACTTTCACGTGCCCCCATAGAAATCGAGTGGGGTAAGGGGCGGTTGATCTTGCAGGTTATGGCACGGGGCCTCTCAAGTGGTGCCCCACCGTGTTTCAGCGGCGTATTAAAGTGTACGTTAAGTGGGACTTCCTCGAGTAATTGTGGCAATATACCGCGAAGAAAAGTAAGGTACAACGGACTCGTTAATCGCGGTGGAAGCTGGTATGGCCCAATTAAGTAGTCATTAACGATGCCTACCAACACATTCACGCGTGTTTTCTCGATATCCGTGTGCGTGCGTGTGCACGTGCGCGTGTGTGTCGAGCATGTGCGTATCCAGTACTTGTTCCAGCTGTGGTTATTTCGTGAATTAGAAATCTACCTTCCAGTGCGAAGCGAGTCTCGTCGGTTTGGAGTGCGTTACACGAAAAGTGTGAAATATAAACGTCGAATGTGAACGAACAGGACACGGATAAGAATCTTGGTGTTTCCAGTACGAAGCGAGTCTCGTCGGTTTGAAGTGCGTTACACGAAAAGTGTGAAATATAAACGTCGAATGTAAACGAACAGGTCACGGATAAGAATCTTGGTGTTTCGTACATTAACGAGTTCATCGATGGTGAAGTTGACCCATCTCGTCTTCTTAATATATTATTTTTTATTCACTTATTTATTTATTTATTCGGTAAACCGGGAAAGCACCTCAGCGTGGAAAATTGACGAGATTTTTTAGAATAGGGAGATTTTTGACCTAAAGACCTCAAATGTAGAACGGAAGAACGATTGGAGCATAACATTGCTCAATGTCTGCTCTATTTATGAATATTTTTTTATACGGATCGATTACCAATTAATCGAAAATTTACAACAAAGTCCAATGCCCTTACAATTGTCACCTGAAAAGTTTTCACTCTTGTCGCACTTTATTTTTGAGTATCAAGTATAAAGGAATGTGCAATGTCTGTGCATAGTTATGTAAAAACAAAGTCCAAGTTTCGTACTAGAAATTGTTTTATACGCGATTTCTCGTACGTCGTTCCGTTATTAAAAAATATAATTTAAATTAACGAAAGTTAACTTTCGTTTATAATTATTTTAGTTAACGAAACAAAACCGATGTAAATTTCATACGTTCTCGATATTTTTATAATCAATATCGCTGTATAGAAATTATTAATGTAAATACTGCAATCGATCCGTGCAAAGAATTAAGTTGTTGGAGAATTATGTTGTTATCGGAAACAAAGGCTTGCGGGGTTAGTCCGCTTTAGCTCACGTGATCTCAAGTGTACACACATAATGTTCAAGCACAGATAACTAATTCTACTTTAGCCGGAGCGAAGGTAATAGATTTTTACTTTAAATGCGAACTCAGCGACAAGGTAGTGGCAAGAAAACTACGTAATCGTCGTAGACTTATCGACAGTTACGAAGGGTATAAAAATAGGGACAAAGAATTTCCTACCACGGTATACAAAAAGTATTTAAAAAATAGTGCCCATATTACCCACGGTATCTGTACTACCCCGAAATCCCCTGTAAAATAAGATCGCTTCTTTTAAGTTACTTTTAAAATGCAAGGTATGCACCAGGGTTTTCGTGCAAACTTGGGCATCGTGTTCCACGACCGGAAAAATAAGACGAAATTGTCACGTAAACTTGGGGTCCGTGTAAGTATATTTTATTTAAAAGTTACGATAAAAATACAAAAATCCGAAAGAAACGATCTTACCGTACGATTTATTACTATTTTCTCAGGAGATTTCTATAAGCGAGTATTCTCTCGTGGCAACTTTCCATAAATGGGATTCGTATTTGCATATCACAATAAACATATCTGTTACTTTTCGGGTCAGAACGCAATCGAAAATTACACGTAGGTCTCGTTTAATGCGAGTAATATGTCTTGGAAGTTTCATCGTATTATTCGAATTTACGTTCGAATACTTGAAATACAGGGATTGTTTCTAATTCATAGGCCGTACAACATTTTAAACGTACCTTTTGTACATATTTTATTAAATTATTACGACGCGAACACGTTTATCGTTTCTGAAAGCATTTTAAGAGTCTCGATTGTACTTTCTTCTCCTTTTTCGTATCTTTGTACAGTGGTAACGAACCCACAGTACTCTGTTCAAGTCTCTGTACAATATTAATTTGTATACTTCGATCCATACTCGGATCAAAATCTGTAATTTTCTATTTTACGACCAGAGGTCTTGAAATGTGTCTTCGAATTCGTTAAGTGTGAATTTCTTTTCTTGTTCTTCGGTTGTATTATCGTCGTTATATTCTTCACGTGCATATTGTTCATCGAGACGTAAAGGTCATTGGACAATTGTTTCTTATGTGAATCGAGGAATTTCTCGACATCGTTATTTTTCTAGGTTCTCGAATTCTAGTTCTCCTTTCGTATCTGTTACTTATAAAATATTTTCTTCGAGACTGCTACTGTCGGAACGAGCCAAATACGATTCCATAGATAACGCACATTATTTTGCATTTTATCGCCCTGCAACGAAACAGAGGAAATTTAGATATCGTTGAAACAAGAGACTAAGTGTTTTTGCAATTGGAACGAGAAAAAGAATTTTAACGAACCTCGCATTAATTGAATTTTTGTTCGCGTTAAAACTTGTTTCACGTTTTTCTCGAAACTACATTTTTCAACCTGGCCGTCACGAAATCTCCGGAACTACACATCCGATTTACTTCAAACTTTATAGAGATATTCTACAATGTAACATACGATTTTCTTAATACGTTAATTATTCAATTTTTTATAAACGTTTAAAGTCGTCTTTTTGGATGAAAATTATTGTTTTTTCTTCAAACTTCGACCATTTCTACAATAGTTAAAATTTTCGAAAAATTTTTCGAACAAGAACTTTTCACTAACAAGATTGTAAGAATGAACGCGTTACTCTTCCTTCGTATTTCATATTTTTGTTGCAATTTTTAAATAGTGTTTACGAATCTTGCGATTATATACCATTCTCGTCTTATTTTTAACCGCATTTCGTACAAAAATTTGGGGAACAACGTCTATAAATATCGAAGATATTCATTTTTCTATTTTCACTTTTGAAATCGTTTACGTCCAGTGTTCCAAGCCGATTAAGTTCATCAATAATTTCTCCCAGTCGAATTATCGTAAATCGTTCAGGAATGGTTGATACTCGAGCATACAAATCCCTCCGGTGAATCTATAATATAATTTTAGTTAGACTCTAAAAAAGTCGAGAAGGTCGGGGAGTAACAATTTCTCGATTTTTACAACGATGTGTATAAAATATAACGTTTATTTACGCAAAGAAACGAAGAAAACGTATACCGTATAATTAAATGCAATATTAAATCGTAATGGAAAGGGACAAAGTTATTTAATAAACGAAAGGTTAATATTGCCGAGAAACCGAGTGTTTAACCAACATTGCGGTGTTTCTCGACCTATAAAATTTTTAGGACGAGTCCGTTTTATAATTTTTCTTCGAGCCAGAATTTTCATATCGTTGAAATAAACTTACGAACGAACGGTGATCGTAAGGTTGATGTTTCGATAAAGTATTTCGATCAGTCTGGTGCTTTCAGTTATTTTTAATGTTCTAAAAGTCCGTTTTTAGGTTCGCTGCAACTCTGACCTATATAGCACAAATCTGACCTTTGTAGCCAATACTCATGAATAACAATTATCCATCTCAGTTCATCGACCAACATATCGGAAAAAGACTACCACATATACGTTATAACAATTGCTCCATGCAACTTTTACGATCTACTTTTGATTGTATAGAACGATGTCATTAATCATATTTATTATATTTCGATTATAGATGTATTGTACACACTTTTACGTATCTCTGTTGCTTCGAATACTTTGGAATTTAAAATTTGTCGCCTTTTTTACACATACCTCTCTCTCTCTTCATTCATCCGTGTCTTTCTTTATTATAAATACTTCTGTTCTGTCAATTGATACAGTTTTGTTAATTATTCGTTATATTCTGAAACACACAACACAATAGCTCTCACGTTTCAAACAGTTATTACTGTCAGATTTTCCTCTCTTTCCTCCGTTGTAATTTAACATTTATTTAAAATTAAAAGTTATACTTATTCGGTTAATTTGAGCTTCAATTAAACTCTACAATATATCGAGTTATGCCACAATTACTGTACGGAAATTTCTCTCTTTTCAAACAGAGCGAAACGAAACCATTTTGTTACACTCGTTAATTATTAATACATATTCACTCGTTTTCTACAATAGTTTTCCATTTGTCTGCTAACTTTCTTGCCTATCTTTTATAAAAACGATTCAATTTTAACGCGACCAATTTGATTTGGCATTTTTTCAGAAGTTTGCGTCGATATTTCATTTTGTTACAAGATTAATTTGCAAACTTGCAAGGTAAATGTTCCAGAGAATAACTTAGCGTCCCCGTAACTACCATTTAAATTATTTAATAACGGAATAATGTACGACGAATCGCAAATGAAACAATTTTAATACTAAATTTGAACTCGTTTTTCACGTAACAATGCATAGACATTTCATATTTGATACACTTACTACTTAAAAATAAATATACGGGAGCGAACGCGCCGTTTGAATACAAAAACTCAATTAATGCGTGTAGAAGATATGGGAAATGTCATAATGTAACAAAAGCGATAATTTTACCATTCGTTTCGTGTATCTTACGCAAACTGTTCCGCTAATGTGTAAGAATAATTTCCATTCGAGTGACAATGTTTCGAGTCACTTTTTCGGATTTTTAAAACTAAAGACACGCGAGTAAATGTTGCGTCTCGCGTACGTGCGTATGCAGCTCGACGTGAGAATCGCGGATGTAACATTCACTTGCGCGTCGTGCCTCTACTTTCGAAAGTTCGACTAAGTAACGTCGATCAGCACGGATCGACGTTGCAAGAACGAACGAAAGAAAATATTACGTGGAACCGAGCAATGTCAGATCCCAATGGAGTCACTTGAAATTAAATAAAATACTTTCAAACCTTTTCAACATTTATCTCGCGTAACAGAGCTTTCCGTTAATCCCTGGTTCTTTCTTGGAACCGTCACGGCGATTGGAAGGATACGACTGTACCCGTCGATGCAGTTGAAAAAATTCCACTATCGAGGATCCGTTGTTTTCGTTCAGGTCGTACGTGTTACTTACTAACGGACTCCCTTGCGAATCGAAAAGTCCCATCTCTCTCATTAACGATCAGCCGACCGTCTCGATATTCGCTGTTACGCACGAGCCAATAATACACTCGAAGAAAACACGGACCCGGTTGTTTCGAATAAAATCATCCGGGTTGGAGCATGCGCCGTAGGCACGGATTCCCGCCTGACGGGACACAGGGGTAGTTTCAACCCTCAGTCTGGCGCCGCGTGCGAGCGCGAGTCGACCACGGCGCTCTCTCGATCGAGATAACGACGATACACGTTGGTCCCTGTCCCGTGGTGGTGTCATCTTGACCGCCGAAAACGATGAACCGCGGTCACAATGAATGAATCACGCACGGAATTCGATGATCCGACCCGAGGGCTCGGACGAAGAGACGTCCGAAACTTTCGTTAGGGACGTATCCGAACGATCGCGTTTCGTTATCACCTGAACGTACGATTGGAACGATATCGTTCGATCGTGGTGAAGGTAGACTCTGACCCTCGATGAGTAACCGCGAGACATGAACATTTCGAACGCAACTCGGTGGTCCTCGGCGCTGTACGGTTCGATCAATCGCGGCGTGTACAGAGCGTTGTCGTCGTGTGTTGCCAGCGTCGTTGCACGCGTTACGGAGCGTAGAACGAGATCGTCGTCGCGTAGCCGCGTCGTTGGAAGCGTCGTGAACGTCGCTCGGGGAAAATGTGACACGTACACGGTGTGGTGCCGCGGACTCGCGGGATCGGAGTGAACGAGAACACGACCGAGCGGTTTAACGACCCAGCCCACGGTGCGTTGAACAGGGAAATGCGAGGTCGTTACCTGACGCGAGCAACGGGAGTAACTCCGTGATCTTGTCGTCGGTTGATGGCCGCGAAGACAGAGCTAAGATGAGTGTCCGTTGCCGGTGGTACGTCCTCGTTCTGCTCACGTGCGCGCGGAGGGCCGCGTTCGCCGGGATCGTTGATCAGGAAGCGCAGATCGAGAGACCGAAGGAGTCGTTGCTGCGTCACCAGCAAAATCATCGGCCCTCGTTCATCGATCGTAAATTGGTGATGCACGAGGCTACCGAGTCACCCGGGGATCCGTCAGTGAACGACGATACGGACATCGTGAGCCAACCGACCAGGAGAGACCGATCGGAGACCAGCATCGAGAAACCGGTCACGCAGATCAGGCACAGCCGTTCCAGGAACCATTTCGCACGACAGGCGAAATTCGACGATCCTGATCTCTCGTACATGCCGGTCGGTACCGGTAGACGGTCCCAGTCGTTCGACAACGCGTCCCTCGGCGAGGACGTCTCGATGTCGGACAGACCGAGGGACAGGAGTCGTCTCGAACCGGAGGAATCCGGACAGGATTTCAGATCCACCGACGCGATCGACGAACGATCCACCGCCGATATTGAGAAGCTGTTGAGCATGCTGTCCGAGGCCGACTCGGATCGCAAGAAGGAGGGTAAAACACGGAACACGCCCGCGGCTCGTCACAAGAACGACTCGTTCAATAAGTTGAGAAAAGCGATCGCCAGGAACAGGTCGCGATCGTTCGGGAACAGAACCGGGGTGAACTCGACCGATGTCTACGGACACATCGTTCACGGTGCACCCTCCGGTGACAGGAACGACCTGGACAGTGTGGAGATAGCCATCCTGGAGGAGTACAATCTGTACGAAGACAACGATTCGACGAGGAACGGTTCCGAGAGGGAGGATTACGAGGATTACGGGAGAACGGTGCTGGAACAGGCCAAGGGGAACAAAGAGGCTGTCCACGTGGACATTGTCACGCGGTTCCTGCATATCATCGAAAATCAACACCTTCTGGGCGAGAACTGCACCGCAGGTACCGATTTGAACTTGGGCGAGGGGGTCGTGGATCAGTACGCTCAGGAGAAGTTCCGGTTGGAGGCCAATCTGGCGGTGAACAGGGCCAACATGTTAACCAGGCTATGGAAGTACGCACCGGAGGTGATGCTGTCCTCCGAGTACCTTTTGCACGCGAGTATCCTGTCAATGGTCGAATTCGACGAGGACATCTTCGCCGCTGGGAATTGTTACGACAAGCTACAGTACAAGGACCGTTGGCTTTACTGTCCGTTCGCTCATCGGCTTCAGGACCAAGACGGTATCCTCGTGAAGGATCTGGCGATCGAGTACAAGTACCTGAGCAACAGCAGCGAGTGGTTTTACATCGCCAGGAAGAACGCCGAGAAAGTGATCGCGAACAACGACCAGTTCAGTCACGGTGAGTGGTTTTTCGAGTACACGGATCCGAGAGTTGTTGATCGTGGTTTCGGCTCGGGATCGAGATTTTTCTGGATCGTTGAGGTACTTTCTCGAGCACGAACGAAGTTGTAAAATTCAAAACTATCGTTGCAAACTGGAGGAGTCTCGAGTTGCTGTTAGAGAGAAGATAGGTTCGAGCAATTCGACCAATTGGCTCGAGTTGCTTCGTAAGGAGTTCGAGATTCGTTCCAATTCGGAACTCTTATCGCGTAGAAGAGTCCTGTTACTTTCAACGATGAACAATTCAAGTTTCCTTTTCCATTTTGTGTCTCGTAAAGGGCTGACGTTCGAAGGTTTCGCGTTTCATAATTGTTTATCGAATTTGAGTATCTTTGAACAAAATCAGATGTTCGAAGATGTCGTTGCATTACAAATTTTTGTTGCAAGCAGAAGGTTACGTAACGACGACAAGTCAAAGTTCCATTTCGTATTTTAGTTTTGGTAAAGGGTACACCGAGATTTTATAATTCTACTATAAACTGGTTTGAATGTTTTTCAATGAAATTCAATATTCTTAACGACGTTCTTGTATGGACAAATCTTGGTACAAACAAGAGTTTACCACGATGAAAAGTCGAGGTATTGTTTGCTTCAATTGTCCTAGAATGGACAATCAAGTTTGATGAAAAAGGAGCGAAATATTTCACGATGTTCCAAGTCCTGAAGCTCTTACCGCAAACAGATGGTTTCTTAATTACGAAAAATGACTGCTGTCTTAGATACAATAGGCGCTATAAATGTTCGATAAATTTTTTCGGACACTGTAGACTGCGGTTATTTATTTTTGACGATGTTTCTAAGTCCAAATCATTGGAAACACGAACTTACGCGATAAATTAAGTTTACTTTTGCTTTTTCGCCTATTGTTTAACAATTGGCGTACGAAGAATGTCGAATGAAATTAAGGTCTACTATTACGTTCTTAGACCCAGTGAACTGTTTAAGAGAAAGCTCGGCCTTATTGATTCAGGGCGTTGATATAACCTAGAAATATTGTGGTTATTTTTCTTCTTCGGGTCTATGGAAGGATCCTATATCAAGATCTAACTCGAAATGATAAACACCGAACAAGTTGCTTCGGGCTATTTTTTCAGAAGCAAGGTTATCCAACGAGGTTTATACGCCTCCTTAATTGTTATATGGGCAAGCTCGCGTTTGTTGCTTCAAGGATCGATGCAAGGGGAGAAAATTATAATTATTTTTGGTTTTTTCCTTTTTTTCAGCGATCGGTACGATTTTTGAAAAAATTCGAATTCTCTGATTTCGTTTCGTATATTAGGCCAGACGGAGTTTGTAATTGTTTGGCGATTAACGCTTAAAGACCAACGTCAATATTGGTCTCGATTTCTACCGCGAGTTTGCATTTTGAGGTTATGGTGGCGCGTTAAGCTCGAACGTGTTGGTTTACGCGGTTTTGAAAAAAGCTCCTTTAACGGCGCTTTCGAGTCCGATACGAGAAGCTCGGAATATGGCGGGAAGTTCTAATTTGCGCGAACGATTTACGAATTTACTCGCTAAAATTATTATTTAAACGTAGGTATTTTAATCGATCTCAGTCGCAATTAAACACGCGATACTTATTGATAGATCTTAAGACACGAGATTTGTCAAGAGAACGGATATTGTTGGAAATTGGACATTTAAATTAAACAAATTTTGGTATTCAGTCGAAACTGTTTATTTTCGACTTGAAATTCTTTTCAACGATTGTCCAGAACGTTTAGAGAATTATAATTGGGTAAATAAAAAATAAATCTTAAAATTCTTACAATAAGCTACAATGGTACTCGGTAATTATTTGAAATGAATCTACAGTTAAGGCTCCATTCATAAGTATCTCGTAAACTATTGAGTAGTCGCCCTTATAATGCTGAATTTTCACGAACTGGATGACTGAATCTACAAACGTGCAAAGTTTCAACTAAATCAATTACCCGAAGGACTTGCAGTCTCCTTGTTAGAGACTTATCTTTTCGTTCTATGAAATTTATACTTCTGTTGTAATTATTTAATTAAGAGTTAAATACTCGTGGCAGAGGATTTGCATATTTAATCCGTTTTATTTGTTCGTGTTGGTTTCGGCGCGTATAGAAATTCTGTTCAATCGTGATAAATAGAAATTCTCATTTCGTCGAATTTATTTTCCTTGCTCTTTCGATATTATCGTCCGTGGAAGGAGAAGGAGAAAGAGAAAGAGAAAAAAGGGGGAAGGGAAAAAGAGACTAAAAAGAACTTCATTAAGAGCGAGGCGGAGCAATAAAAGCACTCTAGGCGAACTTTTAAATGTTCCACTGAATTACGGAAACACGTGAAAAATTGTAAAAGCTCTCGAGTCTCGTTTCGACCTTAAATCGCCGGAATGTACAAGGCAAACGTTTTAAACTGCCCGTTTCCGGGCAAACGTTTTACGATAATTTATAAATAACATCGAACGGTGTGAATTTCTGATTCTACGTAAGCGAGACCTTCAACTTTTCGGAAAATTCTCGATATGTAGAAGCGGGACATTCAGGAGCACCTGGAAAGTGTATAATCCTGAAATATGTGACTTCGAGCGGGCACTGGAAATAGAAGACTTATTTATTGCTGGAAAATGCGGTGAAACTGTCGACGCTCGTCCCTCTTTCCACCACTTCGCCTACTCGAAAATGGAACGTGTCGTAATTTCCAATATCCTGTGCAGGGATCTCGTCTCTGCTTCTTACCAAATTTCTCTATATATAAAGGGGACCCTTGTTCGAGAAATAACGAATCTTGCGTCGCTTCTTGTACCACTACTTTAAAATTCCATTTCAATCTTATCGGTGCTGAAATTCGAGAACGCCTTTCGGCGTTCAACGTACGGACTGTACCGATCGGTGAAACGTTTTCACTAATATTTGCATCAATATATTTTACAGGATATTAAGAAACATGTTGCACCTTCAGACCTCGAATGGTTAATTATTTTTAGAATTTTTATTCACAAAGGTTTATTACAAGTAAAATACAGTAAAGTAATGCAAACTAAAGAATTATTAGACACGTAGTTTTATAGTATCGGTAGCGAACGATTCAATAGAGTAAAACACTCTTAAGTTCGTGTACAATTAATCTCAAAGTATGCATCGAGTCGAAAATTGTTTTAAACGAAAATTTTAAATGCAGAACCAAAACTTAAATTTCCAAGAATTTTCGAAAATTATTTCTCTTGTTTTATTACGAAGGAAAAGTTTTTATTACACGAAAGTTGCGATATCCACAATTAGAAGAAGTAATTTATTATTCTTTCGAAATAAATGAACTCAAAGCATAAACCTTTTTTTACATCGTGTTCCTTTTATGAATACTGTTTCGTCGTACGTGCATAACGCAACACGGATTATATTAGCTGTATTCGATGATCATTGAAAATAAAATTTGCCATTGCGATATGATTTCAGCTTTAAAAATAAACGACTTTTGTCGAAAATATTTTACAATTCGGCAAATAATTCCACTATAATTGTACACGAGCTTTGAAGATATTTTACCCCGTTAGATCGTTCGTTTATAAAAAAAAAAACATGTCGAAATATTTTAAAATCACCGATTTATTATTTGGTATTGAAATTCAAATTTTGTATGGTCATTCGTTCGGTAACGAATAACGATTCAAGAAGAACTTTGGTTGTTAATGAATCAGAATATGAATTAAGATAGGGAAATCATTTTGTTTCGTATATTCGACACTTGATTGCCTCTGTTAAACATCGTTAGGTCGCTGCTAAGATTTGACTAAAAGCACTTTGAAGCCAGAGTTGGTCTAAACTTTGGTACCATCGAACAAAGACAAGGTTTGCTGGGTCAGCCTTATTGACGAGTTCGCCAACAAAATCTGAACGGAACGCCAATTATGTATCGTAATCTGTTTCATTTTCATACTCCAAACCTGGAACAAACTAAACGGTTGTTCGTAAAAAAATACGTGTCCAAGATTTATTAGGGCTTCTGTAAAAAAAAACAATGTTTACTCTTGACACGTTTCTTCGTCAATGTTTGAAGTGGGAAATGTAAAATTGAAAATTGAATTTAAGTATTCATAAAATTAAACTAAAATTATTCACTCTCGATATAATTTTCGGCGCTAGAAAATTTGTCTAAATTTATTTCAAAGAAAAATAAATGCACCGGTTGCAAAAGTTGATACACTCTTCGTAGAATACGGTACAACGCTAACCATACGAATATTAAAGACACGTAATCGTGTATGTAATGGTAATAAACTAAATGCATTACGTTCGATCGAAAATCATAAAAGTTGCGTTATTAGCTTTCTAAATATTAAAAAAACGCGTAATGTAAATAACATAATCCGATTCGTTTGATTGAAAATCGTAAAAGTATAATTTCAGCCGACGCAACAAAAATCAGGAAAATGCAAAGTGTAACGTAACGTAAAAATAAACGCGTGGATGCATACTGCATTAAAATTCATCGGTGTAGATAGACCGAAATAATATTTGTGCGTTCGCAATATGAGATATTATTATACTCGTAGATTTGTGTCGGTGCTGTACCAAGCGAAGTAAAATTGAAATTACGGTTTCTCGTAAATTTCCACCGTGACAAATTAATAAGTTCGGGGAAACTTTCGTTGAAATTTCTTTCTTCTAATATCTCTCTATAATTAAACGTCACGCTACCGGTACGGAGGAAATTGAGTCGAACGGTAGGATCAAAAAAGAAGAAATGGAAACGCGTGTCTCGCGTGCGATTGCAAAACTCTAGTTTTTCTCGACAGGCGGCACGTAGAATGCTGTTCCTAATCCTTCGTTTCGTGTTTCCGTCGAATAACGCGGGAACTGTTTTTACGGACGCGAGTGTCTGCGCGCATCCGATGAAATGGCGCAAAATTTAATAGAAACTTTAATTGAGAGCGTGTAGCGTAAAGAAATGCTATTTTTTGGTTCAGTATTTTTCATTACAACGAACCGTGAAATTTCACAACAGAGTGACAACCCGACGTGAATTGAATTACTTGTTCGAAAAGCTTTCCAGTTTCGACAATGCTATTCAATATTCCGTTCTTTTAAATCGTGGAACAACAATGTTCCAATTGTCTTTAGTCAGAACTCAATCGTGATTATTATTGTCGTTGTCGTCGTTGTCGTTCTTGTTGTTAGTTTATTAACGGGTTTGATTACCTCCGGTATACAATTAATATAACAAAATACAAGGCAGGTATATAAAGTAAAATTTAAAAAATCTTCTACAGGATTATAGTAGTGACAATACCCATAATCCAAATTACCCACAAAAGCTGATGTAAGAAGGGAAAGAATGTAATTGCTCGCAAAATTTATTAACGTTAATTACTGTACTATTTATACAGTTAAATCTTTAAATGATACAATAATTAGACGTACCAATGATAAAATATAAAATGCCACGAAATTCGTTACGGATAGGGTTATCCTGCTTTCTGATAGCTGATCTAGCTGAGATACTGTTATACGTAATCGAAGAAAGTATTATATAATAGTTCGGGAGATGTAATCGTGACAATTATACAACGATATTGTTGCGAATGGTCGGTCGGTTGAGTATCGAAAAAATGTTGACGTTTCTCAGCACGGTGAATTCAATTCCCGATTATTACGGTTTCGATCGATCCTGTCCACGATCGGTGGATCGGTTTTTCGCTTATCGTCGCTCGTGGAAAGACTCGTTGAGATCGTTCGCGGGTAAGTATTATTGTTGCCGCGCGATAAAGATAGATGGAAAATCACGAGCAGCCCTCTCGGTTTTTGCAACTTAATTTCGTGGCTAGGAAACTCTCACCTATTACGGATATTGGAAACGTCGGTTTCCCCCGGAGTAAAGACTCGACCCAGATTTTAATGGAAGGCCGGTCTTCAGATTACTTCCGCTTCCCGTATGGAGCGCCTCATTGTACGTCGGAATTGAATGATCGAACGAAAGGTGGGAAAAAAAAAAGAAAAATACTCGGAACAGAATCATTTCGCTGGGGAGTGACGAGTTTTCGAAAATGATTTCCGTCCCCGGGGGACGAGGAAATTTCACTTGAGCTCGGAGAGATCCCCTTCCGACTCTTTCGTGGAAATTTATCTTCACCGAGTAGATAAATTTCGCCTAAATTGGTTATGATACCGAACTCTCGCACTTTCCGTAACGTTCGAACACTTCATTCGTATTATAGGACGAAATTTCTCCTTCCTTGGCTCTTGGATATCCAACGAAACGCAACGGACGCGTTGTTTTCGTAATTTACATTATTGCAACAATGGAAACGACGATAATTTTTGTTACACTTACGTAGTAAGTATTGGTCGATACAATGACACGGATAATTTTGAAGTCGATGTAAAACGTGGATCAAAATTCACGGCACGAAATGTGTCCGAGAGATTCTATAACTCGGAACAAGGTGAAAACAAAGAGTAATGAAATTGCATCGGTGACTTCGTTTTCGAGAAAAGTGCATTTGAAAATCGTTCTAATATACGTGCACCTAACTCTACGTGTACTCATTGTGGGTCAACATTCGCGGTAAAAAAGGGGTCAGGGAGATTCTATGGTTCGAAATAAGGTGAATATATAGAATAACGAAATTGCATCGGTGACTTCGTTTTCGAGAAAAATGCATTTGAAAATCGTTCTAATGTACGTGTATGTATTCACCGTGGGTCAAAATTCGTGGTACAAAAGGGGTCAAAGAGATTCTATGGCTCGAAATAAGACGAAAATAAAGGATAACGAAATTACATCGGGGACTTTGTTTTCGAGAGGAATGCATTTGAAAATCGATCTAGTTACGGATTCCACTATGGAGGTTCAAAGCGCCTTTTGCACATCTTGAGAATACATTGATAGGTAAGTATCGATAGTGAACAGTATCTGACATTGTATCCTATGTAAAAACAATCAAAGTAGTCGTCTGTAGTGAAATCTAACGCCGATCATCGGTTAGGTGCACGCGCACTGGATTCATTTTCAAATGCATCTCTCTCGAAGACGAAGCTTCCGATGCAATTTTATCATTCTTCGTATTTTCGTCTTATTTCGGTCCATTGAATCTTCTTGACCTTATTTTTACCACGAATTGTGGTGTATAATCAATAAATAGTGTCAGTGTTTGTGAAATTACAGCTAAGATTAATAGAAAACGTATACACGTGTACTCTCGGATCGTAGCAAAAATACAAATTTACAGTACTTAAAAATAAGATGTAATAGAATGTATTCGAATACGTAGTTAACTATCCGTGAAATCCAATGCCAAAGCACAAGTACGTATAAATGTACCGGCGAAAGAAGTCATCGTTGGTTTTAAAATTTAAATAAAATTATTTTAAATTGAATCGAGTCTCTACGTATACGGTTTTGTATCAGTAGTATGTGTATCTTTTGCAAGCTCGTCGAAAAGCTGGGATACATACGACTATCTTCTACTGTTTCAATTATTGCACGATATACTGCCCTCTACCATTTCAATTATGTACGATATAGCGGGAATTTAATACTACGATGAATTTTGGATAAAAAAGGTCGTAAGCTCGTTGAAAAGTTTAGATACACACGACGACGATAAGGAAAAGCGGCTGTCTACTCGTTGATGTGTAAAATTTCCGCCTAATAGTAACTCGTCAACGATACACGTGAAATTAGCGGAGCGCCAGAGGGTGCAATTAAACATTTAAGCGTTAATTCGTGGCGATGCTAGACGATGTAATGACTACGTCACGCGGTGCTTGTAACAAGTTTCACGCCCTGATTTCAACAGCCATCAAACAGGCATACGGATACACCTCTCGGACTGAAATTACCGTGTTATTTCGAATGCTTCTCTTGATACACGAGACTGCTACGTGAAATTGCTCTCTTCGATCCTTTGGCGAACGAGTGTTACCTCTGTGCGGGTCTCATTCGAACAAAGGTCCCTTACCGGTATTCTACTCTAGAACAATGAAACAAAGACGTTCTTTGTGAATTGTTTTACTTCGAAATAATAGCTACTTCGAACTTTGAATATTAATTTGTGTCGATCTCAAAGTGTCGCATAATTTTCTTCATAGAGGAGTAGCAATTCTTCGCGGAAAGAGATGAAAAAGAACACGCAATCCTAGGGTCTCCTTTTTTAAAAATTCAAACGGAAAAAATGGCACAGCTTCCGTTTACTACGAGAGTAATCGTTATTGGGATTATACGGGCGAAAGGGTGTCGAGTATTCTCGAAACGATCATTTAAAGAGCAGAGAAATTCAACGGAAGAAATGAAAGATTGTTTCAAATTGGAGAAGAAGCGATTGAAAATATCGCGATAATTGTAGCCCCGCGTTGAATTTATATACGTGCTAAATTTCGAAAAGATTAGTTTATCGGTGTCGGGGTTTTTCAGAAACGCCTCCTCGAGGAAAGTAGTTTCGAGAAAAACGGCCGTTTAAGTTAGATATCGTGACACGCGATGCCTCCATCCGCGCTGGCAACTGTATTACAACCATGTATTTTAACAAAGTTCGTTACCGAAATTCAACGAGTGGTTTAACCGCGTCACGCTACTCACCAGCCGCGAATAAGAATACCAGAAACTTAACGTACGAATCGTTTCGCGATCACAATTCCCGAAAGTTGGCAAATTTTTCAAATTTCGATCCAACGATTTCAGAATAGCTGTTCAATAACCGAAGCTTCGAGAAAGTGCGGAGAAAACATAAATTTCTTCGAACTTCCGGAATGGAGGATTACGAGGAACAGGGAGTTAATGGGGTTATCTCGTATCTTGGATGGAAGAATAATTTTTTAAAAGGGAAGTACGCACGACGTGCATTTTAATAAGGTGCAACTGACCGTAATAATATAAAAGTTTATCGATAGTTCGAAGGTGAGTCGTCAGGTCCGTTGTAATTTTCAAAAACCGAACGAAACGCGCTGTTAGAATCCTTGTTTATCAAGTGAACAGTAATTTCGATAATGTTCGAAGCGCGATGAATACGCTCGGGGGCAAACGTCCGAAGCGAGGGATTAAAACTTTCGCTATTGTTCCGCGTTGCTCGAATAAATCTTTCGGCGAAAAATCTTCATAAGCAGGCCCGGCTTTGTTGCAATCTGTTGAAAACAATTTCATTAGACGTTGGTTCATGCATAAAATTAACGAGGGTTCCTTGCTCTTCGGCTTGATAGCATTTGCACCGGCTGATAAAACTTCTATCTCGTTTTGCATTATGTTGATTTCATTCGCAAAGACACCCTCTTTCCCCCTTTTGTGGGTGTGCAGGTTACGACCTTGAACCTTTTCGATCAATTTTTCTCGCTCGGTGAACGCGTTCTTTCCGCTCGGTTCGAAAAGAAACTCGGTGTTCCCGTCGTAAATTTTTTACCATCCTCGTCCATTTATGGCACTAACAAATTTATATATATATATAGATATATTTTCAAGGCCCGTAAAAATAATAGAAATTCTAGAAACCGTGAAAGGCTCTTTCCTTACGAGCAAAGGACGTATTAAGAATACATCGAGCCCGCGACTTTACGTCTGCGTGTCGTTCTACTGTTCTTTTCGAATGCTGCGGTGTCAGAAAAAGCAACGAAAATCGATTTTATTACGTTCGACGCGAGAGACAATCCCTACAGAAGTTGCACTCGAGCCATTGGAAAATATTATCGAGTCGGTGCGAAGTGAAGCTGGGACTACTTGTGAAAATTTATCGCGTTCGAATATATCACGGGTATTCGAATATTTCGCGCATTGATCGAGTATCTGAATATTCGTGGTATTCGAATAGCGCGAGATGGGCTATAAATCAAATTCTCCAAAGTTTAACTTTCTTCTTTAAACTTTATATCGAATTATCGAGAGTGGAGCAAGTAGGTCGTGACAAACCATCACACGCGATACCTACGTACACTATAATGCAAAACACATCGCGGAAACGTGCCGTTGTATTTGTATATTATTGATCATCTTCTTAGAATCATCGATTTCACTTACATTTTCATCAGTATTCGTTACCGGATAATCGATCGATGTCAAGATGTAACATTAAAATACATCACCAGTATCACATAGTGCGCTACGAATGGTTTTCTTATTCGAATAATAATATTCGAATAATGTTTCTCAAATGACGATATTAAAAACGAATAACGATACAACGAATATTCGAATATTCGAATATTCGAATATTCGAATATTCGAAGTTTATTTGTAACATTTAACTACTTGTAACACTTTCGAATACAATTATTCGAATACAAAGCTAAGGAAAGAGTGTCTATAATTTTATTATATTTTCTTGCAATACTCCGCTCTTCGCTCTGCAGAGCTCGAGCGTCGAAGTGGATAATTCGAAATGTATTATCAATGATTTCTTCGTTGCGTCTATCTTGGAAGAAGCAAGGGTCTTTTATTGTTACTATAAAATTCCTTCACGAGGTAGACGTTTGTGTGAAAAATGTTTTCGGTTTTTGTCGCTCCTTATGTTGCAAAATTTCGCGATGCACTTAACATATTGGATTCACCAATGCAGGAGATCCATGAAACTAAATTGCTCCGTCCTCTCTAAGAAGCCTTGCCCGATCCCGTAACACCGCAGAATGAAAACCGAAAGGTTGTTGGAAACACCATGGAAATCCATATCATCTGAAATTATTTATAAGCTGGAAACATTTCCTGTTCCTGTTACCAGCTTGCGAATAAAAAATGTAACAGTACCCAGAAAGTTGCGGATATTGTCTCTCAAATATTTCCAGTCGCAGAACGCAAATCTTGATGCAAATTCTATGGTTCGACTGCCTACGAGATGGTAAATTGGGTTGAATAACAATGGCCACCTACGGAACTACGGTGTACGCAAATTCGACTGGCCGCTAAAAGTCATTTTCCTCCATTGTGAATGACGTCACGAATTACACAGCTCCGCTTTTACATTATTACTACATGCCAAGGACGTACCAAAAGTACTTAACACTCGGGTCGGCTTCTTCGTTTGGCATTTTCGCTTAAATAATCTTTAAATACAAAGCCGTGGAAAATTATACCGTGTTTAAAAATCAGAGTTTCAAATTTTAAAAACCGTGGGGACAATAGCGTCGCGAGTAAGTTGAAAATAGAGAAAACGTTTAGACGTTTAAATATTCAACGATCAGATAATATTGCGTTGTCCTTTATGTAAAAAACTCATGAAATTTAACCTCAATGTTTAGCCAATTCTTCTTCAGCAGATCGGTAACAATTATCGAAAGTTTTTGCTTTCGAATTTGAACTTTCGCTTCGAATAATCTTGTTTGCATATTCGTGTTCGATCGAAAGTAAAGTCAGATTTATCGATCTTGGCTCGTAGTCAAGATGAAGAAATTCTTTGTAAATTTGAGAAATAATCTTACTCTTGAGCACACGATACAAAGCACGATAGATTTTTTGTTAATTTTAACGAAGTTTTCTTTTAATTCGATAACTCTTCCGATGGTACCCTTCTTGTGGCTATTAGCTGGAGGGAGGATCGCACCCTCTGTTTCACCCCAACCATCTCTCGGTACACCACTGCTACGCGCTATAGTTTTCTTTAGAAATACGTACGAACGTGTCTCACTCGTAGATGCAACGTTCACGTGTACCTTTATTTTCGATGAAACTTAGTTGGCTCCATATTGGGGATAGAAAGCGCGTGTTTGCAGGTTTGAGCTTTCTATCTTTAATACAAACTGTAGGGCGGAGCGAATGCAAAGCAAACGCAGGCCAAGTAGAGGAGAGACAAAGCAACCGAATATCTGAGCGGTCTGTTGGGGATAACCCCCTCAACGACTTTGAGCTGCCAGTTGAATTTGCATTTACCGTAACAGAAACGGAGGGCTGGTGATAGAGGTCCTGAATAAATTGGATAAACTTTATACCATCGTTTTTCACAATGTGTTTTGCCTGTCAGAAATTGGTCCAATGAAAAAGAGAATGTTAAAATGCCCGTGATTGAAATTAATTTCTTTGAACTTTGTAAAGTGTCGCACGGAGTGCGCCGATTGAGAAATCTGCTGAACCAGCCTCGCTAATTTCGATTTAAATACGCTAACGGTGTGTAAATAAATATAGAAAGTAATATTTGTAATCGTGATAGATTTATATTGGAATAACGTGTACCGATCTCTCGTGTTTAAAATTAACAACAGCCGTGCGAGACAAAGAGGTCGAAAGGCTATACAAAGAGACTGTTGTGAAATTTTATAAAGGAAATGAAGATTAATGTGTACAAGGTGGAAATTATACTCGAGAGAAATCTATTTGTAAAGATTCACTGGGTATACGTACAATGGAACATACATGGTCTAAAGATCTCGAGTGTGTGCTATAAGTAAACAATGTACTATATGTACGTTAGATGTTTGTTCGAGAACTGTCTGCAGCCAACACCAAACATTTATGGTAAACACTGTTTTTGGTAAACATTTTTCTTTTTGATATCGATCTTCTCTGATCAAAGATCAACCTTGCTTATAGAGTTTTCGTTAATTTTTGAAACTCGTCTTTCGAAATAGTTTCTTTAATAATTTCTCAGACCGATGATACTTGTATTGTTTTCAAAGACGACCAAAGCACGTTGGTCGAAGCGTCGAAAAACATGCTTGGACAGACTGTATAATATAGTTTACAAATGGATAAGGGAGACGTTATGGTCGCAAAATAAGCAGTCTTGTCTTCATCGTCTAGGTTTACGACACGTCGTGCTCATACGAATGTACGTAAGAGAAAGTTTTACCACGCTGGCCAAGAACGACAACGCTATTCTTGAAAATAGCTGCTTTCGGTCCATGTCGTAAACCTGGTAGACTCGCCGAAGCCTTGACAGAGATTCTATGTCGAGAACATTTTTACCAAGCCATGCTTCCGAGATAAGTGTCGCACTGTTCCTTGTAGTTTTCTCACCTGAAAGCTTCCTTACCTTTCACGACTTTGCGGTCGTACTCTTTCGAGACAAAGTCCTCTATTCTCGGCCTCAACACTGGCCAGGATTGTTTGTAGTCCTTTCGTATTCACTATCTCTCTGGACGATTAATTCTCCCGGGTTCGATAGTTACCGTTAGGTGCTAAAAAGAAATGGCCCCGAGGGATACAGTAACGTTTCCTTAAATTTCAACGACCACGATTTTTTCAAGAATTTTTTCTCGTCGCGTCGTAATCCGCGAAGAGAATAAAAAGTCTCACGGGTCGAAAACGTTCTACTTTTAATAATTCTTATTGTATTATTGTACAATACAATTATGTATTAGTAATATTACGTCTGTTTTGTATTAGGTTGTTCGGAAAGTCATTTCGTCTTTTTTTGGTGAAAATGAAACACGATTTTTTTAGAGTGTATAAACGTTTTATCAAATTATATATTCTCCATTTTGGAAAAGGACAGTTCGAACATTTTATGAGTAAACGACGATACAACGATCAAAAGAATAAAGAAAATTCGACATCGAGAAAACCAGGAGAATTTTGCACGCATTTTTCTAAACATACCTTCACCGATCCAAAGTTAGAGAATCCATCTACGTTAGTGTTCATACGTGCCTCGTATTCTCCTCGAGCACCGAGTATTAATGGACCCGTGTATACGTTACGAAGAAGGGTTGAAAAGATTCCGATCGATAGCATCCGCGTTCCTTCCAGGGCTATACTTTTTTCAGTTCGCAGCGTGATCGCGAGGCACTGGTAACTGGTCCAATAATGTGTGTTCATTCGTGCATTCAATGCCAAGGCCCCTATTCAATCCTCGGGAAGATCATAAATTCTACGAGGGTCAATGAGCGGTTGGACTATTTGACTTCGAATCGTTCCAATGCCCTCTGCCCGATAGCTCGAATTTTCTTACCGTCAGCGTTGAAAATTTATTCGTGGAACTCCGAGTCTCTGTACAAAGACCGACGGAGTTGGTAACCCTGACCAGTGTACCGAAAATAGAGATCCAAGATCCGAAGTATCTCGTCGAGATTCTCAGTGAATTAGTAACCCTCCCGTTGACAACGAAACATTGGAACGTCGTCGTGTCACGAAGGAAAGAGTCCTCGACAATTCCGCGTTTTCTTTGAATCACGAAGCGCGCCATCGGAAACGGGTCGTGAGGCTGAAAACAGGAAACAAAGGAGTTCGATCGTACCTCGTAACCGAATCGAGGCTGTCTGTTTACCGAGCGAGCCGAGCGTTTCGTTTACTTTGCCCGGTTCTTTGCAAACGTGACGACACGACGTTGGATAGTGTTCCGAATCGCTGAAAGGAACTCGAGAGGTGACTGGCTAGGTGCGCGAAAAGAGAATCCGAAAAATAGGAAGAACGAACGAGGAACACGGTCAGCCGCGTTGTTCGTGACCGGTGAACAAGTAGCGAGGATCTCCGCTTGTTGTTGCTTGAACCGTGATGTCGTTGTCACGATCGGGGGCGTTGCTCGGTATCGTAAACAAACTGGCCACCCATCGAGAATGAATGTATGTACCTACGAGTAACCTGGACGAAGGAAGATCGCTGGAACGAAGTGAGATTTACTCGAGAGGACGGTTGCTGATTGCTGTTCGATTTCAAGAGAGATGTTCGCGGACAGAGTGGCGAGAAAATATGAAAATAAAAAGACAGTCGACGATGCTACGGACGACTCTGTATTCAGAAAATGTCGAATGGAACTCTTCCGCTTACAATACCGTGTGAGACACGTGATAATAAGGAACTCTGACCGAACATAAGAACCAGGGACGAAGCTTGTCAACATTTATACGTTCAAATAAATTTCCTCGAAAATATTAGAAAGGAAAACCCTTAATATAATATACAATGTCTTGGAAAAGAAAATTTAACGTTCACGGGAACCGTTAGAGTTGTGTGACCGACTTTGATGTCGATTATAACACACGTTATCGAAACATAAATCGTAAGACAAGGGGTTAAGGTGGTTGCTTGGTTGTGTTTCTATGTTAAAAGAGAGACATTGTTGCAAAAAAGACATTGAGGAGGAAATCAAACGAATAAACGAAAGTTTATTATAATAATGCAAATGGAAGAAAATGAGACACTGGCAGAAATCAAATGAAAGTAAACAAAAGTGAACAACGGTGCCACGGAAGAAAAAAAGAAGACACTAGTAGTGAAGAAAAACTAAAGGAATGAACGAAAGTTAACGGCGCAACAGAAGATTCCGTAATTTTCAAAATGCAAAATGAAAAGTAAACAAAAACAGAGCGAGGACCTCTTCCGGCGTTTGTTAATTGAACCGTGGTGTTATTGTCGTTCGCAATTGTGGGAATCGCCTGGTATCCTAAACAACCTGCTAAATGCATTGAAAACGTAACACAAGTACCCTGGACAGCCTGGACAAACGAAGAACGTTGAAACAAAGGGGGATTTACTTAAGAGGATGGTTGATGATTGCTGTTCGATGTTAAAAGAAGTGCTTGCGAATGGAGTTGTAAAAAAAAGAGACACAAGGAAGGAAATCACACGAATAAACGAAAGTCAACAGTGCATCAGAAGACTCGGCAATTTGTAAAATGCAAAGTTAGAGATCAAGAAAGGACGGTGTTGTGTCTGAACAAGGGTGGGTTCTCTCAGTAGTGGAGAATGATCCCATTCGGTATATAATAAATATAATAAGGTACAATATTGTAAGCACACAATGCGCGTCACTTCGCGACATTATCGGAATATAAATTAGCGAACAAGACATAAAATATCTATTTAAAATCTTGAGAGCAACTCTAATATCGGCCCATCTCTATTTACTGACATTTGCTGACAACAAAAATTCACGTTAGAAATAAATGAATTAGTTTGAGAATCGACAGTGCAATGTTTCGATCTTTCGATGGTCAGCATTTTCGTAAACAATGATCTACGAGGTGGAGGTATCTGCTCAAATTTGAAAAAAATAATTTGTCATCTTTCTCGAACAACTCGATACCAGAGAGACATTTGTATTATATCCTAGGGGTCGCTGTAACGACTTAATAAAATGGGCAACGGGTTCGGGAACCAATTCACCGTGGAACCAAATAACCAGTGCCAAGAAAGTTTGGATTATCATCGTCACCGGTCACGATCTTCTTCACGAGGTCTCTATGGAGTAACAATTATCGAAAGAAAATAAATGCTGCCAGAGAAGTTCAGCCGGTCTGCTATCAATATTCATGAGCGTTACTTCATCACGATAATAGGCCTCCGGGGAGTAACAGTTACCCGGAAAAAAGGAACGCCGCCAGGAAGTTGTAGCCGTGGTGGAATCAAAATTTCAAATCACTGCAAATTGCCAGCGAGCTTTACGAAGCTCTTTCAAACGCTTCCAGAAAGACGCAGGATTCGGAGTGACATAGAACACGAATGACGCGGGTAACAACGCTTGATTTCGAACGAAAATATTTATTCAGGAAGGCTAGAACGCGTTACAATGGAACGTTTCCTACAACCATTCTGAACTTATTACGATCTTAACTTTCTCAAAAATTCATTGGGAAGTTTTCTCCTGACCGTGTTCCGAGGAGTCCAAATAGGTCATCCGTATTCCACCATCTCGTTCTCTTTTACCTCGCTCGTCCGAATAGATAGATCCGGCAGACGTTCCGCGACATTTAAATCCGACTCTTGCCTCTTCTCTAATTGAATTCCCAAAAAATTACCGAGCACGCCGTGTGCGAACAATCGGGTCGGTCGTTATCCCGGTAACGCGAGGACGCGAGCAGGAACGTCTTCTTCGTCGGAATGCGTTTCATTCGAGGGAGGCTCGTATCAGAGGTCCGTTAGAGGTCAATATGATTTCGCACGGTACGTGCGCGCGTTGACGTTTCGAGGTTTTACGATGTCGTCAAGTTTGGACGATGCCAGTGCAATTGATAGCCACTTGGAACCACTGTGGTACGGGATATCGCGTATCAATGCTGCGGGCTGACGATAACGAGGGTAATTAAACCGGCAATCGGGAAAGCAATTAGCACAGTCGCCCGCATTTTTTCACGACGATGTTTTCGTTGCCTGGCTGAAAAGGCTTGGTCGTATTCCTCACTATAAAGAGACAATGCGTGTTTCTAGCGTCCGTTGTTACATCGAAATATATTTTCCATTGTGGCCTTTGTTCGTTTCCAGAGGGACGTTAGTTTGTCGAAGTTTCGAGCGTTGGTTGTTTTTTTTTTTCCAATTTGAAATATCGTACGCCGTCGCGTTAAGGAGCCCGGTTATTTACGAATATCCGTATATCGTTCGCAAAAGTACCGATACGATCGAGCTTTCGCGAAGATCGATAAATACGGTGGATCGATAATTGAATCGTTTCGCCCTATTCGGCTTAACACCTTCCGGTCTCCTAAATAGCTTCGGTTGGATCAACATGTGCCTCGTTTCACGCGATATCGTTAATCCGATCTACAATAATTTTCAAGGCACGAAACGTGAATTTCGAAACCGTTCTCGTTCCGTTGAATCATTTATCGAGACAGATGCAAGCGAAAAATTTCGAAACAATGTTGCAGCGCATCTCTTCACTGTTTTATTTATACGGGGCTGTAGGGTCTAACTAGAGCACAGAAAATATTGATTAAAAATATTCGTGGAAAATGTATACGCAGGTGACGGTTATACGTAGGTACATGTATCGCTTATTTTTTCAATGGGACATACATTTTCGGAAGATTTATTTTCGAGTAAAAATAATTTATACAGAACCTATTTCTTCGATCGAAGCAAGCAATTCGAGGTCAGCGAAGCGTAACATAAGAGTGGTAAAATTCTGTGGTCGAATTATAACTCGAAACAATTTTCGGTAGCTGTAACTCTAAACGAAACATAGGACACGCAACAATTTAGACCTTTCTTCTTTATAATTTTTGGAACTTTGTTTTCGCAATGGTTCGCTCGATAGATGAACCAATCTAGATTAATAATCTCCTCGTCGCTTGTGTTTCGACTGAAGAATAACATTTTTGTTTTCATCGTGTTTCGAACGAATAAAAACAAGGGTGAAAATTTATTTCGAAGAAATAATATTTACCTTAGCAAACTATACTAGACAAAGTGTATCTATACAAACTTTTATTCCGATGCAGGTGTTCCTTCGTGGAATAAAATCATGATTAAATATTCCGAACTTTCGGCTGAAATGATCAAATTACTTTTCGGACGAGACAAAGGAAAATTCGATGTATCGGTTGTCGGACTTCGTGAGTAACATAATCTCTGGTAGCTAGTTTTCTTAAATTTCAACGCCCCGAGCGAACAAGTAACCAACTGAACTCCAGTTCGCATTTTCCACCACTTTCGTCGACTTTTCACGGAGTTGCAGCTTCGGAAGCGACGACACTCGCCCAACTTCCACTCGCAGGATCGATGTCGGTGCAATCGTAAGTAAACCAACAACGATTTATCACGTGTCGCGTGAACGTTACTTGTCTCCACCGAGATCTCAACCCCCAGGGACCCGTAGACGACGGGTGTACATTATTTACTTTAAGTGTCGCCCGTTTAAGCCGCTTCTCATCGCGAAACTTTTCACCGGGACGCCATCAGTGTCCCTTTAGTCGTCGACTGTTCTCCATGGGATACGCTTGCAAAGCTCGCACGCATGAACGGTGTGCTGTCTCACGATTTCTTTTCGAGTGTTGCAAATTACCAGCTCGCTCTGGTGATTCGATAACAGGATGTTCCCTCGATATTTCATATCGCTAGACGTTAAAAGTTCTCATTGCTTCGCGAATAAACGATTTATCGTTAAGAGACGAAACTTGGGATTGGCGGAGTTTAAGCGGGAAATTCAAGCACTGAGCGATCCCTTGTTCAGAAATCAGTCGAAATTGTAACATACTTTTTTTCGGTACGAGCCTTTGTTATCGAGATAAATAACTTCGAAGATTCACCGAGCGTGCGCGCGTCGAATTGGGCGTGTCCAATGAGGCGATCAGTGGGATGCGCACGCAACGAACTTCGAATTCGTTTCCCTTGTAAATGGTGACTCTGACACAAAAATTGTACTCCACGTTTTCGTCTTGTTTCGTCACGAGGAATCACTCAATTTTAACAAAAACGTGAACGTACAAAGACGGTATTCTTTTTAATAATGAATCGCGTAGGTAAGTTACAGTATCGAATATTTCTCACAGAGGAATGGAATAAAGGTGTCCGTATCGTAAAAGGACCGAATCTTAAAAAATTCTGATCCAAGATTAAAAATTCAAGCATCTCGCTAAAGGAGCTTCCTGCGAGCAAGTGCAGCGAATTATTAATGCAAGGTTCCCAAGGACTTGCATTATTATGGCAGAGAAAAATGGATTATTGCGCTTCGCATTGAAGCTCGAAGACGGAACTTTTAATCTTAACTTTTTATTTCCACCGTCTCCATTTCTCCCATTCTTTCTTCCCGTCGTTGTTTATTTTCTTTAACGCAATCGCGTTTAATAAACTCAAAACGAACGAAACGGGGCAACCTCCGCAGAAATAATTATTAACAAGCTCCGAACGCTTCGGTGTCGGCGTTTGTAGAAATTGTTGGAAAGTTGTTGTGTAAGTTTCGTCTCGTTAAGTGCGTCCGCGCGGTGATTCGCGAATGGTATCCAACTATATTAGCAACGTTTCGCGTTCACCTGCAACGATCCATCGGATAATTGAATTCTCCGCTTTAACAACGTTTCCACTTCGCTAGGAACAACGTACATATCGGGTACCGAATCAGCTGACGTTTGCATGTACCACTATACTTAGACCTAATAATTATCGAAATTGATTCCCTTGACACGTTGATGAGTTGAAGAAAGTGGATATTTACTTTGAAGGTTGTTGGGCTTCTCTTGTCGGTACAAGAAAACGTGACCCGTTAAATGTCAGCCGCCTATTTATAGCGAAACGTTCGCTTTATCTCCTCGAGAGCACGAGAGTATCGCGATAACATTGAAACTCGATCGCGCGATCGTTCGATTTGCCGAATTTCGCTCGGACGGTTGAGAAATTGAGACCTTCTGCGGCTCTAAGTTTGGAATCGTTGGAAAACTATGTTCACGTTAACGGGGAATCTTTCGATCTCCTTACAGAGATGGATCGCCGGAATACTTTTCAAATTCCGATCGAGGAAACGTTTATATATGTAGATAAATAAAAAAAAAAAATAGAAAAGTAAATAGGAGTTTCGTGTAAGTTCAGCAATTAAAAATTGTTTCGCGTTGATGAAAGAATTTCTCTCGCGAAAGTTTCAAAGGCTGCTTGAAATTTCTTCTATCCCTTTTCCCTCTCTCATGGGAAGTGGAGATATCGAATTCACAGAGATTGCAAAAGAGTACTTATCGCGAAACAACTTTTTCCATTAACTTTTGCCATTAATATTACTGATCGAACTCGATCATCCATCGGATACCTTATCCTTCGTACTCTGTTTCATTTTCAAGGGAAAAGCATCGTATATAATACCAAGTTATCTTTCGTCTGTATGTGGAAAATAGTACCATGGGGAATCACGGACGACTGTACATTTTTCTTAACTCGATCCGTTTTTTTCTTTTTTTGCATTCTATTCGATCGCTTTTCGTTCAATATTAGTTACCGAAATAGCAGTTACTTCGAGAAATTTGTTAACTTTTATAACCTGTATCGATTCCTTTGCTCTTGAGTTAAAATTTGGAAACGCCTCATCTATTATAGGAAGAAAGAAGTACATCTCCCGTGTGAAATGACAAGTTGTTACGTGTCAGACCTTTTAGAGAATTTTCAAAGGTCTGTGACTAACCAAAGAAAATTACTTGACGTTTAATCTTGTCGTAGATTCAAATAAATATAAAAATAAATATAGTAAAGAACGATACACATCACAGAATGAAATCAAATATCTCGGTTAATGTAGAAATCAAATATCTTGAGTAACATCTAGAAATCAAATATCTCGGTTACCATCTGGAAATCAAATATCTCGGTTAACATCTAGATATTAAATATCACAAGTAACGACTAGAAATCAAATATCTCGGTTACCATTTAGAAATGAAATATCTCGGTTAACATCTAGAAATCAAATATCTTTGTAATTTTCTGTGCAAGAACACGCAGTCCTAATAGTTCCGTGTTGAGCATCCATTGGAATTGCGTGTAATTGAACACGAACCGATTAATGTAATTAAAATAAATCGTTGTCGATTCGAGTCCCGGAGTTCTTTGTTTGGACATGCAACAGCGGCAAAGATCCTTGTTGAGACTTCAAGAATTCAAGCCACGTCAGGACTGGCACAAAGCCAATGAAGCCCCTCAGGAAGGAGGATGATAGTGCACCTGCTGTACCCTGATGTTGGCATTAGACGATTCAATGGTTACAGGCTAACGTCGAGGGACTTTAAACCTACGAAGTCTGACAGTGGCTTGGAGATTAACACTGATCTACATATTACGTTTCCAGATGGAAAAGTCGGTGCACTATCTAATTGTTGGCCCGAAAGTTTCAGACCAACACAGATTGAACTATTTCAACGGAAGTACGAACGTACTTCCGATAACTGGTACAGTCTTCGGGGTATCTAGATGGCTGCATGTCTCGATGAAAGTGCCTCTGGGAATAATTATTGATTTTCGATATCGAAAAAGATCGTTTCGTGTCTTGCGTAGAATCGTTAAAATGAAAACTTGCATCCTTGTTCCTGTTTTTTTTTTCTTTTTCCTTTCGAAAGTTATTTCAAGGTAAATCTAATCTTCTGGACAGTCGTGCGAACTTTTTATCGAAATTTCGTTAGACAAAAAAGAAACCAATTGTACAGTAATATTCGAATTCGGATCGAAAACCAATCGTAGTACTTGTTGGAAATCACGGGGATCCCGGAGTTTCCATTCGAAGTTTCTTTCTAATTCGAAGAACCCTCATCGTAGTTTCACTTCCGATTTCATGCGATTTCGATTATCTTCGTACCTTCTAAACTTGATTCTCTTGGTTTTAATCTGACAAGGTATCGTCAAAAAAAGTTTCACCATCCATCGATTAAAAAAAAAAAGGAAAAAAAAACAAAGAGTCAACCTTGAAATAAATCCTTACGAAGCAAACGTAAATTGTTTTTATCGAACGATGTTCCAGACGTTTACGTCGAACGTTACTTATCTCGGAACAGCCTGAATACCGAACAAACCGCCTGGAAAATTATACAGAGGCAACAATACCTTCGTTAATGGATAAAATTCACAATCGTGACATTGAAACCACGGATTCAAGGTAATCAGATTATATATCGTTTACCGTTTCTCGTTGGTTTCGCTCGACGATACGATAACGTCAGTTTTAACGTTCCCGACGAGTCACCAGCGAATGCGAACAATCGATCCAACGATTGGTCAATACCACAGCATCGATCTTCTGCAAGGCCGTACTTATTTTTGCGCCAGACTACACTGACCTTTCGTACCAGCCATCCAACTTTCTTGTCAGATTTCAACGTCTTGTTCCTACGAACTCGATTCGATTTTGCTCGACGAGGAGGTGTAGAGATTCGGCTCGAGTTGTGCGGCCGACACCTCGCTAGCGGAAAACGAGGTTAAACATATTTTGCACCTCGGACATTCTGTCGTTCACCAGTCAGTTTAACGTTCTGCCACATGCGCGGAATAATCGAATGAATGGTTGGCTTCGAGTCGCCGCGAGATTCTCCTCTTTTCTAATCGAATCCATCTATGCCTTGGACAGAGAGAATCGTCGAAAACTGGTCGGGAACGTTCTCTGTCTTTCGAAAATATTTCTCTCGCTCTCTCTATCCATCTCCTGCGATACAAGATCAAGAGGATGCTTCATCGAATCCAACTATTGCTTTGACAGAGACAATCGTCGAAAACTGGTCGGGAACGTTCTTTGTCTTTTGAAAATATTTTTCTCGCTCTCTCCATCTATCTCCTGCGATACAAAATCAAGAGGACGCTTCATCGAATCCATTTATTCTTTGGACAGAGAGAATCGTTAAAAACTGGTCGAGAACGTTCTTTGTCTTTCGGAAATATTTCTCTCGCTCCCTCTATCCATCTCTTGCGATACAAGATCATAAGGATGCTTCATCCGTTCGGTTATCCCGGTTTGCGGAAAGCAGAACGCGTGACCGAGATTGACGTTCGATGAGAACGCGCTTCAAAGCGAATGTGATCGAGCACCGATGATTCATTAATGCGTAAGAGTCCAACGAAGGAACCTTATGGATCCCACTTGTGTGTCACGAGTGTAGACTTTCTGTAAACGCGGTCGCTACAGGTTGAGGTAAAACGCTGGATTGATGGGACTTGGGGAAGTTCTACTTTCAGCCCTTGTTGTATTTAACCTTTCCAGGAAAGTTTACGTAGATATATAATGCGTCATATGTAGCTACATGTGCTTCACGGACACTGTACAAATTTTTAACACTACAGGATCGGTGTTATGGATTATTTTCACGAGGAGTATTACAGATAGTCAGATCTCTCGCGAAAGTTAAAAGAACGTGTTGGATAAGTGTCGTTGAAAACGAACGTGTTGGATAAGTGTCGTTGGAAACGAACGTGTTGGATAAGTGTCGTTGGAAACGAACGTGTTGGATAAGTGTCGTTGGAAACGATGAGAGCTACTTCGAAGTGTCAACATTTTCGTTGCATTGTATTGAAAACAACTTAAAACGGTGGAGTATACAACACCGTTTACATCGTGTAAAAGTTGTGCCTCTATTTGTACGTTGTCTCGAATACTTTCCAACTTTTTATTAAAAATAACTTAAGACGGAGCAGTATGCAATAGTCGTTACTCTGTACGTACGTTGTTTCAATTGCTTTCCAAGAGACTATTTTGTACGTTCGAGGAGGAGGCATTTAATATTTAAAACGACAGAGAAACTTGAAATATTTATAATCTCGATTTAACGTTTATAATAAGAAAATTATAACAAACGTGAAATAAACGTTGAAAAGGGAGTTAGTTGTTTCAAGTTCTGCAATACTTGTGTATTCGTTCGGGATTAAAGAGACGCGGCAAAAGTCATGAAAATCGATTCGACCGGGTGAACTCGGTTGTTCGGTCGATGGGGATGAAATGATCTGATCATCGAGAGAACAAATACCACAATTTCTACTACATTTTACAATATGTAGATCCAATTGGGTTACTTTGCCGAAATGTTGGCGAGTAAGAAGTTAGGATTTTAATTCTTATATCGTCTTCCGAGGTATCGTTGAATAAACCAACAGATCGATACGAAATTCATTTCGAGGACTCGATCCATACGTTCGTTGAATTCTCGGGAAATTGACAAGTTTACCTTTCGTATTTTTTTATCGAACAATGACACCATACCTCGGGTTAACGGTATCACACTATTGTGTAACCGTTTCGAAACACGTACCATTCAAGTTCCATTTTAATAGCCTTTAACAGTTATGGTTCCGTACGTACAACACTTGGTGTCACGGTTAATCCCCTGGGTAAAAGTAAGTGCTAAAAGAAGTAAGTGGTCCATCAAGGCCGTTTCACTTCTGGCGAAAATCTCGGATTTTATTTCCTCTACTATGGAATCGCTGAGAGCTTCGATTGTCTTCGGCCGCACGGATAGACGTGTTCGACTTACAGGAGCTTGGTACAACCTCCCTCGACTATTGACTGCCAATGAAATCTACTCGTCTGTTTCTTTCACTTTTACATTTACTTTTTCATTCTCGCTCGGCCCAGACGGTTCTCCGTTCGCGTATCGTTCGATATCCATATTCGACGATACAGAAGTGTAAATCTATCTTGTACATTAGAGGTGCGCGAGATCTTGAAAATATCGAGATCTCGATTTTTCGGGACGAGATGCGAAAACTTGAATCTCGAGACGCGTCGAGGTCCTCAAGGCTTGAGAATCTTGAAAATTTTCAACTTCTCGAAAATATTCTCGAGAATCTTGAGAATCTTGAGTATCTCCAAGGTATCGGATGTATTCGAGAATTATTTAAATAAATATTCTATTATTTATTCAAGGTCTCGGATGTATTCGAGAATTATTTAAATAAATATACTATTGTTTATTCAAGGTCTCGTATGTATTCGAGAATTATTTAAATAAATATACTATTATTTATTCAAGGTCTCGTATGTATTCGAGAATTATTTAAATAGATATACTATTATTTATTCAAGTTCTCGAAATTTTGCAGAATTTCGATCTATTCGAGAATTCCGTTACGTTCGAGATTCTTGAACGTTTCCGAGAACTTGACAATTTTTGAGACCCTTGAACATTTTCGAGCGACGATACACATTCGAGGACTCGTCTCCGTTTCGAAGAAGATTCTCGTTTCGTTTCGACTCGAAAGTTTCAAGACCTTGCGCAACTCTAGTGTGCACATAAATATCGTGTACATTTTGTATAGAGGATGAAAAGAGAAAAGGGATCGTAACTTTTAGGATAGACGATACCCACCAAATGGAGCAAGAAGGTTTCCAATAAACCAGGGTCGAAAAATCGATATTTGTAAAGTTACGAACAATTTTTTCCGTTTGGGTATTTTAGGGTTCGTGTAATAGAAATAAATACGGTGTGTCTATAAGCTCGTGGTCTTCGTCTAAAGTGAGAAATTAGGCGAACGATGAGCGAGAACGGAATACAAAAACGAAAGAGACGATGCTATGGATAGAGAAGGTTTACCCTGTCGATAGCCCTGACACGCGAGTTCGATTGCCACTTACTGCACATAAGTGTCTAAGCGTTTTGCAAATGGCAGAAAGTTCCCTGTAAATCGGGCTATCGACATTTTTTCATTAGACGAGTACAGGGTGGTCCGTACGTAACGATACAAATGGGATCAGGGAGATTCTACAATACGACTCGATTGAAAATCGAGAATAACGAAATTGCATCGAAGGTTTCGTTTTCGAGAAAAATGCATTTCGAGTATGCATGCACCCGACTAATAACCGATGTCACGATTTTAATAACAGATTTGTCGATTCAAGTACGGGTCGAAAACAAAACTTCGACACGAATTGAAAATAATATTCTAACGGTGAACAAGCCATTGTATCGTTGCTAAAAACGATCGTATTTATTATAAAATCTCCATAATATCGGTTATTAGGTGCACTCGACTAATTTTCAAATGCACTTTTCTCGGAAACGAAGCTGTGTTCAGTGAAACTGTACATAATAATAATAATAATAGTAATAATAACGTTTAATAGAAAAATATCGATAGAGTTCCTTTGTACATCACTCTTTCGCTCTCATATTCAACCTCGAACACACTCGTACATTTTTCAATAGAAACGACCTCGCAGGAACCTCCATCGCAATTAGTTACTCTATAAACGATTTTCATCTCACTTGGAGCTATACGATTTCCCTGATCCAATTTTCACCATGATTTATGGACCACCCTGTGTAAACTCGAGGTCCCCGTAAAGCGTGAACGTCGTTATTCCCGTGGATTTCATATCGCCACCTAAAATAGAGGCAGCTCTAAATATTAGCTCGTAAATAATCCTGACGTTTAGAGTATTCGGACAGCTGCCGATCCGACGACCCTAAAAGGAGAACCTGATGGGACGAATGTCTTTCAATACCTCCCCCTACTCCTCCATTTTCGTTCCAAATGACCTCACGCCCGTTATATCGAGGCTGGTGCGTATCTCCCTGCCGGTGTCTAGTCAGAACAGTCGAACCTCTGGATTCTAGAGGTTCGAATTCGAAGATTATGTAACTCTAGACCGCGATAAGTGACTCTAGCGTCCGTTTCGTCGAACGTGAAATAATTATGCGACTATAGACTCCGTTATGGCCGTCGAGCAAGGTTATGTTCGGTTCTCGGATGAAAATTGATCGAATTCGTTTGCGTGTGGTTTTCACTAGATGAACGAAACGTGAGTTTTCGGGTCGTCGTGTCGATGAATGGAAATATCACCGATGACACTAATTCGTGTCACCCGATGGACAATGTCTATATTCGTACTCCCCCCGTCACCCCTCTCACTTCCACGTGAGACACTCCTAGTTGTCGCGCGGTTGAAACGCAAGGAGATCGATCGAAATTAAGTTGCACCGATCCCTCGAAATGTCCTCGATGTTCAACGGCTCGTGCAAATACGCTTAAAGAACAAATTCGTTTAATCCTTCCGCATTGTTCCGCAATCAAAATTATAATTCGCGATTAATAATTCCGAGGTACAAGTGTACCGGAGTTTAATTGAAAAGATTCCACTTATCGTTCGTACGCGACTCGATGAATTTATTCGTGTCTAATTATCGCATCAGCTTTGCGAAACTTGTTACGATGATCGGTTAGTAATGTCTTTAATCCCGGCAAATAAAGACGGTTTAATTATTTCCTATAGAATCGTTACATTTTCTTATTGTATATCAAATAGCCTATAGCAATACTAATGCGATAAGTATTAGTAGCTTTGATATAGTAGTAATACTAATATAGTAAGTATTGGTAGTTCTAATATGGTAGTAATACTAATGTAGTAAGTATTAGTAGTCCCAATATCGCAGTAATGCTAATATAGTAAGTATTAGTAGTTCTGATATAGCGATAATACTAATATAGTAAGTATTAGTAATTCTAATATAGCAGTAATATTAATATAGTAAGTACCAGTAGTTCTAATATAGCAGTAATACTAATATAGTAAGTACTAGTAGTTCTAATATAGCAGTAATACTAATACAGTAAGTACTAGTAGTTAAAAGTAAAACGCATTTCGTACTTAAATATTGGTGTTGAAAAAATATGAAAACTGGTTTCGAGGTTTTGTCACTGCATTAACCATCTGCACCATTTGGCGAAACGCGAACACAGTTATCCAGGATTACGATAGCATCGTGCTCCTCTCACGGCGCTATAGTTCTGGACACAATCAAAATTAGTAAGGACGTGTTTGGACTTTAGTCGAGTACCGAGTCAAGTCATCCAAAGCCACACTTTCATGCGCGGAACGTGCGAATTTGAAACGTTCCTACGGATAGGTAAACGGTAGAAATGGGTTCCTAACCACGCTGTAATTGAATATCGATTTCGAGACACTCTTCGGAGCTAATAGGGCCGTGGTCTGTTAAGGCGGGACACCACTCTGAGATGTAAAAAAATGGGTAAATTCTACGAATTTTTTTCCAAGTAGTCACTAAGCGAACAATGTAGTCTTTTTCAAAGAGCATAAATATAACTTTTAGCTTCGTTTTATCATTTTTAGAGAGTAAAAATTGTACAAAATGGCGAAGTTATTCGCTATTTCCAGAACTCCTTCTAGCGAAACATCGTTTATTAATCATTACACTTGACAAGAACTGGGAGGTTTGAAGTAAAAGGACGTTGTTGATTTCTAAACTAGAGACTATTATCCAAAATGTTGATTTCGTGTCGGCCAGGTTGAAAAATCTAGTAAAAACGTGAAACATGTTTATTTATCGCTGCAATTTCGCTGAATGTTTGAATTTCGAAATACCATCTCGACGTAACATTCTACGCGCTATAAATTTTAAGAAAATAAAAAAAGAAAGAAAAATTCGATTTTTTTAACTCCCATTAGTATATAAATATTGCAAATATCCCACACCGGTTGAAATAACAAAGTCGTGGTACACTTGGTGATACCGATTTGTACCGTGCGAGGGGTCAATGGTTAAATTTATGCAACCCCTCTCTTCGCGGTACGCTCTCAGTTGTCGCGCCATCGAAACGCTAGATGGCGCCACCGCGAAGATGTTACAGCGTTTATTATTATCTCTAATCCGACTGCTTCGACGAACGATCTTTCTCCACCGACCCGACGATTTATCACGGGCCGAGGAACGCTACGAAAGAATTCACAAAATGTCAGTCGCTTCTACATCGAGAAGTTGAATTACGAATTTATCGATGAAAAGATGAAACTTTCATCGAACTTGATCGCGCCCGAATTGAACATTGGCACGGAGTGACGAGTTCGATACGAAGTTGTTCGCGAAACTTTTTCTTCGTCGAACTGTACCGTGGACGTGTATTTTCCAGCCGTTCCCGCGTCGGAGTGGCTCGAATCTTTTCAACCGTACAACCTCGACAAGACCACGCGCGACGTATCGCAAAAATCGTTACGAAATCGTCGTGTATTCTGTAGATGCTTTCCTGAAATTTCAAGTTTGCAAGAAATCGTCGATCCAACGAAGAAATTCGTTAAATGCCTATCGTTGCATTCTGGTTATGTATTACGTACAGTAGTATATTACTAAAATTGATTTTCAAAATGTAACCATACGCGTTCAAGATAACTTTTTTAAAAACTGTGTTAAAAAACCGATTTTATGTTCAGTGTGTCGTATGAAGATTGTACAATTATACAAGTATACAATTTAACTTGTATATGTAACCACTGTACCGTGTCATTTCACGTATTACTCTTTTCTTTAATTTTGTATTTACGTTTACACCTCGAAGGCTTAATTTTTCAAAGTATCTACTACGAAGAAAAATCTTCGTCAATTTTCATTGTATTTAATTTTAGTTTTCTTTCGAGTCGCGTAGATTATCATTGTTCTTGTCAAAGATCGAAATCGTTAATTTTAAACGTATACTTAACACGACTCTTTTCCATGCATTATGTTTTTCTTCGACGAGTCGACAGAGTCGAGCCATTAAGAATATTGTGCAAGGGAAGTTTTCACTTTCAGCGGTAAGAACTTTTCCAAAGTATCCATTTACAAACTGTCTCGATAAAATTGTAGCCGCACGGCGACGTTGCAGAAACCAACGATTAAACAATTCAACGACAGTTTAACAGTTTGTAAGTGTGTAGCGCTGCAAGGTAGAGGGAAGTCTATTGACAAAGGTGAGGCGAATGTTTGCATCGTGCAAGCAGGAGCATGCAAACTCTTAATCGCTTCTCTTTCACCAGAGTACAGATCGTGCCGGTGCAGTACCGACACGTTGCAAGTTTTGCAACTGAAAATGGAAAACCGTGTAAGGGGAACGAAAACATTGAATATCGAGAGATTTTTCGGGCGAGATTGAAAATCAGGCTATAACGTCATGCTTGAAGTTCGAATTCGGTAGATTGGAAATCGGAGAATAATTGGAGCGGGAAAATAATCGAATTTGAAAAATGAATGAAAGTTTTCTACGACCGGTAAGTGCATCATCGAGATTTTTTTATCGACTGACACGATTGCTAGTTCCAATTGTTTTTCAAACGGTAATTCTTCAATTGGAGAATCTGAAACTTCTTCAGAATTTTCAGGAGAATCGTCGCTAGTATTATGTTTATCGAAAAGTATTTAAAATTTGACACTGATCGAGTGTCTTTTGTTTATAAAATATTTTTTACGTCGAGACGGTTAAATTTTTGGAATTGTCTATACGCGAATCACGTAATTAGAGACACTCTGTTGAAATGCGGTTCAGTTGCTTCGTAGCCACAGTTTCGACAAACAGAGATGTTGGCGTGTAACAATTTGAAAGTATAAGCGAATATGTAGTGAATATTCAGATTCAGAAGCTGAATTTAGCGACGATCGAACAACCACAGATGCTACGGTTACCAGTACGGAATTTCGAAATGCACAACGATACGTGCTATACACTTTAGCTGTTAGGATAGAAAAATTCTATCTTCGTAACCGAAGGGTTAATACTAGAACCACCATTGGTGAACGTGTTACTATTTTTATTGGGCCATATACGTGTTCTCGTGAGTGAAATAGGGAAAGGGTAAATTAACTCACGAGTACCATTAGTTGTCTATTTTAATAATTGCAAATTTTAATTAAAGAAACGAAATTTGAACATTCAACCTATATGTATAAAGAAACAAAATTTGAACATTCAACCTTTACGTATAAAAAAGACAAAATTTTAACATTTTAACCGATATGTAACAACCTAGAATATACTCCTTAAATATAGTTGAGAACTGTGCGGTAAATCCCCTACGCAATAATGTCTTTTCTTAAAAAACAATCCCATAAAACTGAAAGAATTGACCACTAGACTGCCCCCTTAAATGAACAAACATACGAGTTCGTATCGATTCAAGCCCGACCAATTAGGTAAGAATCTGTTCCTGTTGTTGTATCCGGAAAGGTTCGACCAGACTTAACATCGGAAATACAAAAGACGGTCTCCATTTTCTACGAGAACGCCCTCGAACTTTCAAAGGCAAGCGGTTCGTTTCTCGTGGAAAGTGTCGGTGGAACCACCCTCGTAAAGTGGACGACGGAGCGTTGAACGTCACAGGTAGAACGACGCGTAAGCTCTTTCCTCGTGGCTGCAGGGAATAGTGGGCAGCGTCGTTAAAAACTCACGTCCTCGATGAAACAACGCGCCGCGATCATTTTTCTGGGGTTTTATACGCGTTTGAAACGGTGTCTTATTACGAGGGTGTTTTCCCAACTAAAAGGCCTGGCCGTAAGAAACGTTGTAAAAAAAAAAAAGAAAAAAAAAAGAGCAAGATGCTCGCGCTGCGAACTGACCCTTTTAGTGACACGTAATTGGGGCGTGTAAAGTCTCGCTCGACGGGACAGAAAGTTAACGGTGGGATAGATTTCAACACTCAGCGACGCGCCGAGTCAATCTCGCGCGACTAAAGTGACCACTCTATCAAGTGGCCGCTCAAGGTCACCGTTTCCCACTAGGAATCTCGTTACAAGTTGTACTCCAGCCCGAGCTCACGGCATATTCCCATTTGGGAGTGTGTTATTCTTCTCAGATGTTACAACGTGGTATCATTTATTCAGTTATAATACTCCAGCCCGAGCACCGCTACTCACGTAACCTCACGTTCCCATTTGGGAGTGTGTTATTCTTCTCGGATGTTACAATGTGGTATAATTCGTTCGGTTGTAAATAATTCATACTTCGACGAAAGCTGCGCAGTGGACTTTTGTTGACGGTATACATTATTGTCCTGCACCTGGCCAAGGTATTTGACCGCTGACCGAGAAGATCGCAAGAATCGGTCTTGGAAGTTAGTAGAATGGCGATCGATCATCCATAACCTCGTTGTTGTTACTGGGTTGTTCGGAAAGTCATTTCGTTTTCCAAAATGGAGAATATATAATTTAGTAAAATGTTTATACGTAAAAAAAACGAAATGACTTTCCGAACAACCAAATATAATAAGTAGCAGACGCGAGTGTTATTGTTCGATAAAATTTCTATTTATTCTCGCGAAGCGACACTCTCTGTCACGCATCTACGTCTATCCCCCAAAGCTGGATAACAGTGTATAACGTAATCGCTCGAATTAAACACGGTGAATTAAATCTAAAATACAAAATTTATTCGGCGCAGGTTTAGTTCAAAGTTGATTAATTAATTGCTCGAGAGCTCTGAATTATTTTAGTTAAATATTCGAAAGCGAGTGGTACGTTAAGTAAAACTTTTAGGGTACTTTACTATCCGCTTCTTTGACAAATCTTCAAAGCCCTTTGGCAAATCTAGGGTGAAATGCAATTTCCTCCCGTCGGTAATAGGTAGTGCTAGACTTTCATGGTGGCTATATTAATATACGAAATAAGATATATGCTAATCTACCCCGTTAACCTGAAACTTTGATCAACACCAACCGTAGACTATAATGATTTAGTAATCTAACCGATACATCGAACAAAAGAAACTAGAGTTTTTGTAATTCCACAGATTCGTAGCTACGATATATAAACACAGTTCGTACAGTTAAAATATTTATATCCGTGTAATCGTTATCTTTGAACGTAGTGTGCAGCATAAAACGTATAATTTTATTTTTGTCCGTAATGGTAACGATGTTATAATTTATATAGCACGTTGGAGAGATCCCATCGTACCAAAGATCCGTAGAAATGTTTTCAACTCGGCACTTGGCTCGATTCTAAACTAAGCCCTTACTTTTTTCGATTATCTCCGGAACAATAGTCCATGATACTATAAAAAGAGCACGTTGTTATCATAATCCCGGATAAAGTTCTACGTTTCCGTTCAGCCAAATGGCAGCGAGTTAATCCCGCGAGAAAACCTCGAAATCAGCTTTTATATTTTGAAACACGGTGTAGCGTTTAATATAGATCGAATATCATCTTGTGTCAATACCAGGGGAATTTAATATTCTCAATGTATTCCACAGCTTAGCAAACAGACAGTTTATTATGCAGATTAAAAGGATTACTTTCTGATCAGTGTAAAAGGTTCCAGAAGCTGAGACAATAATTGTAAATGTATAAATATGCCAAATTGCGTTCGAATTAAGAGTTGAACATTTTGTAATTAAACTCCGGTGTAATTATACATCGGCATAACTGTTATTAGCGAATTGTAATATCGATTATGGAATCGTGCACGAGGATCAAATGAATTTGTACTTTAAATATATTTAAACAAGCCACTGGATAGCGAGGATATTTCGAGGAATTACCGTACTTAATTTAGATCGATCGAAATCGAATTTCGAAGTTTGAAATTCCTAGAACTAGGTCGACGTGCAAAAACAAAAACTCAATTCAAACATGTTTTAACGTTCAGAGGGGACAGTACGAAATATTGCACAACTGTAGAAATAATAAGAGAACATTTTCATGCGTTTTTTAAAAAAGACGCACGAACGAAGTATATTTTATTTTTCCGTAGAAATATCGATAACATCGATCGTTTCCAAATTTAATCGTCTCGAATTATTTATGAAATTATTTTTCTTTTCAGTTCAAGCCATTTTAGTTCGTCGCGTGTACGAGCGACTTTGTGCGAACAATTACGATCGAGGCTGTACTTTGTTGCTTAGTTTGGCGCGAATTTGGACTTTGAATTGTATAAAACGCTTCGAACGTTGGAATCGACAGGTTTAATTGATCCAAGCTCGATTAATCCCAGGAATGAATTCCTTGTCCGTCCGGCATTTTGTTTCGTGAGTTTCGAATATCAGGTTCAGTTGGTTCTCGAGAGAGCAATTCTGTCGTTTGTATCGGAAGACATTGACGAATACAGTTACGTTCGAGTGAATGTAATTGTAATTGTTAAAACACTCGTTCACGACTTTGAAATTTACTATAAAGTGACTCGGGAAAATTTTGTTTGTCTATTGTTACGTCTAACCTTTCAAACGGTTTAATTTTGTCCTGTACACTCCTGTATAGTGATTTGATATTATACGTATTACCTGGTTCTAATTAAATACAAAATAGTAACGTTTATAGAAAACAGATACATAGCACCACAGTTATTTTTTTTTGGTGAAATTGAAACACGATTTTTTTAGAGTGCATAAACATTTTATTAAATTATATATTCTCCATTTCGGAAAAAGAAATGACTTCCAGAACAACCCAATGATATTTCTCAGTAGCAAGTAAGTAGAAACAACGAGTAATGGTCAGACGCCTCAGCTGATCGCTTACACACGAATCGTAAGACTTTTCAAAATTCATTACTCCATAAACGAAGCTTTGAGCAAACAAATTTTGCTACATATTTCCTTGCACTCTTTCAAATGATTGAAAATGAAAAAAAAAAAAAAAATACCAGACATATTTAACTCTTCATCGATACAACGAACAATGATTCCAACTAGAAAATTTCATCGGTTCCCTATCGTTCGTTGTAACCGAGTACAGTGGTCAACAATGGTGGTCAACCTTCTTGTTTACTAGAATTTTGAAACAAAGTTTCTCTACGATTGAAAAAAATACGGAGTCAAAAATATTTGTCCGGTAATACTCCTCGATATCGAACACCAATCCCAAGATGGTCAGTGTCTGTAGCAGTATCGGTATTTGTTGCTCGTTCGAATTTCGAAACGGAAAGAGTTTCCCTACCCCCTTTTGGCGTACCAGCCGATTAGTCTCGACTGAGGACTACGGAGGGATGACCTTTCCTCTCCACCCTGTCGTTCCTTTGGAAGAAGCTTTACGTGAGTGGAACCGGTCGAAGTCGTTCAGCCAAGTACACCAGCTTCTGTCGACGGTCATGACGAGGGTGGAAACCCCCGAACGGTTCGGTCCAAGTAATAATTTATGTTCCCTCCGCAAATATAGCAGCCAATAATGGTGGCCAACCGATGAACGGACGGAGAAAATACCGCGGAAAGGGTGAAGTATCGGGGGTTGGAGATGGAAAGCAGAGAGGGTGGTCACGGGTGGTAAACCTTACAGAGTGATCCGACTGCATTTAACATGGACACGCGATGCCGATATCTCGGTGAAATTGGCAATTCTAAAGCATGTGGGGAATCTAGACGAATCGAAGGGGTAGGTCGTTTCAGGGCTGAGGGAAGAATTATTCCTGGAACGTACGATTTCTCTCCGCGTCTGAGTAAATTCTTTTCTTCGATCAACACGACGCGCGGGGGATGCTGAGGTGAATAGCCCGTTTCCTGTTTCTTTGAATAATATTCTAAATGGAAGATTCGCAAACCTCGGGAATCAGTAGTTCCCCTGTGCTTGCAGATTTTCCAGACGAATTTATCAACGGAGTAGCGGGAAAGTCGTTTTCTTTTATAATCTTTTAATTTAAAATGTTCGTTTGTCATTGTACTTGTCGGGGTGTCCCGATCGTCACCGGTCGATTTGAATTTTACGCTATTTTTCAAACGTCGAACCGATTCCCTTGAAACTTTACAAACGTCAGCTAGACAGATGGGAAATTAATCGTGGGAAAGTTCACGGTGAAAGAACGCGTGGAAATTATTCAGGCGTATTGCGAAAAATCGCGATCTTTAACGGTTCGGGAACTTCGTAATCATTTCCCTCGAAATCTTTTGCCGGGAAAAAGCACCGTGCAAAGTCTGATCGATAGATTTGTCGTAATTAGTTCAGTTGGAGATCCGAAGACTCTTAGTGTTAGTCGATTCGACGAGAAATTTGTTTAATTAACTCCTTACAAAAGGAAGTGACACGAGAGAAACGGATAGTTTTTTTTTTACTTAGTATTAGTCGATTCGACGGGAAGTTTGTTGAATTAATGCCAAAGTCGGTGTCTCGAGGATAGTTAATTGCAACGTCGACGCAGTCAACATTCTAGATATTACTTCAGTGAAGGTTCACTGATCATTATGTAGCACGATTACGCGATGCACCTTTGACCCCGTTATTGTTCATTTAGGGTGAATAGTTGCACAGTTCCTATCAGTTCTCAGTCGTTACTTCGTTAGACGGTGTCTTTGATCACAATTGCAATTGCACTCGCGTCGATAGTTGCGGAAAATTTCGTCGCGAGGTGTCGATACTACGACGCGAGGTGCACCTAATTCGTCATATTTCGTACCGGTATAGTGTCTCGAGTAAATGTTAGGTAAGTGGGCAACTGGCGCAAGTTTCCTTTTAATGCGCAAGTTAATGGAAATATAAACCAGTTTACGCGGAAGAGACCGCGCAAAGGGTATATTTTTGTTCAAAAAGCGACTCGTTATTTTTAAAAGAACGAGAAGCGTAATCTCGTTGCCCTCGAGAAGATTAATTCCATGTTTTCTTGTCGATGTATTAAACCGGTGTAGTCTGTTCCTCGTCGCTTCTCTCCGCTTTTAAATTAGACTGTGGCTTCGTTGTCGGATAATTGACAATCAATCGTTAAATTATTTCACGAGAAAATCAGAACCCGCCCTCGTAAAACTGCGTCGCGTATTTCTTTACCGGACCTTTTAGAATATTTTAAAATCCACTCTTCGGTTGGCCTTAATTCCTTTAACGATGCACCAGGTCGTCGATGGCTTAATTTCTTTTTTCTTTTTCCTTTTTTTTTTTTCTTCGAGCCCATTTTTCGACATTTTAACTACAGTCTTTGGGAGCGCGGATTGTTTATGCGAGGCGGACCACCCCGAATGGAACAATCGTATTAACTTGAACCTCGCTGGAGGTGCATACATCTTTTCGAATCCAATGAATAATTTAACGTCGAAGTCGATAAAAATGCAGATTGTCTTTTCAAGTCAGATCGTTTTAAATCCAATAAATGTACCAGCACCAACCTGACCAGAAATACAGATTGGTTGTCAAGTCGGGCCCTTCCTTGGATCCAATAAATATTTCAACATCGAACCTACCAAAAATATAGCGTGTATTTTCAAGTCGGTTCTTTTTTTTTTTCTTCAAATACGTCGAATACTTATTTCAATATTGATCTTTCTACGAACGCAGATCGTTTTCCGTCAATTTGTATACTCTTATAATTCACCGTACACTTTAATATCAATCTGGTTGAAAATATGTATGGCTCTTTTATATTCGTTAGATATATTAACAACGATCGAACGAGATTTTTTATTCGAGACTTTGAGAGGAGAAGAAACTTGGATATTTTACCAAAAGTTACAAATACAAACGAGTCTCCATAAATTGTTTCTTAAAATGTTTAGATCAAGAGACTATAACTTCTAACTCAAAGTTCTGCGTTGAATAGAAACTTTCTATGTTTCAAAATTCCCTAGTATTGTTTTTCTTGTCCATATCCAGGTTAAAGTTCTCCGCTCGAGTGCTCTATACTCGATTATTAATTGCCATCGAGCGTGTTCGATATACTCGAGAATCGCTAAGCAGAGCCCCCTCCCACTCGTTCCTTTTTCGTCCGTATCATAAATTCGGTCCCATTCAATGTTCAGAACATCGAGCTCCGGCGGAAGTGCGGATCGTCCTTCCGAGTCCGACAATCCGAGCCAAACGGTAATCCGGGCACGTTCTCCTTTTAATTAATTCACATTACCATAGCCGGCGCGGTGGCATTTGCAAACGAAAGCAGCCAGTAAAAGCCCGATCGGCGCGAAATGAGCAGCGCATTTCCAATTTCGCGATAGGGGAAACGCAGGACAAATCCTGCTTAAGCTGGATGCACGCGTCCCGCTAATATCGTTTTGTTATCGCCGGGAAGTGACGGTGCGGAACGATAGATACGGATTTCTCCGGTTTGATTCGGCCAATACGGAGTCGACGTCGTCGCAACCTGCGTACGTCGCCGATGAACTCGCGGTAAATACCAACGGTACCGGCCTTATTGGAATCGCTTCGCACTAAAGAAAATTTAGCTACCGAGCTGAACGCGAATGGATGTTTATCGTTCTGTCTCGCGGCAATCCCCTCGTTTCTCGCCCGTTCTCCCGTCTTTCTTCGAGTTGCATCCGAACTTGGCGAAACGTCCACCCGAGTTCCCGAACAACGGAATCGATCTTACCGAGTTTACGAATAACGTTACGCTGGTACCAGAAATTTCGAACACGGTTGGAAGGGGCAAAATTCTATATTTAGAGACGAAAGTAATCGAGTAATTTTAAAATGCTAAGTATTCTTTTCTTCCTCGATGATACTCTCTTTAGAATTTTGCGAAATTAACGATTGTACCTTCTTCGTGTTTTCGAGTAGAATGGAGGTGGAACTAGAAATTTCAAACACTTTTGGAAGGGGAAAAATTGTATATTTATAGATAAAAATAATCGAGAAATTTTACAACGTTAAATATTCTTTCTTTCTTCTCTGGCGTATTTGGAAGTTCGTGAATACAAAAATAAAAGATACGAAATATTGAAATAAATTTTCTTAATTCTTTCACACGGGAGCAGGGTACCCACAGTAATGGACAGTCTTCGTTTTATTCGATCGTGGCGTTTTGTTCCTGTTTGGGTAATAATATCCTTTCAGGGGTGAACATAAATTTAGGTTATTGTTTTTTTATTTGCGCTAGTCGTGCCAATTTCTCTGTTTTACCCTCTTGCGTTGTATAACAATCTCCGCTTATGTGTCACCGAAACTAGTCCGCTCGTTTACATACATTCGGGGGAAGTAGCACTTCTCTTTTACAGTCATCGACTTTTCTTATCTCGAGTGACAAAAATCCACAAAATGGCATTGAATGATCGTCGACTCAAAGTGCACCAATTAGCAGACACGATAAACGTATCAAAAAGTACTGTACATCCTATATTGACTGAAAATTTCGACACGAGAAATTGGGCAATTGAGAAGTGGACAAGATGGGTGCCACGATTACTCACAATGGAACAAAAACAGTGTCGTGAGGATGTTTCGATCGAGTGTTTGGCGAGGTTTCACAGCAATAAAGCCGAGTTTTTGCGTCGATTCGTAAGCATGGACGAAACACGGGTCCATTGCTTCGTACCTGAGACGAAAAAATAGTCGAAACAATGAACCGAAAGGGAAGAAGTAACCCCGAAGAAGGTGAAGACAGTTCCATCTGCAGGCAAGGTCACAGGGTCAGTTTTTTGGGATACACGTGGGATAATTTTCATCGATTATCTTCAGAAAGGAGAAACAATCAACGACAAGTACTATGAGAACTTGTTGCAGCGTTTGAGTAACGTTGAGAGTTATCACGGGTGTTCGTCTTAAATGTACACGTAGAGAAATAGAGATAATTTTTTCCCAAATTTTTTTTGTTAGCTCGGATACATCTGGGACCACCCTCGTACCAACATTGCGTCTTCACGCGACACCGTTACCCTCGTCGATACAGGAACGGGTTTAAAAATTGATTTACCCTTCGGGGTTACTATGCATTTATCCAAATAGAAGAACAAAGTCCTCCTTTTGTGGAAATCTTTCAATTCGTTGGAAACTTCACGATTCCCTGGTCGAAGAACCATCCCTGTTCAGCGACCCAATTAAAAGCCGGCAACTTTCGCCGGAAGAAGAAAGTCGGATTGAATCCGCGAGCCGAGAAAGTACGAGCGTCGTCGACTTTTGCGGGGGGGGGCCGAGGATCCTCGAGGTGAAACTCTCGGTCTTCGAAAGCACCGAGCGGGGAAAAAAGTAGGAAAAAGGATAGAGAGAGGGGAGAGAGAGAGAAAAAAAAAGAAGAAATAAAACTCACGAGCCTGTCCGACAACCGTCCCGTGAAATCCTCGTTCTCGCGCGAAAAAGCTACCGGGTGAATATTTCGCGTGCGTAAAGAAAAAGGAGGACCTCGAGTAAACAAACAGGCGGCACCTGGCCTCCATTAGCGCCGCCTTAAATTGCATTTAAGCGAGCCAAAGAGCGGTTCGCGCGGAAACTTTGGTTTACATTTCCGTTTCCGAGCGTCTAAGTGTACTTCAATTCCCCTCCGTGGAGACAGCGGTTTTTTTCTTCTTTTTTCTTTTTTTTTTTTCTTCTTTTCTCGTTAAGGTTTCTTGTTTCCGTTCCACGTGCTCGCGATAGAGAAAACCGTGACCGAGATTCTCGGTAAGCACGAAGGAAACGTTTCTTTGCGGGCCCGAATTGGCCCCCCCAAACCCCGCGCACAATCCGAGAATCCTATTACCGGGCAAATGAGAAATATTATTTACCAAGCAACCAGGTTCGTCGGAGCAATACGTAACCGCGGCGCAACAAAGCGAGATTTAGGTTCGTTGTTTATGGCATTTGTCCCGGAACCTCTCCTTACGTACACTGAATCGCATCGAGCTTGAAAGGTTATTATTTCACTCGTGGATTTTTCACTTGATCAACGAAACGAGACCAATCGGAGACAAGGTACGAAAGATCAACGTCTTTGAGCTTTTTATCGCATTTCAACGATAGTGTATCGACGAATTACGGTTTTCTCGAGCAGTGTGAATGTGACGATGTTTAATTGATCTTTTGCACTCGGTTGTCCCCTACGAAGGGACATCGTGTGTCTAGCGTATCACTCGAACGTCTCCTCTGACGGGACGTCAAAGTTTATCAGCGATTATAGAGAATGAACCATTCCACGCCCAAGTTTTTGAGAACCGACGTTAAGTTTAAATATTTCAAATCGTAGAATGATAAAACGGTGCACTTTTCTTTCGCAATTTCGTTCATCGATACTTGTAAGAATCGTAACACGGTATACCAGATTTGAATAATTCTTGCACCCGGTAAATTACTCTTAACGCGTTTCCCTTTGCCCGTGATAATGGTCGAAACGTTCTATTTTTACAAATGCTTGTTTCGTTGCGTCGTTGGCGCACGTCCCGTACTTTTTTACAATTAAGTTAGATGGTGTACCATTTCGTACTGAAAATAAATATTACCGGTAATTACCTAACGGGAGATCGTGATTTTCTCAGGTTTGTGTTTACTCGTTGGATTTAAGACGGGGTCTGGGTCTCTACGAGCTCTTCGATTGCGTTTAACCCTTTAACTTCGTTGCGGTTGAAACTAAAACCAGTCACGATGTACGGAACGAGGCAGTTACTGTTCCACGTTGGTCTACAAATTTCATACTACGGAACGTTCTCTCCACTTGTGATACAAAAGACGTTTACGACGCGAATAAAGCCTTTTTGTAAGTCTTTCTACGTAAACTCGATTGGAGTAGCTACGCGGTTTATTCGAAAAATAAATTTAATACGCGAAGTACAATTCAGGACCGTGTATGTATGCAATTCCCTTTTTTCTGTACGATAAGTGCTTTAATCTCTTAAAACGCTTGCCAGTTCTCAAAGCCTTTATACAAAGTGTTAACCGTGTTAACACGTTTGTAAAACGTTGTTCGTAGTATATACGAACTTAAAAGAAAGAAATGGTTCAAACTTGCGCGAAAGTTAATCCACAAACGTATAAATAATTTCCAGATCAGTCGTTTCGTAAATTAGTCGAGTGTTCTTTTAATTCATCGTTACGCGAGAAAACTTTTCTCACCTTACAATTGTAATGGGCGTTTCTTTTATCCTAACGTTTACAGAATCATTGAAGAGGATTCGAAACTGGATGTAAAATTCCATATCGATTTAAATAAAGTCGTAGCAATCGATGGAATTGCTTGGAAACCATTTGTCAATTTCTCATAAACGGTTAACTTTTACCGATGTGGTCTCACACACGCGAGAAAGAGGGGTGCACGATAACGAAGCCACGGTTCGCAAAATGGAGGAATTCGTCGATTTGCACGAGCAATTGATCCTGAAAAACAAACCACATTTTCATTAACCCCTTGTGTAAACTAACACCTCTTCGTTTCCAACCTGAAAGCACGCTCTCTCGACGCAACACCGAATGCCCGTAGCGCAAAAAAAAAGTCTGTTCCAAAGGATTAGTTGTAAATAAGAGAAAAATTTTACTCGTATGCGTGTTCGTATCCCATAAAAAATCTACCCGGCGGAATAAACGAAGGCTTATGAAACGTCACGGTTGAAGCATTGCCTCGTGAAAATTTGTAAAATTCGTACGATTGAAATTGGTGAAAAAACCGCGGACAAAAGTATGATTCACCGGCTCACCGGTCACGGTTTCCATAAACTTTTTAATCACCGGGTTGCTTTATCGCTCGTCGAGATAAACTGTGTTATCGCGTTGTCGTTGTTTTTCGTTTATTCTTCGATAAATAGTGCGCGCGACGATGGTTCATTTTTTGTTCTTGTTTCGTTCGTTTTATCATTACTCGTTGTTTCTCCGTTCGGGGCTCGAAGCAACTGGTTTCAGGGATGTGCGTCGGCGTTCCGCGAACGAATTGCTTTCGAAATGGAACGGATCGGAAGCCCGTCACTGGCCCCGATTCACGTTATTAACTGCGAGCGGCCGTAGCGGGTGCCAACAAATGCCGGCACCCTGGTGCACGCGCGAAGCCGTAGAAAATCTCGCGAGGGCTCGACCAGATCAACGAAATAACCGACGTCGAACCCGTTGTTTCCTTTCGTCTCTTCCTGTCTACGATAACGGTCTTATTTGCCGTGGGCTTCCGTCCGAGAAGAAATTGCTCGGCTTTATCGACCATGCGCCACCCCGGAATGCGAGAAACGTTATTTGCACTGGCTGGTTGGCTCTCTGGCTCTCTGGCTGGCTGGCTAGCTGGCTCGACAGTGTCGTCTTCATTCGTCGACTTCGCGTTACGTTCCCGAGCGGTGATAACTTTACGTTGCTGGAATCCTGACCTCCGATTCGCCGTTGCCCCTTTTCACGGGTTCACTGCTGATCACTGCGTTTTATCGCACCTGCGTTCACAGCAGCCGACGTCGACTACGAGCCGAGCGGAGCCGGCTGCCCGTGACACGTTCCACGCGAATTATCGCCCCGGAAGACTTCCTAAACATAGGGTAGGCCAGACGACTACTTACCGCGGTACGATGCCAAACTCTCGTGTCGGTGAACTGCCATTCCTTTAACCGGGAAAGGGACATCGTCTTCTCTCTTGGTAGTTCGTTTCGGTGAACCAGTTGGAACTGGAATGTGAATATTTCGAACGAAAGTAATTTTAACCGAGGATCGTTAAAGAGACGAATCTTCTCGACTAAGAAATGATTCTGTTGTCACCTATTTTTTTGTCTATACATGTCAAAAAAAAAAAAAAATAAACGACTTTACTCTGTTCCAATTATGTACACGTAGAATCTTTCTTTTTCAAGTAAATGAAAAACAAGTGGACCAGAATAAATAGTCTATACGACATTTTGATTCAGAACGACCTGCTTTAGCGGTAAAGTTATTCGGTTTCCTCTTGGAACATTTTCCATGAAAGGAACATAATCCCTTTCGGTTGTCCATTAGTAAAATACTTGGGACAACCGCGATGAAAGGATAATAACCGTTTCATACCGCGCTAACTAGCGTAACCAAGGGATTACATTTCTCTCGCATATCAAGAGAATACAACGACAAGAAAAAGTTACGCGAAAATCAACAGAATGCTCTGTCACTCTGTTGCAAAAAAGTCCCAAGAAAAGTTTCATTAAAAAAAAGCACTAAAACCTTCGAGACTTTATTTCACAATTTTTTAAGTAATTTCCCGTGGATAAAAAGATTATTCTGTGTACGCACTATCGTGTTCCACGTGCACGCAAACTTTCATTAAAATCGGTCTTACAGGTAAGAAGAATTTCCACGTGATGCAGAGTGCAAATACTTTTGGGAGCCACTGTGTTTCGGGAACGGTTCGTGTTAGGGAATATATCAGGACTCGGATTCAGGGTTCAACTCGTGCCAGAAGAAGATTTAAAGAGGAGGACCGATGCAAGGGGAAATAGTGGCTCCAAAGAAACAAGCTTCAGACGCGTGGAATAAACCACGACGATAGAGAGGAAGGAAACCGAAACTGAATAAATAATGAGCAGTCGAGACTGAATTGTCCTCCGATGTATAGTTAATTCTTGCTTTATAGAAAGACCTCCAGGGTTCCAGGGTTTCGAACATTGCAATTGTGGGAAAATCTCTGTTTCACTGCTGACGAGTGCAGCAGTGAGTAACAAATGTTTACAAATCGAATTAAAAATAAAACTGACAATACATGGATCGAAATGTCCATGTTTTATTTATTCTTACGAGTTTTCGTCCTCGACTCGAAAGCTGCGTATTTCTTCTCGTATTTACGTTAACCGTAGTCTGGTATTTTATACAATTTATACAACTCTGATACTCCCTTTTCCTGTAGGCTTCTTTTGAACGTTGACTTTCTTCAATGCCTGAAGGCAGAGCTTACTGTATCAAAACATTGTCCACAGTGGATAGATAATATTTCACTGAAAAGATGATTTCAGAAATAGAAAGGTTTGCCCCTTAGTTTACCAAGGTGGGTTGATCGATGTTCTTTACCAAGGTGGTTCTTAAAAGACTCATAGCTTTTTCATTGTTACATCAGTCGTTACTGTATTATATTATTTTTGTTCCAACATCGATTAATCGTGACAAACTTATCAAAACCACCACGGTGACACACCTGTGTCACCGTGACTCAAACACTTGCCATTTTGGCTGATGGCCATTATCACTCTGTACTCTATTTGTAACTATCCAAGGAAAAAAATTCCAAGCTACATATTTCCAACAGTTATAAAACGATATCGTAAAAACGTACTGTATATTGGGATTGCTGAGGTGGTCCTTGGTACGATAAAGATTAAAAGGACAATCGAGTCTGGGTCAGAATCGGACCCGGTACGAGGGAAGTCTGGGTAAGTTTCGTTGGAATTTCGGTTAGGTTGGGTCGCAGTCGTGATAAAAGGCAAACAGATTTCAAACGATGATCGAGTCGTCCATGATTATGGATTTGCGACGGTCGTCTGTATTTGTCCCGAAGTGGGGTTCAATCCCCGCGTTTAGGGATCCACTGACGTCTCTGTTCCCTTTCTTTCGTAGGTTTTCACACGTATACATTGAACGAGACCACCCACACGGAGCGCGAGGACGACGAGATCCTGACAGTGAGATACGAGGATGGCAGATGGTCGAAACCCTACTACGATTGCGGCGGTGGGAATATCTGGATGCTGACCTACACCGTCCCTTTCTTCGGCTACGTCAACGACACCTACTTCTTCAAGTAAGTGACCTACTACTCGAATTGACCTCGCCGAGTTCTCCTCGACGAATTTACGAGAAATATTCACCGAGCGTTCGACGTTGATTTCGAAGAACGAACGATATATTATTGACGCATCAGGAGTTGGCCGGTGTCCTACGAGCTAAAAAGTCACAGGTGAGAGAATCGTGCACTCGAATCGGTCGTAACGCGACGGTGGTGCACGGTGCGACGAACAATGAACAAAAATCGTATAGTCATTCGACGAGTTTCAATCTCGGTATCAATATCTCAGGAATGTTACGACATGCTTCGTATTTTAAAAAACCCGCGTTGAGAAACAAACGAGTACGTACGAAAAAATTCTCCTCGTCGCTTTCCTTTCATCCGTCGCTATATACGGGATATATAATATTTTACAAGAAATTTGGTACAGCGAATCGCGTACGTTCGCGTATTCTGCGATGAAAAGAAGATCGTACTCGTGGTATCGGGTCGAACGTTATCATTCAGCCTTTGCAAGGAAAACTTACTCAACGTCGTCCACATTCTACTTACGCGCGGTACCATATTCCCCTCGAGGGTGTTCTTTCTTTCGTCTTGCAATAAATAGAGTTACCAACGCTCGTGCCAACTTGGGGGAATACAGCCAATTTGTCGCTACTCTTTCTCATTCTCGGCCTGTGTCTCTCTGTCGTCTGCTAAAGGTCAGTTTTTACGCGAAGTCACGACTCTACGATGACAGTGTGTCGCTCGTGTCACGACATTTGTCAGTAATCGTAATACGTCCCCAACTCGATGCGATTTCGGAGTCTTCGGGGAACTTGTTCTACGAATGGATTTAGTTTTCGTAATTGTGCGCCATTTCAATCACTGTCGATATCGAAATAATCTGTAAAAAGAACTGCAAAAATTTTTTAGCTTTTATACCTCTTGCACAATGGTTTTGTACCTTCGATCGAGTCTATTTCAAGAATTTAATTTTTTCTGGTAAAAATTGCTACGTTTTTACCGATTCTGTCAGAAATTGAATTCTTTTTAGCATTACTTCGCTCTAGAGTATTTTGTATAAAATAAACGAACGATGCCATTGTCTGTGATTTAAATTTTGTGCGTTTATGGTAAGTTTTCTGATATAATAAATGGAAGAAAACTAACTTTCTTTTAATTTTTCTTTGACTTTCCAAACAATCTAATAGAAAATAATCGAACAGACGATGTGACGTTTAAGTTTTCTTGATCCAATCAACGGGGGGAAATTAATTTTATTTTTATTTTAAGCGCTCGGTGTTCGATCAAAATTTCTCGCAGTTTATTCGAACGACTGTCAAATATTAGAATGTTAACATATCGTAATGATCCCGCGTATCGTTAAAACGCTGTTCGCGGTTTGTTTTAATTCAAGGTGACGAGACGTACTCGCAACCTGGCAGTTTAAATTTAAATGTTACAATTTTACCGGATTTTTTGGGAAACAAGCTCGCAATGTTTCCCGATTTTCCGGCCGATGGATGAAGTAAACGAGTTCTTTCATGTGTATCGAATGTTACTGCTCGAAAATACCAAGAGAAATTCGTTCGTGAAAAATTTGTATGTAACACGTACTGGGTTCGATTTTCGAAATGGCTTAAAACTATTACCGAAACTTTAATAACAACAGTATTTAGAAATACTGTGGAAATTAATCGACGAAGAAGCCGGTAACAGAACTACTAATCGATTCAACGCGAAGCGTAAATAAACACGATAGTTACGTCAAAGTTTGAGTCGATGTTGGAGAATGATAATTACAGCGATTCATCTTTTCTTTCATTTTGTTAAAGATTAGTGTCGTTTCTCAGGAATTCAATTTTGAACTAACAGCACGCTAGAGAATTTATGAAAAATTCCCCATTATTTATTATCCGATTCGAACGGTTAGGTGCGAGGGTAAATAAGTTTAGCATGAAAATAATAGACCATTATTTTCGTGTTTCTACCTTTAAATCAATTGAGCTCCGTATTGTGCCAGAACCATGTGGATTTAGCGTGCTATAGTTCTCGAATTATTTATCGTTCGTTCTCGAAGAAAAACGATTTGTACTTCTTCTATATTCTCCGGAGAATGGAAACTCAACGATACAAATTAATATAGAGAAGAAAGGAATTAATTAAAATATTTAACTTCGTTTAATGTATCGGTGTCTGAAATAATTCAGAGTGTATTGAATACCGAATGAAAACAATAGTACGGTAAAGTTTGTATTATTTTTTACATTTTGCTACGTGTTCTCTGTTTCTCTTCGAATTAATAAAATGTAGAAAATCTCAAATACGCAGTACGTTAAAAATTGAACGAAAACAATGGTACAGTGAAGTTAGTATTATTTTTCATTAACTACGTGTTCTCTATTCGTCTTTCAATTAATCAAAGGCAAAGTATCGTGAATGCACAGGGTATACTTAAATTAAACGATCGAATCTACTATTGCGTTCTACGAAGGAAAATAAGGAAAACTGTTACATAAACATGGGATTAAAACAGCTTCATTCGGAAGCTATACAAAATGGTCATGATAAAGAAACCAATAACTTGGCTTGCTGTATTTACATTACTATACGAGAGTAAATTGGCAATATTTATCTACCCTTGTTCGAGGGGTGTGTTTACTATTTGAAATCTTGGAAGGTGGTCAACGTGACTTGTTTGCATCCGTAATGTTTCTTTTCGAACGAAGGTCCTTCTCTTTTTCTTTCGAGAAATAAACAATACAGCACATTTCGTTCCTCTTACAAAGGTGTTCAATTGATTTAGAAATAATCGTCGCGTTTCATGTACGAAGAAAAGAACATTTATTGATTATATAATTATCGAAACGTTTTCAATCCTAATTCGTATCCTCTACGATGATCGATGAAAAGAATCTAGAGATTGTTGTAGGAAAATATTCAACATTAGAGTCACACGACTTCGAAGAAAAGGTAGGACGAGATTTACGTTTCTCGATAAATTTATAAACGAAGCTACGTACGAAACAAAGTTAAGGTATACGCGTAGAGACCAAAACCATCGAATAATTGTTAATTATTTTTAATTTTCTTTCGAGAAGAGTGTCAAGTGTTCGTTCATAAAAATAATTCTCAGGCCTTTTTGGAGAAAGAAGGAAACACGTTGGATTTTCAACCAGTTTGAGGAGCTCTGATTATGATTACGATCATGGGCGTTTGAAATGGCGAGAAAATACATGTTTCGTGCTGGAGCTCGGAGATTCAACTTTCCTCAAAGGGTCCACGAGAAATTTCTGTCGACGTTACGGTTTTATTGACGTACTACGCTTTCATTTTTATCGCGCATCCACGCTGTGTCCATATATGTGTTTTATCTATCCGCCGCGGGCCGCCATCAATCAATAGAAATATATATCGAAGGAATATGCGCATAGAAAAAGACGGTATTCATTTCCATTCGCTGCTTGAGATTAAATTGCCTTCCTGATCGATGGAATTTCGGATGCTCGTTTCAAGCGATGGCTACGAGTCGTTTCGAACGATGATTTGTTCGAGCGATGTCGTTCGAAATCAATAACTCTCGTGCGGTCGAAAATTTCTTTCAATGAAAATCGTTTTCATTCCAATTGTTAATGAAATACATTATTATTAATTTAAATTGAACTTCAAACTATATCCGAACAATACGACAAGTCGATCGTCGCTCTTGTACGGTCGAAACGTTTTTTCAATGAATATTGTTTTCATTTCAATAGTTAATTGTTATCAATTTAAATCAAACTTCAAAATATATTTAAACAATACGATAAGTCGACTAAAACAAATTCTGTTACAAGTGGACGTAAATAATAAAAAATACATACTGCATTTTCTTTATATAATTTTTCCAATACGTTTAAAGTATTTTAAATAATTTTAAACGCGCGACAATTGTCTCCATCTCGAAGATCTTTAAATGAATCATAAATTGAAGAACTTTTGAATCGATTCGACTCTATCTGTGACCAAATCCGTGCAAACATGTTGCGCCCATCGCTAAATACCTGTTATACCCTGAAATAATGAATTTCTGGGTTAAGGAGTGGTTGGAAAGAAGGCAATCTTCGAGTTATGAAAAGTGACCAATATTTTTATACATCCCGCATTATCTTTCTGACTGCTCGAAAGGTTTACAAGCTTTCAACGGCAGCTCGTGATTGGTTGGCTCGATCGTAAGTAAGCCGAAGCATCGTGGTCGATGATAGCTTAAACGAATTTTTCCGAGGATTTATTCACCCTTGATACTTTAGGATAAATTACGACATTGGGGTACAATTTTTAATTCTTTTTTCGCGTTTGAATTGTTTTTAACGCGTGAAAATAATTAATTATTTTCATTGGTACTGTACAGAGTGACTTCTTCGAATCTCGGAAACTATCGACGACTATAGTAAAATCTAACAGATTAAAATTCAATGGTTAGATGTAATTTGTCCTACTTGCTGGGAACACCCTTGTACGAGACCAGTCCCAGAAGTACCCGACTTGACGTATAGATGGCGATAGTTGTTTGAAAAGAACGACTAAATAGAAAGTATCGACCTTGTGAAGCTTAAGTTTGAAGGTTGACGACGCTAAGTTGTTTAGTATTCGTTTGGAAGAAAAAATGGTGGAGTCTGAGGTTAATGGCTATTTCTCAGAGCTCGATGGTTCTCGCTATGAACAGGGTATCGTAACTATTGAACATCGCTGGGAAAAGTGTATCGATCCAGAAGGAGACTATCTAGAGAAATAAAAACGATTTTTCTGAAATTTTTTTCCGTTTTCTTGGTTAGGCCAGGTACTTCTAGGACCAACCTCGTGTAACATTACATTGGAATCGTTTTCGTCCACACGACGTACACTGTCCAATAGTTATCACAGGTGTTCGCCTTAAATGTACACGTAGAGAATAGAGATAATTTTTTCCCAAATTTTTTGTTTTCTTGGTTAGGTCAGGTACTTCTGGGACCACTCCCCGTACAACGTTAGATTGGAATCGTTTTCGTCCACACGACGTACACTGTCCAAGAGTTATCACGGTTGTTCCCTTCAAATGCACGGTGTACATCGTTCGGAAGTCGAGGTTGAACACTGTTCAATTCGTCGACCGTGACGAACATCAGGCCCCACCCTCGAGGCTGGGAAAGTTTATCAGTCGCCATAAATATATCGTGGTAGAGTTGAGCGGTCCGGGTAAAATGAAGGAGAGTGTAACGCTCACCGGTTCGCCGACAGATGCGAGAATTCGGTCTGTTGCGTTCTCAGGCCGGTGGTATTTCAACGTCGCGTGACTTCCGGGCTTGAGGAGGGTTGATTGAAACGTGAGTGTGTCGGCTGTGGTTGCGTTCCGTGTGTACTGCTCCGTTCCCCCCGTTTCTGTACAACATCGGTCTACGCGAATTCCTAAATAACGGGTCGCCGTTGAGGACAGAACGATGCTCGTTCTTGTTCCACACCGTGATCGTGGATATTTACTTTTCACGGTGGGAATTTCAGCATCGTCACCGGTACGTTCTTTCATTAAACTTCCGTTATTGGACGCTACGGGAAAGTTCTCCTTTGAGATTGTTTCCTTGGTAATTGGTAAACAGAGACGAACGTTTTCTACGGAATCTGTGTAGTCGGATGTGTACACGTGAACGTTTTCGGTACACGGTGATATCGTATTTCCAAGAAACTTAACCGAGATCGATTTACGAAAGGGAAACAGAAAAGTGGTTACAGCCTTTCGATAATACGCTATGGAATTTGAATGAAATTTCTTTGTAAAGGAAGTGGAAACCAGTCGTTTATCGAAACCAGATTTGTATTAAATCAAGCGTTAAGGATGATTTTGTCCTGGTCGTGAGAAATGTCGCACGAAGTAGAGGGAAAGTATAATTCCATTTTGTACGAAAAAAGTTGGACTGTGGTTGTATCGCGTACCGAAGGATACGAAACTCGGAAATACCTCGATTTTACGATTCCGTAACTTTTAGAACCTCTTACCTTTACCGTCCTACCTATGGCTCGGACGTAACCGGTCCGATCCAAGTCTAACCTCACCAAGTACTATTTACTTTCAATTTAATCTAGCGTGCACTGTACTCGAACTACCCTAAATTTGGTCCAGCCGAAACCTGTATCTCGGTCTTGGGACAAATGTACGATAGATATACCTAACCCAGACCTACTTGACTCGAGCTCATCTCTAACATCTAACTCTTCGAGTTACAGCTACCAAACGTGGTCTGTCCTAGTGTAAATTATTCCACATCTGGCAGAACTAACCCAACAGAATTCTCTCTCGAATCTAAGCCACTGATCTTACATATGTATAAGCAAAATTTGCCTCGGATTTAATTTAAATTAGATTCAGGACGCTATAAATGATTTCTGTACGACGATCGAAGAAAATATGAAAATCTTCGCACATCTTGTACAAGTATTGTAAGACTTGAAGACTTTTTTCTACATCTTCAAATTTTTCCTTTGGATTTGTTCGTCGTAGTTGCCTCTTTTCGGTTTTCGCTCTGTACTCCACGCTGTAATTGCTGCACCACGGAAGTGGGCTCGTTTTGCGGAAGTCACGTTCGAGGTGGGAGCTCGATGCGAGCGAAACGAGGGAGGATGGTAGAGTTTAGGGTGGTGGGACAGTTAGGTTCGGGGGTGATACACGAAACTGCGTCCTTATTGAGAGGCGATGAGACAATACCTCGCGAAGAATGCGAAGATTGTTGTATTATCCTTTTGAATAATAATTACTCTTTCAACGTATTTATAATTATGCAGATACACGTACAGGGTGTTTCGACGAACTCGTAAATATTTCTATGTTTCTTAATTTTGAAATTCTGTCCTTTCTTTGATTAAACGTAAGATCGTTTCTTCGGTCTATCGAATATTTTCCAGGGAAGTTGAAACAAATATTACGCAGTTAAATGTACCAAAGAAAAGTTAGTTCTCTTCTTTATGTACAGGATAAAATATGCAAACGGGAAAGAATTAAATGCAGCGATATAGGCTATCTTTTGATCTTGGTGCAACGGTGCATTTCATATTGCGGAAACAAATTTAGAGAATGTACAAAAGCAGCTGAAAAGGGTACACTTTTTCAGTTTTCGTGCCAAATCCTTATAATTACGCAGAATTTCGCAAAAGAAGTGAACTGATTTTCTTTCATTCGGTTTTCAAAGGAAAATACGAGAGCCTGAAAAATTTTCTACGATAAACGAGATCGACGTAACCTTTCGAGGTTCGACCAAAGGAGTGAACAAATTTTTGTTCGACGAGGCAACGTATAAAAAAGGGGCATTTTAAAATAAAATATTTCCTAACATAAAGTATTACGTTTTTAATGTTTACATTCAAATACTTTTATATTCATTTTAACGAGAAGAAGTAACTTTCCATTTAAGTAATTTTCATTCAACGCAAGTGCAAGTAACTATAAAAGATTTGGAATTCAATTTTTATCCTGTTGATTAATTTTTGCTTAGAAAATACGTATAGCTTGTTCCACGGTCTGATCACCTCGTATCGTAAAACCAAATAATTTTAACGTTACTCAACCGTTTAACCATTACTCAAGATTTTTTATTCGATTTTTTAAAAAATTGAATATCACCCTTTCGTAGAGCACACAATTTCTTCTTATCGATCTGTTCTCTACGCGACCAATTACATAATTCTTTCTACACATTTTTTTTCTATCCGTCAATGACAAAACCTCGATAATTGCGAAACATCATAAACGAGTAAAAAAATTCTTCTAAAATTCTAGCGACGCGCGAACACTCTCCAAATTCCCTAATACTTTATAGTCGACTATCGCGATCACGGTGAAAAGGGATCGATAATTGCGATAGAAGGTTTAAAATGAACGACGAAGGTGGAAAAGAAATACGGTTCGTTAGCAACGTCGGTACCGAATCGTTTAAAATAGACGAATTGTAAATTGCATTTCTCGATCGTAACGTGGACAGTCAAAGACGGACCTAATGGCTATGAAAATTTCGACTGGGAAATATAATATGTACGTATGCGTTGCATCATTTTACGGAAAGTGCAGAACGTTCGAACGAAAAATCTGCATTGTAAATCGAATGTTTAATAATTCCGGTCGGCGTGGCGGTTCGATAATAAGATTTCTCTGGTATTACTAACGTTGCTACATTCATGACGGTGCATCCCCAGGGAGATTCTCAGGGAATGTGGCTAAACGCATCTTGGCTGGCAGCCAGTTTCGTTGCATCCCTCGCAGCTGTCGTCGCCACTTATAATCTGTTAGTTTTATTCGACGTGATAACTGGGTACGGTGTAATGTTGTTTTGAAACCACCAGTCGGGGCAAAACAGAACACTCCGACCAGAACAGAGGAACCTGTTTTCAAACAGCCAACCGTTAGTTTTCCTTTATTTTACGGAGCTTGGAGAAACAAAACGGGAACGTATTCCGTATCGACTTCTGACTAACAGTTTCTTAATCTGTAATTAATAAGGTGGAGCCTGATCAGTGATTCCGTTCTTGTCGGAAAATAAATTTAATAAGTCTCTTAACAATGAGACTTCAATGTAATAAGAAACTTAATAATGTTCTTGTCGAAAATTCAATTTAATATGTCTCTTAACAACGAGACTTCAATGTAATAAGAAACTTAATAATGTTCTTGTCGAAAATTCAATTCAATAAGTCTCTCAACAATGAGACTTCAATGCAATAAAAAATTTAATAATGTTCTCGTCGAAAATTCAATTTAATAAGTCTCTCAATTCGTGAGAGTAATTCGCAACGGCGGATTGTTTTTCTTAAGAATGAATACAAATATTTAAACAATTGTACTGGGATTTTAGAGACTCCACCGTATTGTGTATGTAACAAAGTAACTACCATTGTTAGTGTCTTTGGATGGTATTCTGACACCGACCAACTTGGATTTAATCCAGACACATTGTTTTGGCTTCGTGACAATCGTAAACCTCTCCTTAACACACTTTAAGGTCCCTGGAATCGGTGAGGTCATTACTAATGTAAATATTGGGTCGTCTCGTAAGTTCGTGCCTTTTATTTTTCCAGTACATAAAGTAATATTTTAATCTTACCTATGAAACTTATAAAAAAATGTAATTGTCGTTTCTTTGAACAATCTTTTTCCACTTTTTGGGCAACGACACGATCCCATTGGTATAAGATTTATTTGGTTTATCATCAAAATACTACGTGAAAAATAATAAAAAATATTCGAATAATTATCTAGGTAAAAATTCGTTCGAATATTTCGTAATACCGATAGTAGAGGCATCGTTGTTCCGTCGAGTTTCCGGTTACAGGTACTCGATGCATTGTCTCGATACTACGAGAAATATTAACAAGCACGCGTTATTAATATTAATGACAATTTCTTTCGGTGCATGGAAATTGAAACGCGTCGGTATTAATGAGTTTGCGTTTGATTAGTTTCATCGTTATCGTCGTATCATCGATGAATAATTGTACCTCGGGTTATTATTCATTCGAAATAATAATTATGAAAACTATTCCGATATCGTAGAGCAGTACGGTGTACTATCGTTTAAGAGAATCGTTAAAAAAGGTTTGCATCAGTCTGTTGTGTCACTCTAAACGTATTGCTTACCGTCACGTTCGTAACTCACTCGCGAGATACCCCGACAGATAGGATCAAGCAATGACTCACCGGTGACTTCTACCGGCAAATGAGAACATCATTCGGTAACCCAACGGAGGTCATGCAGTCCGGAAAGTGTCCAAATTTGAATTTTTGGCAAATGGATGCACCATTCGTGATCGAGACAAGTACCAAGCACGAAAAACTTTGCAAAGTTATTCTTACTGTTACTCTACTCGAGCTTCTGGTCACCGAGAGTCCTGAGACTTCCGTAACAGCAAGTAGAGTAGTACAAATCCATCCGACAGTGATCCAAAAGTTTGTTGCATCTAAATTAGAATCGTTTTCATCCCTCGGCTATCGAGATTGCGAAACGAAAATTATGCAGCCAGGGGTAAATAACTTACAGTGAATGAAAAAAGTATTTGCACATTATATTACGAGGAAATCTCCTAACCTACGAATCTGATTTTAACGAAAGATTTTACAGAAATTCCAAAGAGACAAAAATAACAACAATAATCAGAACACACGGTAATCTTCGTAGGAAAATTACTCGCTTTGATAATAGAAGCAACGATAACCGTTACAAATCTACGTAACAAATATCTACGTTGTATACAAGCTTAGGTATTAAAAAAAAAAAAGAGAGAAACGGATCGTAAACAACAACGAGATCAACGCCATCGAGATCTCCGGTGTTCGACCCGACTTGCACGATCCAAAAGGATGCGACATTTAACGTTTATCGGGCACCAATTTTTCACGAACTTGGCTGAAAACCGGTTCGAGCAGTTTTCTAGGAACAACTAACGGGAAACGAAGCGGACTCGTTGGAGATCTTTCGTTAAAAATTGCTACCGGTTTCGTCCTGATGTACATACAGTGGATCAAAAAAGTATTTGTACAATATGTTATGAAGAAATTCCCCTAACCTACAAATTAGGTTTCAACGAAGTCTGATTTCAATGAAAATTTGTACACATCTAAAGCACACTGGGCTGCATATGACATCGTTTTTTTTTATCTGAAAATATTCTCGAGAGGATAAAATTAAGACCCGGAAATTCAACGTTTCTTCATCGTTTCGATACAATTCTTTCGGGGGACTTTTTCACAGATAACGATAGAGCACTAAAAGCTGGACATTTTGTTTAAAGAAAATTTTTGTTGCATCTCTGTATATAAAGAAACTGAAAATCGTTGCAAGCTGAAATCAACCTTTACATTCTGTTGCAAAAAAGTCCCAAGAAAAGTTGCATTAAAAAAATAAAAAGGACATTAAAATCTTCGAGACTTGATTTCACATTCTTAAAGAAATTTCCTGTGCATAACAAAATTTCTCTATACGTGCACCAATGTTTCACGTCCAGAGTAGGGTCTGAACAGACCCGAGCGTCGCTGCCGTTCAAGTTCGACGAAACACTTTCCAAGTAGGAACAAAGAAATTCGTCGACAAATTTTTGTTCAAATGGTGCGAAATATCAGGACGCAAGTGTGGTTTCTGTTCACCGTGGTCTCGATTTTTCACGATCTTGAAACCGGTTCTACCAGCTTCTCGAGTACAGGAAGAAAAGAAGCATACCTGGCGGCAATTTTCCAACGAATTGCCCATGGTTAAAAGGGGTTACCCGTTTCGATCCCGACGTAGTACGAGTACGAAGCGAGAAGAGTCGCGGAGTCTTTCGAGTGTCGCTTTTGAATGAAGATGAAGAGTCTGACGTGGTTCTTGATGGCCTTCTGGTTGTCGGTGTCGGTGAACTGTTATCGGTTTCCAGCAATGGTGCCGATCATTGCGTCGAAATCATTGTCCGATAAGCACGTGGTATTGGGTATCACGAATCCCCCTGTTGCTAACAACGGTCATTCCGTGATCGCTGAATCACCTAAACCGATGTTTTCGAAAGATGGTGAGTAGCAAGTGTTGATTCATGAAATCCTATTTTCGAAAGATGGTGAGTAGCGAATGCTGCTTCACGAAATGCTAACTTGGGTCAATAACGATTCTTGTTGCAACGACGACCATAATAGATCCGAATGCGTATATCTTGGCTCGGCCGCTCCCTAGACCCGAGATCATAACGGCTCCTTTATTGAAGTGTCCTCCGATGCAAAAGCTGGATTTCAGTGGAAAATGTCGAAAGATCGAGCCACTGTAATTGTACGTCGATACGAGCGACTCTGAGCGACGAACAAGGTGGGTAGATAATTCGGGGTACGAATCGATATTGCCTCGTTACAAGTCATCGTTTGTGTTTCGTTATAAGTACTCTCTCTATCCCCTCCACTGGTTTTTTAGTTGCCACGACGAGTATGGTATTGCGAGTGAGCGAGAGGGCAAACTTCGTTCGAAACTTTGACTGCTTTGTCATCCTATTTTGGAAAAGAAGATAGCGACAATATTATTTTCATCGAGCAATACAACGACGAGTTGTTTCCTTTCCAAATTTTCACTTATGTTCTTTCGAACAAATATCCTTCAACAAGGAATAAGATACAATTTTTGGAACAAGATACGATTAAAGGTACTGGAAAATAATCTCGGTTTCGGTTTTTCTTTTACTTTTTAACATTTTAGTCCCCTTGTAAAGAGTATTTTTTGCGAGCGTACCTCGATCTCAACCTCGTGGCTTTATTAGACTAATTTGTGGTAGAGATAGTGTTTACGACCCGTTATTCGAAACGACGCTCAACAAGTACCTTGAACACCAACACCGCTATTGAAAATACGAACAAACTGGCGATGGATACAAAATTACCTTTTTTAATTAAATCTCCTCTGTCGGTCACATTTTGTCTTTATCGTCGTTAGAAACTGGTAACGATTTATCTTCCGCTTGTTCGCATGCTCACTCGTTCATTCACATATTCACTCAGACACTCACTCGCTTACTCACTTACTTATCCACTCATTTACTCAATCAAACGAAACATCTTTCGATTCGTTTAGTTTGTGGTTGCGGTGAATATGTCTACTGGGTGTTCTTTTTTCAAATTTTCTTGGTTCTGTACTGTACGAAGGACAACAACATATTGTTGTCAATTTTAATCGATTTCCTATCCGATATCTACTTACAACGAGTAAACAAATTTTTTTTGAATTTTATTCGCAAGTATCGCAAAAAAGAAGAAAACGATTTCTGGGTTAAGGACGTTTGAAAGTTAACAACGATCTTCTATTCTGTACTGTAAGAATGTTTTTAACATCGTAGCGCTTTAGTCGATATCGAAGATTGGTGCAACAACTAATGGTATGTCTTTAACTTTGAAGACGATTTTGAAGACAATCTGTTCGCTACAGGTATATGCGTTTCCTAGAACCCTGAAACTTTTTCTTCCAAAGAATATTACGTAACTTTTACTCACTGATTTTTATGAAACTTTACCTACGTGAAAAGTTTAATCAGTGTGTAACAAGCAATTTTTCTTGTTAACTCCTTTTCTTACATTATTTAACAGTAGCGGAGTTATTCGAGTGTGTAACTTGCGATGAATCGCATTCAATTATGTAAAACGTAATTGTGTGAATTGTATTCGCATACAATTGCGTGTAACACTTATCGTGTTACATTATTTCTTTCACGGTTATCGATACGAAACAAATTTTAGGACGAAATTTGTGTTTCTGTAAAGTAATTTTTTAGTTGACAGAAACGAAATTTATGTTTCTGAAAAAGAAATTTTCGGTTGACAGGGTTGGTGATCACGAATTCGTTATCATTGTTACGCTGCTTTCTACTTCAGAACGTATCTTCTCCGTTACAATAGAATTCTTTAACGATCTCTACGCAAAGTGATATATTCATCGACGATGGAAATAGCAATGACTACAAAGTGTTATAAAATTTCCACGAAAGGCTTCACACTTGGCTCTCACATTTAACTGCACCATTATCTAGCATCATCGCTCATTATCGAGCATCGACAGAGATTCAGTATAATCGAATACAACGACTCTTCCATCTATCCAACCTTAACAACATAGCGCAATCGTTATTTATCGTTCGCCAATAAATCTCACAATCTTTGTCGACAATCAGCAACCATGCGTAAACCGGTTGAGCTCGTCCTTGATAATAATCAGCGAAAAAGAGACGATACCGATGAAAGTACGATTGGTGAATTTGCCTGTTGCGGATGATTTGAAAAATAGTATTAAACTTTTAGATTTCAGATTTTTCACATTTTTCGAGTACTTGTATACTTGTTCTCGAACATTTACGATTATTCGTTTTCAAATTACATGCAGTAGTTTTGGAGGGTAAAAAGAAAGGTTTCATGGTGTTTTGAATTCTGAAAAAAAAAAAAAAACAAAAATTTTAAAAATCTAATTGTATTAATATTGCAAGTGATCGAGTAGCCTTTAAACTTCGGCGACTGGCCGAATCTGGGTCATTTCTGACCCACGCCAAGATCACACACAAACAGATTCCAAACTGTAATTTTTTCCTTTGCGTTTTATGAATAAATTTACTATACAGAAAAAATATAGGTTCATTGTAAAAAATTGATAAATTGTTATATAAAAATAGGTTTATTATAGAGAACAGAAAAACCGGCATATTTAGAAAATAAATATTTATTAATTTTACGCACAATTTCTATACAAAATGATCGTTATTCGAATGTTTGACCATTCTAAAGGTACGGAAAAACTCTTGAAATACTATACTTCGATCGCTTTGTTCAATGACTGAATAATGACTAATGTAAGGTTAATGAAACAACTAACGTCTGTCGAACAAGTGACTTCAACGCTGAATGGTCATAAATTACTTTCAGCCAACCTGGAGGCTCGAGTGACACAGATATGCCGTTAAAGGTTTTAGTTGTCGTTAAACTTGGGTCTCGAGTGACCCACGCTTGTCCGACGAAGGTTAAGAACTTTCTCACTTTTGAGCCTGTGTTCTAAGTGGATCACGCTCCTTGTCACCAAATGTTAAGAGATTTTTGCCAGATAGTCTTCCTGTGAATCGAGTATCGAATTGGACTTCAAAGAGACCATTCCGAAGAAACGACGATTGTTGCAGGAAAGCGTGCCACAAGCAAAGGGCGAGATAGATGTCAGTCAGAGATAGATGTCGATCGATCGTAACGCAATGTTAGATAGGTACGAATCCTTGATACATCAGCTGTGTAAAAAATGGAACGCGATCCTTTTGCACGATACAGATCGACCGTAACGAATCACCAAACCTGATAGCAAATCCCTACTTCTGATTCATGTATCGTATCGCTGAATGTATTATAAATAATTGACGGCGTATTCGATATTGATTCACAACGATTTTTCACGGCAAACGTTTCGTTCCAGGGTAAATTACTTAATCGATGTGCAGGTACACGTGGACATTATGTTTCAGAACTGACGAGAGATTCCATTTATTTTATCTTACTCTCTCCGAGATTACATTTATGGTACAAAGTGGTATCAGGATTATTCTTTGGTTCGAAATAAGACGAAGATATGGAATGAAATAATTGCCTTCGTTTTCGAGGAAAATGCATTTGAAAATCGATTTAGTACGAATGCGACTAATTGTTGACCAGCGTTAGGAATTTCACTGTAGGTGACTACCATGATTATTTTTCTACAGAATAAAGTGTCAGGCACTGTTTATCTTAAAATATAATACAATTAATCAATAATATTCAATACTTACTATTTTGTAGCATCTCCTTTACATTTAACGACCTCGATCGTCCTTCTTGATAAAGATTTATATAATTGTTCAACTAATCCTTTCTTGGTTCATATTCTTCTATTCATTCAGAATGCACTGTTTCAAATCATCGATGGTTTCGAATGATCTCACACCTTGGTATTCTGCCCTGGTAAGGTGTCACGTAAAAGAAAATGAGACCAGAATCGATAAATGTGCACACGATGCACAAAGAATTCAGAATTCAGTTATTTCTCTTACGTTTTATAGTTTGTAGGTGATACAACAACGCGAAGTAGTCTTGCCTCATATTCTACAAGCGTACGAGGTTGGTTAACCCAAAGCTCGCGAGTTCTTTATCGGTCGGAGTAGTTTGAAGATTTCAAAGTATTCCTTGGTGGCTTATTTGGTCACCGGTGATATTTGTCTTGCAAAACGAGAGCTAACACGTTTCAACGAGGGACGTTCTTGCCTTGTTCGAGCTTCGAAATGGTAAACTCTCCCACCAGAAATTGTCCTAATGGTCAACGACCTAGATAGTCAAGGATTACGTTGCAGAGCAGGTGTGTCTAGCAGTTGCTCCTTTAAAGAGCCTCCTTGATACGAATGAATGAACACGGAAAGTAAAGGACAATTTCAAAATGAAAATTCCAGCGCGTATCGTATATAAACTTCACCCGAGACCCGTTAAAGGTATTATTCGTGTTGCTAGTTTCACAATATTACCCAACATCGCGAGAACCAATGGAGCTCGGAAATAATCGTACACATCAACGCCGAGCGTCTATCTATCCGATCTTAAGCCGATTGCGTAACTGCTACTCATCGGTTGTTAATTACCAACAATACTCGTTGGTCAGCCGTCGATTTATACGAATGTATACAACCCTGTCCACCTTGTCCCCACAATGTAACCAGTTAGAGGACAACAGAAATGCGTACAGTATTCATTGAGGTATTCATCATCGTGAATGCATTTTCTGGTATTTAAGGAAGGATAGTTGATCGGTTGGAGATCAGTTCGACTCTTAAACGCGGAGAGGCGAGTTGCTCGTTGGGAAAGAAGTATAGTTCGTCGAGGATGAAAGGTCTTCTTCTGATAACTCTACTGTCGGTAGCTCTAGAACACGCTCATTCGCAACCGATAAGCAAGGATGCCAAATTTGATTTTCCATTTAAACTACCACCGCTACCACCACCACCACCACCACCACCATCTCCGTACATTCCACCATTACCACCTTGTGTACAATGCATGATACCTCCAACCAAACCACCTGCCGCACCTGCGATTATAAATCCGCCCGTGAGACCATGTCCTCCTGACCATAGAGAAGATCCTTCAGGAGTGTGTAGAGCTATCATGAACGTTTGAAACGATTCGTCAATTATCAGGTGGGTGGAAACCATTATCGTTTATTGTTTCGTGTAATTTTCAATCGGTGCCATAATTACTGACTAGGTCTTTACTCGAATTGCACGTTCGTTTGAAAGGTACTTACGATTCTACCGTACGGTTAGTTTCACCAGTGCAGAGATGTAGTTCGATTTCAGTATCGTTTTTTAATCGAGTGTGGTCGGTGTACATGTACAACAAGTGAAATTCCTTTTTGCGTTGTTCTAAGGAGGTATTCTGGCAATCTAAAGAAACATCGTCTTCTTGATTGTTCTCCCGAGAAACCATAAGACATTTCTGTACGGAGATTTCGACACACGTATTTATCCACGTTTATGTTAGATGTTGTACAATCTATTCTTTCTCCGTTCAAACATTGAAATCGTGAACCCTTCGAACACAAATTGTCCCAATGACCAACAATCGGGCGTTGAATGGTTCCGTGAAAGAGCAGAGGCTAGAAAACCTCTACAGGATTCGTTGTTACATCACATTCCACGTATCGAATTTCCGTTCAATAATTTTAATTGAACAATTACGTATCAAGCTTCCGTTCGACAATTTGAAACCTCTCATATTTCTCTCGCTAATTCAACTGTCGAGCCATCATTTCCTCTCACGATCAAGCTGGAGATCCTGCACGATCAGATACACCTTATCTTTACGTCCGAACTTAACCAATGACGCAACTGTTACTCATTGATTGCCAATTATGCACAGTTTTTCGTCAGTCGACGAATTTGTAAAATTATGCACGAACTGGTCAACCTTGTTGGTACAATGTGGTTTGCTAAAGATCAATCGGGTCAGGGTCAGTGTTTATGGAAAACCTGATCTTGAACTCATTTTCTGGTATTTAAGGAAAGCTAGCTATCGACTAGAAATCAGTTCGATTTTTAATCTGGGATACGTGAATCGGTTAGAAGAATAATATCGTTTCTTGTCAAAGATGAAGTGTTTCGTGTTGGTAACATTTCTGTTTGCAACAATAGGGTACGTTTCTTCGAATTCAACAACCAAGGTTACCGCGATCGAATCAAATCCTATACTACCAATAGAGATTTCAGTACGTGTGTTGCACGAACGTTTCATAACAGAATCTTCGATATCGTGTCCTGAAAACCAAACAATAGATATTTCAGGGAAGTGCGTATTTCGTTATTCGTGTTGCTAGTTATCAGGTGGGTAAACGATACCGTTAACGATAATTTCACTGTACGTATGGTTTTGACCTATACTTAAGGAGTGTACACTGATTTTTTTCATGAAAAAATATTTAAAATTGTCGATCGATCGATCGGGTAGATAAAGAAAAAAATGGCAGACCTTCTAAAATCTTTGATAAAAAAATGATTAGAATGTTTTTTTCACTGGTGAAAAGATAAATGCAAAACGTTGCGTTGCAGAAAAAGATTATATAATATCGAAGGAGATAAAAGTTAGATTTTAATTTTGAAAGAATTCGATACTACACATGTATCGGTTCCGTTACTTAACGTTACTTAATAGCCACTTACAGATAGCAATCGACACTACTTATAATCGTTATCTGAACTGCACTAGAGTTATCGGTCAGAGGAACATCTGTTCCGCTAGTTTGTCACGCGATGTTAAGTAGATTACTTCAACATGGAAAACGAAAGCAATCGTGGTATCTTTGTGATAATTGACCTTGTTTGTACATGTACGCATTTCTTTTGATTCCAGGAAACAAGAAAATCACCAAATCTCAAGGAGCCTAAGTAAACGATAAAGAAACAATTTGAAGGAATTGATGAATCGAAATAAGATTAAAATTCGATTGGAAACAATTTCGAGTGACTTTACGACGGGTGTCGGAAGTATTTGTTTAAATAAATAAGAGACCATCGGTTTGTCACAATTTGTGAAATCTTTGACTTTCTAACAGACCTAGGAAAACTTTGTCCGAAATGAAAATGGTTTATAAGTGTTTCAAATAACATTCCACTCTTTCGTTGCCTGCAATGTTATTTGGAAATACATAATTGAATTATCGATTTAATCGAAATAATCGGTATTCGCAGTATGTAACCAAGTAGCAGGTATTTCGAATAAGCTTTGAAATAACAATGTTGTCGTTTACATAACTAATGAATATTCATTTGATTGTTTCAAAATTTATTTGTCATTTACAAACAGAGAATTAATAAATTTTTAACGCATATAAAACTTTTGGTTTATTTTCAGGCATAAAATAAGTATAATAATAAATTTTCTATAAAAAGACGTTGGATGGGCAGTACATTTGTGATTAATATACATAAATCCATATAGCATCGTACTTATTCATTTTATATGGTTTTACATAATAATAAATAGTTTATGTCAAATTTTTCGTTTGCCCGCCATTGCAGTGTTCAATTTTAAACGATTTTTTTTGCATCGAACCCAAGATCTATTTACATTTTGCACGCGCTTAGTGTCATCTGGTGTCTTAATCGTGGAATAAAGTTTGAGATCATCAGCGTAGGAAATTACTATGCAAGAAAGTTTCAGAATTATCATTAATGAAGGTATTAAAATGAGGATCAACATGCGAGCCTTGAAGTAACCTGGATGAAATATTAACATGCTTAAAGAAGAATATTTCTAGCTTGAATAATTGTAGCTTATTTTAAAAGAAACTAAACATTCGGAACAGTAAATACGAAGTTGTAAATAGTAAATACGTATGATAAACGAGAGACATGTAAAATACCAACAAAATATATGTATATACAAAATTTTTGTCTCTTTAGGCAGTTATGTTATATACGTTTCTTATTCCCAAGAGCATTTCATTATTTCATTGTGTGTTTTTTTTTCTGGAATGAAAACACACTCGAGAAAAATTATAGAACGTTAATTAACAATTTACGTTAGTGATAGGTCTCCAGATACCAGCCTTGTCTTGTTGATATTCAATGCCATCTACCACGTATGGTCGTGGAGGTGCAGTGAAGATGCATCTTCGTACTCTTTTTTTTTCCTCCTTATCTACACGGGGTATAACATTGTTTAACTCTTTGTTCGTCACCTCGTTGCAATTCTTCGCTTCCATTTTCGTTATTGTATTTATAGTAGCAAATCGTTGGGTTCGATCGTGGTGTATTTTCACTGGTTGGTTGACTTTCTTGTCGTCTGTTACTTCTTTCCACTGTTTGCTATGTTTCGAGTAAATACTTCGATCAACCCTTCAGTCCATTTCCCTTTTCCTTCGTTTAATACTGAAACCAGTCTCTTTTTCGCTCTGAAAAATAGAAATCGAATAGTTTTGATTTTACTAATTCGTTTCACGGAGTTTCTTTTCAACTTTTTTCATTCACTTCACAATTTAAGAAGTCTTTGGATCGAAATAATATGTTTTTAACATTCCAGCATTCAAACATTTCAATGTTCCAACATTTGAATATTTAAACCGTCTAATATTTCGGCATTCCAGCATTTGAATATTCAAACAGTCAAATAGTCGAACAGTCAAACAATTATGTAGTTTAATATTTCATTATTCAAACTTGCATTCATAATGCATTTTGTTTATAATCGAGTGCAATTATGCACCGAGTAAAACCGGTGGAACTGGAAATCGTAATTTTAATTTGCCACATATCTATTGCGCTCGAATCGTTGAGATAAAAATGAAGATATAAATTTTTAATAAACGAATAAATTTTCCGGTCTTCTTGAACGTTTGCAGACGTGTGATAAGTGTTCTTGAATTTAATGTAAGTGCAATTAGTTGGTATTATTGTTTGAAAATATTTGAACATGTTCCTACATAATCGTTTTTAATAATAACAAACAATCGTAACATTACTTTCCTGATCCTGATTTACAATTCTCTGGTTCAGTTGTTTTACTCAGCACCGAAAAATTTTGAATTATTTTAATTTTATAGAAAGTAATAGAAAATTCTAAATGAACTATAATAAATTTAATTAACCGTGACGACGATAGTAGTCAGTGCTTCGATAACATTCTTTCTCGGCTCAGTAATCTTATTCCAATATTTGAGATGCAACGACACTAATTATTTTTTAATGGAAGCTACTTAGCGATCTGCTGCTATTGAGTTTCTTTATCAGAAAATCCAACGATACTTTAATCGATCTTTTATTGCACATCATAAACAAAGTAGTATTCCTTTAAAAATAAATTGTTTAAGAATCCAATTCATTTTATTATTTGCAAAGTAAATGCTTTCCTGTAATAACAAGGTATAAACCTTTCCAATCGGCATTACCAATATTTAGTAAATGACACACATTTTAATATTTTATGAACTTTTTCCAATATTAGCTTTATAATAATATTTCCCTAAAGAATATTTCAGTTATTCATATTATTATAATAGTAATATCAATCATCTACTGTAAAAACATATTACAAGTATATATTATACTGTGCACAATAAGAAATATATTACGAGTATTATTGTATTACTACATACAAAGCAATACGTATTTCTTACTATAAAATAAAGACGACAATATCTATATAAACATTCACGAATAAAAATAATATCCAACATCTGTATACATACAGTAAGGAATTAAAATTACGTATGTATCTAGTAATGAAAAATAAAAATTCCTCACCTTCTTTCACTTTGCAAAAAAGAAAATTAGTCCGTTCAATTAGTAATTGGCATATTTCACTGAAATGTTATCTAAACACTCCTGATTATACTTACAATACTTTAGCGGTCGGGTACTACAATTTTCAACGTGTTTACGCGAACAAATTTTGCTGTCAATGAGTGTCTCCTATTGCTGGAAATACTGGACTGTCGTCGGGTCAATCGTTATCGAACTTTGTCAGCTTATCGGCTTGAAACTTTATCGCGGTCGTAAAACTGACGTCTGTCAAATGATACGCCACACCTCGAAACGGTGGACATATTGACGTCGATTTACGACCAAATCAAGACTTTTTAAACATCGAAATATCAAAATCGATGAACATCACTTTCGGTGTTATTAACCACTCTGCAATGCCTATTACAACTTATTACTGTCTAATAAATAATTGTTTGCGAACACAATATCTCTATATGAAAAGAATGAAAGAAACTTTCACCATTACGGAGTATAAAATACCACTGTCAATACAATATATATATATTTTTTTTTTCGAGGAGTTCATAATAATTTAATCATCCACTGTGTGTCTAGCGCAACGACCATCGCATGTAATATTGAATTCCTCGTATATGATAAATTCATAATTACTGTTAAATTTCTCTATTTATTACGTTTGTTTCACACGCCCACCGCATTGAATATCGCGTCGGAGAGCTCAGTTAACGAATTACGAATCGAATTCATTGACTCTCCGGAGTACGGTAACTCGTTTAACGATATAAACTTGATAGGGAGGGGGTGGGGGGCTGTTTGCCGTGTAATTCGATTTTTCAGCGAGCCAGTCACGCATATCGATGTTCATGCGAATGCGAACGCGTTCCGTTGACACGTTCCGTAATCGAGGATCTTCGTGAATAATTTAAAATTTATTACAACGCACAAAATTTATTACAATCGCGCATTGTTTGCCCTTTAAATTACAATTTTTCTTTACAGCATAGATGCGTAAACTTTTTCCGCTACGCAAGGTGTACTTTTCGGTTCATAGAATAAATGCACTTTCCTTGCAAGTGCACACTGCACAAAGAAACCGTGTATCGTCGAAAGCGGTTAGGTCACCTGAAAATTGGAAGATCGTACACGTCCGTAGAATCTTCTCGTACGGAATAATGGATACTATAAAAATACGTTAAAGTTTCGCTGTTGTAAATTATGGAAGCACGTGGCACTACGTTAACGACGATCAATTTGTAAAATAAATAGAGCGATCGCTCGATCGACGGTGCTGAATTTTGACAAGCTGGACGTTCTTAAATTTTCCACAGATCGAATACGTGTGTCTACATTAAATAATTCGCATCTCGCAAAGATCCAGACACGAATCTTTCGAGGTTACATTATTGTTATTATAACCCAGTACACGTAGCACTACGTTAAGAGTTCTCAATTTTCGTAAAGTAAAATTCGCATTATCGTGTCCGTAACGTTCAACTTTCACGAATTACGAGTACTCGGTACATACCTCAACAACGGTTCCCAGCTCGTAAAATGGAATCACGTAGTACTACGTTAAGAGCTTTCTTCGCGTTAAGAGTTTTACGAAGCAAGATACGTATCGTAGCGCAAACCGCGTCGATAACGTTTACGAATCGCAGTAGTTGGTGTCTGGTCTAGATTTCCCAGGATCAATGCAAAACAAAGCACGTAATGCTACGTTTAGGGGTTAGCTCAACTTGGCGTAGGGTAGCAGAAAACCGTGACACTGCTGGCTCCCAATTCTTACGATCCGAAATACAATTACTGGGTCAACGGTATCAACCTTTCATAAAGGTGAACCACGTAGTACTACGTTGCCGGTTCGGAAGCCACCGGAATTGTGTCTAAGAAGATATACGAACCCATATCAAAGGAAGATGGCCGTTGCAGTCGTCACGTTTAATTTCACTACGGGCTTAGTTTTACGGGGGTGACGATAAAAGCTCGCGGCTAGCCAATATACCAACGGGAAGAATGATCGCCGAGCGTGGTTAGCTGCACAATTTCACGAGGGATACTCCGTCTGGATCTTGGGTCCTGGATCCTTCACCGATGCACATAATATCACGATATTATGACTACGGTATATTCGCGTTCACGAGGCACTGCTTCTATCGAAAATAAATCCGTCTGGTCGTTGTTCATTCAATTTCGCGCCTATCAAGGTGAGAATTACGAATATTGTAAATAGAGTGCGCGTTTGATATTAATTTTAATCGCGAGAGGAGATTAAGCGCGACAACAAGCCACGTGTCCTGCTCCAATGATACTGTAAACACGGTATTGTCGCAATAAATGTGAAAACGAGATCCACGATAAATGTGAAAAAAAAGAGGTCCACGATAAGAGTGAAAGTGTGGTCCACGATAAATGTGAAAATATGGTCGACGATAAATGTGAAACGAAGTCCACGATAAATGTGAAAGTTTCCAGGAAAGGGAGCGGTCCTTCTCGAAGCCAGCTAAGCGGTTAATCATTAGCGATTAAAATAAGACCAAAGACGATATAATTTCTATCGTATTTCCTTATTTACTATACGATAAATGCGAAAGATAACAGGTTTTACGATTACGATAACTACGAATGCAAGAGAAGTTTATTCAACGAATAAGAAATATTTAGTTAATGTCGTTTGTCGATTAAGCAAATATCGTTCGAATTACGTCGAACATTTTGGCACATTTTAACCAGGAAGATCTTACAAATATGTTGACAAAGGTGTCAGAAACGAAACAAAAATGAAAAACAAATACACTCGTACTAACGTTGCGAACAATCGAGCGAGCATTACGGACAAAAGTGAGAAAACGATCACGCACGACGAAAGGAGCTCTTCGTTACGAAAAAATATCAATGCCCGGGTAGAGAAACGCTCGTGAAACCTACTTTCGCTAATCAGTCTAGTTTATCAACGAGAAACGTATCAGCTTCGGGAGGGGGGTGGAACGAGGTTGTAATGAAATTATCGGTTCCTCGTCGGGTGAACTTTTTAATTAAACGCCCGTGGAGAAAAAAAAAAAGTATGCGAACGAGTGAACTTCGACGAAAAGTTCCCCCGGCCGGTCTCGTGAAGCACGCGAACCTCCCCCGCCCCTCTTCCACTGCAGTCGCGAAAATATTTCCTCGTGGATGACGAGTTTCATCCGCGAATTCGTGCCGCGGGATCGCGGAAATTTCGAAATTTCTCGAACGCGGTCGCGACTTTTAATCCGAGTTCGAAAACTCCGTCAACAATTCGTGCAACAATACACCGTGGCCCGAATAAAATTTCTTTCCGACCGAGCCAGAACCCGAGGGAACGCGTTCTCGCTCGTAGCGAATTTATCTACCGCGACGACGATCGCGTTTCCGTGGCCGGAGACTCTTTCCGTCGATGCAAATTTTTTTCATGGATCCTCTCCGCTTTTGATGTCGTTTCGTTCGCTTTTCGTGTCGCTACCGATTCGAGGGGAAAGGAATCGAGTTTTCTCCCCTCTCTTCTCCTTTTTTGTGTTTTTTTACATTTCTCGGCGAGCGGACAACAATTTTCGTTTAATTTGTTCGCCGAGTGTGCGGAATCCTGTATCGTCCGGTTTATCCGGGTGCACGTTAAACCAGAAAAGTTGGATTCGGAGAAGAACGTGGGTACACCCACTGTACGTTTTCCGCATTCGAGGAAGGGAAATGTACGAATAGTCGACGAACGCGCAGAAGTACTTCTTGAGTATTTAATTGTCAATTTTTCGAATCGAACGTAGTGTAACGTTCTCAGTGTTCGTGACACGAAGCACGTAGTGCTCCGTCGATGGAGTATCACTCTCCTGGAGTGAAATATTCCTTGTAGATTACTGGTGGTGGTACGTTTTAATCTTTCGCAACTTAAAGCACGTAGTACGGTAATTTTGATCCTTGGGATCAAAATTTACATTTATAAAGGACCGAAACTCTACACATCTGTCGCCAGAGAGGAGACAAGAAAAACTCGAGTCAATCGCCAAAGTTCAAGTGCAACGTTAACGCGATCGTATTTAAAAAATTTTCGTTTCGTTTCTTCGCGAAGCCTTTATCAATATTTATTATTAAATTCCCAAGGACAAATTTTCCTCCTTTTATCAAGTATACGCGTTACGAATTATTATCACAAAAGTAGTATTTTACAATGTTTGTCAAATTTCGACAATGAAACTCCAAGTGGTCGGTACTGGGTACTTTCGTCCATGTTCGAGTAGCTTCGAATAATTTGCAAGTTCTTTCAAGAAAAACGAATACAAAGGAGACCTCTTTTGGACTATTTTTAATCGTTTATTGTTCATTCGAATCGCCACTAAGGAACTTTTCACCGCGTATAATGATAAATAATCCATGATCCGTTGAGAGTATTATCGCGAGGACACGGTGAGAAGCGAGAAAGTTTTTAGTTCGCGTTCACAGCTACCGCACCGATAAACGCGCGGCGTCGTCGTCGCTTTAAAGTTCGAGTCGAGGAAACGTAAAGAAAACAGTGGTGGGGGAAAGTCTTTTCAAGGCGTATCCTCGTTGAAGATTTCCACGATACACGGGCCAGACCGTCACTTCGACGAAACAACATCGTCGAAGTCCGAGCTCCTTGAACCTACGAATTTCTTTTATTTTCAATTTCGAGAAAAATTTCAAGTGCTCGCAGAAGAATTCACGGGAACGTTTCAACGTGCTTCGGCAGCGTTTTCCGTAACCGGTGATTCCGTGACACTTGGAATTAATAACACCCTCTCGAGTAGGACACGGCGAGCCGAAGCGGAAGCTAAAATCTCGACGAATTTCGCGACAAGAGGATCTACAAAACGGCGGATTCTCACGACAGGCTTAGCTGTACTTTTTATCGGGGTTACGATTTCCTCAGTTGGCTTACACGATTCCAGGAAAAGCCGTGGGAAAATCGGCAACTGCCGCTACGTAATCGGAGCGTGAAATCGATAAGAGGCGATCTCGACAATTATTTATATCGAAGGCGAGCTCGCCGATTTCGACGACCTTGGAATACATTGTCAAGGTCGACATTTTCAACTTTTACCGACTCCGACTTTAAATTTTCGAAATTTTTGCGAAAATACTCGGGGAAGATGTTTCGATAACTGTGTACGTCTTTACAACTGTCGTTTAAATTATTTTATTTAACAACGGAATAATGTAGAATAAATCGCAAATGAAACAATTAAATTTTACAAAAATACTTAGGGAAGATGTTTATCAAACGATATTACCATCTTTGGGGAAACAAAACGACGAAGCTAACAGCTCCAATTTCTCATCGAAACGACTAAACTTATCGAGCAACCTATTATTTGTAAAAGTAATAGCGAGGCACGGGAGTGCGCGACTGTACGCGATAAATCACGGCGGGATATTCGCATATAATAGGGGTCGGTCGCGAATTCGTTCCAGCAATCGACTGTTTTTATCTCGAGCTAAAAACCAGCCACGCGTGAACCATTCGATGAGAACACCGAACGAAATACACAAAGAGCGAGCACGACCGCGAGCGATTCTCGTATTACGGAGCTTTAAAGCTACTATATACCGTGTATCGGCGCGACACCAACGACTTTGGTATTTTTCATTATACTTTTCCGAAAAGTATAACCAATGAATCGGCGCGAATGAAAATGAAAACAAATACGAGCGTGTCTCGATTATTTTTACAATATTTGCCCGTTGTATCGAATTATTTTCGAAAAATTTCCAATCGCCTGGAATTAAAAACAGTTCAGTGTGGATTCCGTGTTTGGACATATTTTCCACGGGCAAACCTAGGTATTTTATCGATAATATTTTCGCGAATATTCCTTCCTGTTAGCCGCACGTGCAGTGCACATATACCGGGGTGATGTTCTATGTTTACAAAATCTACATATTTACACGTTTATAAAAAAAACGTAGATACGTTTAAAACTAAACGTTTAATTCCCTTTGAAAACACTCGATGCCAACGTTCGTTTACGAAATTGTGCAACAACGTGGATCGATCGCTCTTAACCTCACGGATATTTTATTGTTCTTCGTCATCGAATAAAATTGCTCGCACCGAATGTGAATAATGCGTAACGAAATTTCGGTAATGAAAAGGAACGAAGAATAATCAAGTTGCAAGGTAATAAGTAAGAGAAAGGTCAAGGGGATTGTAAATAATTACGGAACCCGAGTTTGCTCGAAAAAGTATTTGCATTCTGTGTTGTAAGGAAATTCTTACCTGCGAGACTGATTTTAATGAAAATTCGGTGCATCTAGAGCACAATAGTGCATACATAGAGAAAATGTTTTTATCCACTCGAAGGTTTCAATATTTTATTAATTTTTTTAATGCAACTTTTCTTGCGTCTTTTCTATCTTCCATATGAAAAGTTTTGCTCTATTTCAAATAATTGTATTCGAAAAATCGACGAGAAACTGGCACTGTAAAGGCTGATTTAGAAATGCCTGCAACGACTTTCATTTTTATCGTAACTTACAAAAGTTCATTTTACAAAAAATCTTCAATTTTTAATGCTCTGTCGTTCAACCGCAAAAGAAAAGTCTCCCAAAAGGACCGTATCGAAACAACGAAGTACCGACTATGTTGTTCTTTTCTCAAGCAACACCGACACGCTTCGCCTAATTTCCAACAACAACCGATCCCAAACACGCTTCTCTTTTACCCTGCACTCTCACGCTCGTTCATACCTTTTCGTTCCAATCCTTAACCTTTCTCACTCCGTGCATCTGGTCACGTTCGTTGAAAATTCCCCAGCCTGGCGCCATCTCAATTGCTCGTCTTTCGCACCTTAGTCCGTACACCTCGTGATTCAGTTAAACCGCTCTTCTTTCACGCCTCGAAAACACTTCACTCGCTCGTCTATTCCAAACACTTCACATTTTCTCCGGACCATACGCAATTCCCGTACCCTCCACATATGCGACCCAGTATGCTTTATATTTACACAAACTTTCATTAAAATCAAACTCGTAGGTCAGAGGAATCTTCTCGTAACTGTCCAAATAATACTTTTTTTCCCATCCACTTGTACACAATAATAATGTACGCTGCAAAAACAACGAGGATAGCGTAGACAAAATCACCAACAGAATCGGTTATTTTGTTCAATATTACACTTAAATTTCCCTCTCGATACGTCGCTGAACGTACGAGTACACCCTTCTCGATCGTTCACCGAGTCATCGCGTTTAAATTCCGGGGAAATTACCCTTTATCTTACGCGCGAGAACCGCCTCGATATTCCCCCGTTAAAACAATCGAATGCCTCATTAACGGGAAACATCCTCCTCGTTTAATTCCTTGTAGCAAGGGGTAACTTTCGGCGATTAATGCGGTACTTTGGTCGTTCGGAGCGAACGTATTACCACTTTACGGACGAGGATCGTCCCTGGTGGCTGCTGCATTCCGTGAACCAAGGAACCGAGCTTCCGCGGACCCGGCAAAAAGATCGAAAAACCTACGGGAGAATCCTTGACGCTTTAATCAACGACTTTTAATGAACGAATGGAATCCAAGCGCGCCTCTTTTTTGTGTAAACCCCGCTGTAATGGTCTTCCGGTATTTAAAATCCGCGAATCTCTGCCGTATGCAAATGACTTTCGCGAACGGTATGGGAATTCTAATTTTCTTCGGAGAATCTCTTTTCCAGCTCGGAGGAGCCGACCGATTTGTTTCGCAGTGCAAGCGCGAACAAAAATTCCCGGTTTAATCCACGGACGATAGTTTTTCATCCACGGACAAACACCGAGCGGCTGTTTTTTAATGCAAACAAATTTTGTCCACGTTCACGAATTGGCGGGAAGATGTACGCTGGAAGAAACGTATTTTTTTTCTTTTCAGCGACGGTCTACCACCACTGGAGAATACAAGGTGTCCCGATTCTCACCGGTCGATTTGAATTTCCCGCTATTTCTAAAACGTCGAATCGATCTACCCGATACTCGACACGTGTCATCTAGACGGGTGGGAAATTGTTACTCGCTTGAACAGCAGCTCAGCGAGGCGTTGTTTATCTTGTAACGAACTATCACCTTTTCAATGCACAATCTGATTTTAACAATTCAATTGGTAGCAACTTGAAAGAACCAATTTTTTTTATTATAAACGTAAAGAGTCTGTGGTACATTAAATCTCTTTTGGTTGATCATTGAATAGTTAATTGAATTTCGTACGTAACGATAATTACACGACGATTGACGAAGCGAACATGGAAACCGAGTATTTGATTCCTAAAAGTTAGCCGAGAACTTTCCAACTGATTGTATTCCATTTGTTATTTCGGTGATTTATATATTTAAGCGCATCAGGAGATTATAAAGGATTATTTTCATTCTGATGCACAGTATTCAGATTACAATAGATTTTATAATACGATTTCACGTATCTAATACGCTACACGTAGTATTAAAGAAGTTCTTTTACTTTTCAAATCTCGAAACCTTAGTCAATCTTTGTAATAATTCACCACGGTGAACTATTATCTGCGACTACGCGGAGTTTGCTTTGTTCGCGGAAAGTATCGATGCTCGAAATTTTGAAACAATAGCACAATCCGGATAAAATTGAATCGCGAGGAATGAATCCGTTGGCAAGGAGAGTTGTGCTCGTTGCACGTAGCAAGGGGTCGATACAAAAGGTTTCCTTCGCACAATCGACTAACAATAAGAAACATCCTGCATACCTACGGTAATTTGTCTCCTGCTGAGTCTTCGATTTCCTTCGACTGGTCTAATCGCTTGTTCTTCAATTGCAGATGTTCGAATCTGTCTGCTTCGTTCCCGATTAATTCTATTGTTTCAGTTTCTCGAGATCGATGCTGAACCGTACCAAATGTATTTTTGGCTCGAGATCGTCTTCGAGGAAAGATTTTACCGTAGATGCGACGATATAACGCGTTTATGAACACAGTTTGTATTTACAACGCGTTTACAATCAGATTTTGTGTTTACAATGCATTTATAATCAGATTTTGCGTTTGAAACGTGTTTACAAACAGATTTTGTGTTTATAACGCATTTATACACATGTCCTTACAACTTTCGTCCTTAGAACGAGTACAATACATTTCTAAAGTCGGATCATTTATTTCTGAAACACCTGTAGACCATAATCTCTGAATTTGCTCCGAATCAGTCACGAACACACTCCCCTGTAACATACTCCAGGGTCATTGAAACATGCAACGTTGTTGACATTGTGACTAATTACCATTATTTTGAACGGGCGACACAGTTTCGTTAACGCGACGTTGTAGCTCGCAGAAAAATAAATACGATCGCGAAGGATGTATCGACACTCGAACGAGCTCGAATAATAAAAATCGTGTTCGAAAAAGCTGAAGAGTGCACGTAAAGGATCTATACAAAATTTACGATCGCGTACAATTTGCAAATATCTATGGATCTGTTTTATGTCGAAAAGTGTTTGAAACGAAAGTACGTTTACAAACATTCGAAACATTTACTACTGAAAGTGCAAATATACAGTAAATATACGCAAGTTAATGGTAATCGTTTCGAACGTACATCCATTGAAGTAAAATATGCAATTTTATGCAGGTTGCATTCTGCGAACCAACTGCACGGTAGAATTTGTTTTTTCATTTTTCGCGAGTTTACAGAATCGCGTTGGCGATGGAGCAAAGACCAGTTTTCAAAATTTTCGAGATCGAGAAAATTTTTGACAATTTTTACCAAAAACTACCACCGCAACTCACGTTAGAACTCTCGTTATCCGAATCAATGGAAAAACAAAACTGTTCGGTTGAAGGTATTTTTGGGAAAAATTCTCGTTTTCGACAACAACCACTCCGCGTATCGGGAAAACGAACCTCGAAAACTAAAAATTAAAAATTAGTACAATTTTTTCCTATCGATTCGGTGCATTTTTCTATCGTACTCGTGAAACATTACGGAACGATATAAAAGGATCGAAAACGTTGCGTCCGCGAAAAAGAAGTTCAAGGTATTTGGATTAATTTCTTTTGGAAGATCGTTGTCGATCCGATTTCGTGGAACGTGTAAACGAATTCCTTGTGTGAATGTTTCTTTCCAGACGAGTGCCAAAAATGGCCACTTTCGAACGTTGTCCTTTCGATGCTCGCATTTCACCTTTACGTAAGTGTTACTTCGGCCATTAACGGCGAAGTTTAATGATTCGCGCGCCGATTGGCGGTTTGCCTGAACGAGGCGAATTAACATACTTGATGCTCGCTCCCTGTAACCGCTGGTTTACCGTGTTCACCGCAGTTCGACGCCACTATCGATTCCGCGTCCACGAGAATTACGAACATCGCGTCGTTCCTGTTTGCCTACCGATTCTCCACAGGCGCATTAGGTGAATTATCCTACTTGGTCCTTCGCTGGCAAGAATTTCTTAACCTTGTTGCGTGCCTCGGGTCTCTCTCGACCCACGCGTCCCATATTTTTTGTACAATTAAAGCCATTACAGTAGACGCGACTAGACATTTATATATTTTCTTAGGTCCTCCATAGGCATGTAAGGTGAATTATTATTCTTGGCCCTTCACTGGGAAGAATTTCTTAACTTTGCTGCATTCCTCGGGTCTTTTTCGACCCACGCGTCCCATATTTTTTGCACAATTAAAGCTATCACTTCAAATATGCTATATAGGCTATCAGTTTCTTTCAAAACTTGGCCACGTTTGATCGTTTAGCCCAGAATTTGATTCCAGAATAAAAAATTCAAAAACGGGAAAGAAATCATCGATCTTGCCATCACTTTTTGCACAATTCTCCATACCGATCCAACTCCGCGAAATTTGTCAATACCGTTTCAGTTACGTCTTCGTTAAAATCAAAGCAAGTAGAAAAGTAACGAGTCGCGATTGATTGGTAAGATTTCGCCGGAGGATCCTCCATAGTGAAATAACACAGTATCGGAGAACGTAATTTTTTTTCCCCGTTGGGATCGTTTGTGTTTTGCATCATTCCCTTGGAGAAGCTATACACGGGTTCAGCTCTCGTAACTCGCTGCCATTAGAGGAGAAACGCAGAATAATTGAAGGGTGAGCTACAAACGCCAATAGCTCGACCATGTTTCGCTCGCTTCGGCCGAGTTCGGAGAACGTCCACGGAATCGAGTGGTTCCATTCAGTCGTTCGAGCTGATCGGACACTGCTCGGCACTTCAATGGCCTTTCCATTATTGCGTTTCTTTTTGATCACCGATGCACGCTCGAACTCGTAATTTATCGAATTTAATTTCCGTCCGGACAAATTACTCTTGTCGACACGACACAGTGGAAAGTAAAACGACAGAAAACGAACAAAGGAGCTTACTCAAAATCGACGAAATTTTCAGAACCTCGGCCCACGTAGAGATTTCGTGCAACTTTTAGACGTTTCGTAGATGTACACGACACGAACACCTGTTTTCAATTTTCGTCTAACACGTGACGGAACAAGAGTAGCTGAAAGTTACATTCTCAGAGAATCGAGATAAATACACAATTTTTACACGATTAAAGATAATTTAACGCAATCGATGTATTCCACGGTTATATAACGATATTCCAAATATCCTGACACGAAAGGAAGATAACAACGATCGAATCGTAAATCTTCGATCGACAAATGACAGTTACCTTACGACGGTTGTGTCATCTGTTTTACGAAAGCATAAAATTGTCATTTTCACAGTAAGATTGTATCTTTGGAGGACCGGTCGAAAAATAAATTTTGATGGGGGAATATATATATATATATATATATAAAAAAAAAAAAAGAAAATACTGCACAGTACTCGACGATTATACAGCGATATTCGAAATATCCAGGCACGAAAGGAAGATAACAGCTATTGAATCGTAAATATTCGATCGACAACGTTCTAACAACGACGATAAAAATTGAACGTCGGTTCTTGCCGATGCAATTGTAAATCCGATTTATATCGTTGAAAGAGACATCGTTCGCCTCGTGTATTTACAAAGAATGTAAATCATAGTGACGAGATTTACGATGTTATCATTGCCACGCAAATATCATTATTCGTCCTTTTTCTCGGCGCCACCCGTCTTTCGTTACTCCGTGAGTAGTGTTTCTAGTCCGAGAAACACGAATGCATAAACTGCATTTTCGTATTGACGTGCATTTGAAAAATGCGATCGTTAACGTCGCATTAACCGATGTTTCGTCGAACTGGAGCTTCGACGGTGCGCGAACAACGACACATCCGTGCTTTCGTCGGTTTAATTCCCTCGTCTCTTTGTATAAATATAACGAAATAAACGAATCGTCTTACCGAGTAGAAGAAATGGAAAATAATTCGAAATGATTCGATATCGAACTTTTTTGCGTGCACTTTTCCATCGATCCGAAGAAAAAAATTGTTGAGAAATATTTCCTTTCCTCAAATTTTAATTTTCGTTCGACCTGAGTGCAAGTATTTTAAAAATTGTTATATAGTATACACAACCATTTGATCGTATTCTTACGAAATAATGGAAAACGAATAGCTTCGAATTAAACTGCATACGGCTCGGCTCCCTTGAAAATGAATTTTTTCGAAGGAGAAGCGAAGATTCCTTTCACTTTGGCTTGCTTTCGCACGAAGAAGCGATTCTAATAATTAAAATTTAAAACAATTACTAATTTCATCGTTCATAGAGTATCTAATCTTCGATGTATCGACGGTAGTATACCAATATTTCGATCACACTTCGAATTTTTTACTTTGAATCTCGCTTCGAATTTTTTACTTCGAATATCACCGGATGGTACGTAGAGATTGAATCCGGATTTTAAAGCTACACTTCTCGCAATGGTTACAGTTTAATTAAAATGGCCCGACTGCGAGTTATTAATGAATTCGCATTCAAGTATTTCTTCGTCGACGATACTCGAGATTTCGTCCCATTTGTGTAGCGGTGACGCAGCTTCTCTACTTATTTGTACTGTTTGCAATTTACTCGAACGCCGCTGTCTCCTAACCGAGAACTTAAGTCTGGATCTTTCGAGCCCCCCCTTTGTTCCTTTTTGTCTCCCCGGTTCTCCTGGTGCATATTTTAGCGTTCGTCCGCGTTGCAAATAATTCCTTCCGTTGTATTCGCTTTTTCGAGCGTCGTTTCGCGAATAAGTTGAGATTACCTCTTGCGTCTCCATTCGTGAAATAAATACTTCCGTCGAATGAGATCGGTGAACACGGTTATTAAATAATACTTTATGGAAACTTGCGAAACGAGAGCGATGCGAGCATTCTCCGATCGCGATTGAAACACCACCCGAAGAATTTACTTCCGTTCGATCCAGATTCGTTTACTCGATGTTCCTGTTCGCGTTCGATTCACAATTTATACTTATTCTTATATTTTCAATACCTTAACAAATATTGGAAAAAAAACACGGATGAACCGGTTTCGATAAAAAATTTTACCGAATTGTTATCTTCCTATCTACGCGTACCGATAGATGAAAAAACCGGTAAATTTACAGTTTCCAATCACAATCTTCCCTTCATTGGTTATCGATTTTTAAATATATCGTTGACACGCTTTTACGAGTCACTGAAAACTCTACGAAACATTACGATCGATGAATACGATTGTCCTTCCGCTCAAAGGACTCGATGACACGATCGAGGAAAGTATCACTTGGCAATTGTCTTCGGATCGTGACTTTACGTTGCACCGGAGCTGCTCGGGATCTTGACAAAACCGAGACGATATCTGGAATTTGTCAAGATCCGGAAATTTTCTAGAACCTCGTGTCTAAGATCCAGATCCCGAATGTAAAGCGAGTATTCCGAATGCAAAGCGAGATTTCGAATGTAAAGCGAGATCACGAACGTAGCTGGAATCTGTCGGTTTCCTCGAGACACGAGCACACGATTCTCGCGAAATCGAGTAACGTAAACCGAAATCTCGAATTTTCCTCGATCGTTCCTACCGAGCCTCACGAACGCACTTCGAGCAGTCCAAATGTTTCTTTCCATTAACGCGAATATTTCGAGCAACAACGACACGCACCGATTCGTTCGATTGCGTTACGACGATTGTTCAGTTTATTTGCGAGTTTCAAATGATTATAAAGGGAGGACAAGTTTGAAATATCTTGCACGAAATTCAATTTAGGGAATTATGGAATTATCTACCTTAAAGTAGATCTTGTACCTTACTATTTGTTTTCCGAGCATTACGAATATGCAAAAATATGTAACAATGGTATTGGTGTGTCGCAAGTGTGGCTCGAGTCGAAATTCTCTGTGTAATATTTCGACCTAGATTCGTGAATGAGCCGAGGAGTTAGGGGCGAAAGATTGTGAACTTTAAATACGTCCGTTAGCCTTCTCTCGCTTCTCTCAGCCTCGAAGAGGAACTTATTTCCGGTTCTTCCACTTTTAGGCCAAGATAAGGCCGATTACGATTCAAGCCTGGTCAATCCACTCTGGCTAGGACTTATCTACAGAGTGACCAATTTTAATCTATAAACGCACATACCGCGGAAATTATATTAAAACGAAAACAATTGTTTCCAAGTGATTAATATCGTACGTAATAGCGTACGCTTCATCTAAAATGAAAAATTGTTCGTAATTCTCTACAATATTAATTTTTTACGTTTATTCAAACTTTTTTCCTACGTTTCAGTACTATCTGTCTTAAGAGTCCTGAACCCTTTTTTTTTAAACACCTTGTGTATAAATGTTGCATATTTTGAAAGAAACGAACTCACATTTATCGCGTGAATTATTAACGATATCGTAGGAATGATCTTATCGGCAAAGATTAAGCGAGGCAGTATATTATAGATGGGTTCCGTTGCATGTAGCGAATCTTCAAATCCCCTGTCAGATATCATCAAGAATGACTGACAATCGAGAACAATCATCCGGTAAATAACGTCTATCCTTTCTTGTCTCTTATTTAGCTAATGCGCGAATGTCTATTTACTGTCACAATTATGAATCTGTTATATCCCCTCACGGATTAACGAACCTCGAAAAACGCCGTACCGTTGCTGATGTTTTATTCATATAAAAAGTTATCGACGAGTCTATTTCCTCACCGGACATTCTGCACCAATTAAATTTCCATGCTTCTGTACGTCACCGAAGAAATTATATCCTCTTTGTTATGTGGCCAATATAACCGTTTAAATCGATCGTTCTTAAATTCTAAACGTTTCGATTTTTCGGTGTCTCGTAGAGCTCTAAACCCACCGATGTGACGACGACGCGACATTTAAACCAAAAATAAATTACTATCGAATCAATGTTCGTACGTTTGTTTACAATTAAACCTCGATTTGAAGGAATCGAGTCCGCCCTACCGCCTTGAATCCGAAGTCGGTCGAGAATTTGAAAGTGACTGGCCCCGATGCGATAATAAAATATTGTATATTTTTTATTCACACTTATGTATTTATTATTAATGGAAAATACCATTATAATGCACTCTGCACTATATCTATGCACTATATCTATGCACTCTACATAGATAATAAAGTCAGGAACTTTATTGACTGTAGATAGAATAGTGTTATCGAGAGTTAGTGTTACGGTCGCGAGGGTTACCTATATCCGAACAGGGAAACGGTAAAATGTTCGCGAATCGGAATACGAACATTAATTCACGGTTGTCTAAGAAGTTGCCGGAAAGTTAACCGCACCAGTTCCTAGAACTGATATTACCGAGTTAATTGTATCTCACTCGTTCTCGGTGTTTCTGATGGCGTCCGCAAACTCGGCTCGTGTTTGTGACAACTTCTCAGACAATGCTACATTCGCGAATAAAACTTAGTTAAGTGGACGTATTGTTCCGAGCCGGGGAGAAAGACAAGTGGGGCGGTACAAGAACAAGAAAGAGCGATCGCGTTGATAAATCGTGAACAATATTTTCAATTTGTATTCGTGCGTGCAAATAAAAGCGTGAAAATATTCTTACGTACTTAACGCTAGAAGAGCGACGAATACTTTCGTCGAGGTTTTACGTAATAAAAAAAATTGCTGAGAATCGCTGTTACTTTAACGTTTCTCGTCCCCTTGAACGGAATAGTAAATTGCGAATTTCAACCGGTGATGTCACGGTGGAAACGATTTGGCTCCCCGTCGATCGATTCGGAGCGTAAAAACAGGAAAATCCATTAAGGAGTCGCGTTTTCACTTTCGATTCCCGAACCGAGGATCCTGCTACTGGTGGCTGCGCACAAAAGAGCAATTTATTTCCTCGAGCGTTCATTAGCAACAGTGGCGTGGACCTCGCTCGGTCTTTCCATTGGGTAACGTTCAGGCCTTCTTTTAATGAAATTGCTTCAACATTATCGCCGAGCGATCTCCTCTAATAGCACGGTGAGAGTGCATCCGCCGTTTCCTCGAAATTTTTCCAACCCCTCTCCCACCCCCACTTACACTCTTCGTTTCGCACGAACTGTATTATCCTCGCTTATCCCGGGTAATTGCTCGCGATTTAAAACGCACGCGGTGGCTCGATTATTCTGTTGTTTTTCCAAGAAGATTCCCGAAGGTTGATGCAATTTCGATAATTGGCTCGGGGTTGTCGTTGCTTCGCTACGTAGACGAAACGAATCACGAATCGGGGCCAATTTTTTTTTTTTTTTAGTTTTTTTTTTTGTTTTTTGTTTTTTCTCGCAATGATGTTCAACGGTATGAAATTGAACGGAGTCACCCTCGACGGGATTGTCCGAAACAAACGAATCGAAATTGGGTATTGTTTCCGACCTGTGTAGAAACACGGAACGATATCTGGATAAAGAAATTATCGCGCAAGTTTGTACAAATAAATACAACAACAATCAGCGCTGTTCCCTGAAAATATAGCCGCGGTAATTGCCGTTAGTATAAACGGAACATACCTGTTCAAATAGAGTAGCTGTTTAGCGGAACGGGAACCACGCACCGTGCGTGGCTCAATTTACTTCCCTTTGTAAGATGCATGGTGCATGTCGCTAATGACGAGACACAGGTTATAGCTGCAGTGTGTTGCAGTAATGGCGAGAGATGCGCAATATCCATTACAATAGCGGCGAATATAGCCACGGAAATGCTGAAAGCATTAATTGTGGCTTTAAGAACACCGATAACAACGAACGAATCTCTACCGACAATAATGCTAATCGTGATAGGAGTAATCGGAGGGAGTAATGGTAGGAATAATAGAAATAACGGTAACGAGACGGTTGTAGCTGAAGTGTTAGCGATCGCAACAAGTGCGGTGGCATTGATAACAAGGTAGATAATTGTATATATTGCCAATTAAGTCGGTTGTGGCTCTTGTCGACGAACAAGCAAGATGGCTGCAACCACCGCCAAGTGGGATAGGTATAATTGTCGCCGAACGAGGTAAGTGTGGATGTCGTCAAGGTGGATAGATACGATTATCATTATGCACGATAAGTGCAGTTGTTGCCAAGTAAGACGGTTACGTCTACCACCGAGCAATGTACCTACAACCGATAATGTAGCTATGTAGCAAATAAAATACACATCGTGGACTAAAATTGGTAGAAACGAGGTCAAGGAGATTTTGCTGCCCCGTACGAGACGAAAATATAGAACAAGAAAATTGCATCGGAGACTTCGTTTTCGAGAGAGGTGCATTTAAAAATTAACACAGTACGTGAGCACGTAACCAATGACTTGCGTTACGGATTTCACTAAAGACGACTACTGCGATCGTTTTTGCATAGAATGAAATGTTAAGTGTTTTTCGATGTCAATACTTATCCAATAAGGGCGCCTTCTAATTTATCAATGGACTGTGAATTTTATGTAATTACGGTTCATACGAGTGTAGTAGAATATGCTAAACCTCTTCAAAATGTGCCACGTATGAGTATCGATACATCGATATTATTATTCATGAAATATATTCTGCATATATTTTACACGTGTTCCCAAAATTTACATATACAATATACGCAGAAAATTCAGAGTCTAATTATGGCCTCCGACCGTCACGTGGACTGTTCAATTTGCAATACCAACATCCCGCGAGGAGCTGGTTTAATTAAGTATATTAAGTGTTTCCAAATGTCTCCGTTTGGGGAGAGTTTGCGCTGCAATGTTAATTAACATAATTGCTGGCTATATTGTTGACAAAGGGGCGCGTTTGCAACGGTTGCAAATCAATGTTGTTACAGTGCCAACAAGTACGAAGCAGTTGTGATGTAACGGTAGTGAAAATAGTATAAGATCAACAACAATGGAAATATATCTATCTTTAAAGATCGATGAATCGACTTGTCACTTTTCCGCCGTGAAGTAATCTCCTGAATCATTTTGGAACAATTCCTCGTAAGGTAGCCATTAGCTACATTGTTAGCAAGAGGAACAAATTTGTGTCGATAGCTACCAGCTATAATGATAGCAAAAGGAACAAATTTGTATCAATAGCTACTAGCTACATTGGTAGCAAGAGGAACAAATTGTATCGTTAGCTACTAGCTACATCGGTATAAAAAGGAACAAATTTGTATCAATAGCTATTAGCTACAATGATAGCAAAAGAAAGAAATTGATATCGATAACTACAAGCCACATTGGTAGCAAAAGGAAGAAATTTGTATCGATTACGAATCGATGTACCAAGCACCGACAAGTACGGCTACGAGCAACAGGTCCAACGATAGAGTAAATAATACAAGATCAACGATGGGAATACTAGCTGCCCCGGCATTGTAACCAAGCTATCGTTAAAGATCGATGAATCGTTCCCTCGCCCCTAACCTACGAAGTATCCTCAGGAATTGCTTCGAGGAACGGTTCCCCGAGTGTCTCGATTCTCCCCTTCCGAACGTCAAAGCAACTTCAAAGCTCCGGCATGGAAGTTCGCCACTCACCCTCTGCCGAATCTGGTGGCTCGGCTCGAGCTGTCTCGTCGCGTCGCGACGCCGACAGACGAAAGCATTCGGTTTCGGTAAGAGAAGGTAACCGACCTTTATCGCATAATAAATTGACGGCTCGATCGATAGCTTTACGTGTACGGTACGTCGCTGTTTGACACCGGGTACTCCATTATGACAACCGCGGGCACGGTTTTCGATACGCGTGCAATGTTCTCTCTGCGGATGTACGAATTTCGGCCAATTACGCGACCCCTTCGCTCGATCGCGCGGGAATAACTCGGCAAGTTTAAGCTCGTTGCCCTGGCTGTTCGTTTCGATGCTGGTCGGTCGATCGAAACTTCAAAAGACGATTGTTCGTGAACGCGCCATTAGAACGATGTTATAGCGGTTGTTCCGCGGATTACACGGTCGTTTCGCGAGCACTAGACGCAATTCCTATCGGTGTCTTCGTTACCTCTTCACGCTACGACATTATCCTAACTGTCTCGTTACGAACACCGTACAGTCAGGTTTCGTCGCACCAGTGGAACATCGGCGCGCGTTTTAATAGAAAAATCGACGGAGGTTAATTTATTAATATTTCATCTCCGAGCTTTGCAATATTTGGCTCTCGTTACATTATGCACGATCCTGATCTTGTAATTGTATCGGTTTTTTTTTTTGAAGTTATAATGGACAATTATTGAATTACAAATATTATTATACAGAGTTGGTTACTGGATCACCCTCTCGGTGTCCAAAGGCTGATTCGAAAGAACTTGCAACGACTTTCATTTTCTTTACAACTTCGTTAATCTTGCGAGATACTTTTCAAATACTTTTTCAATCCACCGTATACACACTTGAACGTTGAATTAGGAATGTAAAAACGATGAAACAAGTTTGTACAGACGTGTACCCTGTTTTACTTTGTTCTAAGATTATAGTCGTTTCTGTACTTCGATAATGTGCAACTGCTGCTCACCTTTGTAAGAAATGCTAAAAATAGAATTCGATTACCGTGTATCGCTAAATTCGAGTAATTTTATTTATAAAACAGATTTAGAGACATCAAGGACTTATCGATCACCGTGTACAGGCAGTTCGATTGAATCGGTTACGTATACCACTTACCTAATTCCGTTTGCGATTAATAATTAACAGGGTAGAAAAATGGTCGTAATTCGAGAACAAGGATAAATCGGGCACATCTTTGCATAAATTTCCTCCGCTGTTCACGTGACCCTGAAACACTGCCGATGTAGGTTCCACGTGTTTGCAATATAACCGATCGAAATTCTTTAAAATTCAAGAAGACGTGTTTTCGTTCTTCGGATAATTCTAATATCGACCGGGTGAACGTTTAATTGACAAATACAATGTTGTAATCCCGTTATGCGTTTAACTAATCATGTATTCGCTATCTAGTAACGGTTTCACAGCTTGAACATTTTATCGTCAAACGAATTCATCCTGATTGGCGGATCTAGTTTCTGTTTGATGAATTTATCCGTGCGAGAGAATTTCATCAGTCGTCGACTGTACTCGATTAAATATCGAATTCCAATCAGTATGCTCAGCATAAAATGATACGTTCTCCAGCGTGTCGGATCGGCGTAATTGATTATGTTCCTTGTCAAGATAAAGTCAATGGCTTTATTAATGCCTGTCGTTCCATAAAATTGTACCAACGCTTGGCAATCATGGAGTAGGTATAGCAAATTATATTATGCATCGATTAAAGGGAATTACAAGGATGCGAAAAGAAAGGTCATTTTTGCGATTTACCTTCGAGCTCGGTAATTACTGTTTTATTGAAAATTATTGACGTATTAAAAGTGAATACTTCGGCAAGTAAAATAAACCAAGAACGATTAAAAAATATGAATTTTATTTAAAGTTATCGGTCGAAATTGATCGTTCGAGAAAAACTTTGCTTCGCGATTAGATTGCAATATTTCATTTTTCTTTTTGTTAACATACAGTAAAAAAAAAAATAAAAGAACGACGAAGACTTACGATCGGATGATATACAATATGTACGAGTAACAAGTTGTTTAATAAGTTTGGTCGTTCAATAAGAAATGGAGCTATTAGGTTCGTCGTTTTATCGTTATTGAAACGTGGTTTCAAAATAATTGTATCGAAACCTGTCAAACAATGCGTCGGTGTAGTTTGACACGCTCTTGAAAGTATTCAATAATTTCGTTATTCTTTTCACAGTCTCGAAACGAAACTTTAATCGTATATGCGATAGGATCGATCGAATAACCGAATTTGATCGACTCGTATTTTCCAATTAAAGAAAGAAAATATTCTTTACAGGGGGACGAGCGGAATAGACATAGATTTACGCAGATTGGACATAGATCAGTGTCCTTTGCCACCAGGATCCACTCAGCTGAACATATTCGCAGCCAGCGACAAGTGCAAGAAGCGGACAACCGAGGTCAGCGATTAATTAAACATTTTAACATACGTCGAAATTCATTTTTCGACGTGTTGGCAGCACCCGGGTTAATTAATGAACGCGAAAACGTGGAGATTCGGTGGATTGTAAATTAAATCGTACTGCGTCATCGACGTTGGTTTCGCCCGAATATTAATTTGAAAATCACATTACAAATTGAGAAATAATCGTGCACCGGAGCAACTTCATCGTTCATAATTCCTCGAAGCTTCGCGAACGTACATTTTTTATTTATCGTTCGTTCGTCGAGTGCACGTTCGTTACTTCGAACATAATTTTCCTCGTTTTTTTTCTCTCTCTCTTCTTCGATAATAAGTAAACAATTTCGGTTTAATTGTTTTTCAAACAGTTTTCGATACGAAACTTGTAACTCCCTATTATCTTCTCCCTTCTCGCTAAACTCTCTCGTGGAGACTCGTTCAGAGAAAATTGCATCACCAATTACACGGAATTAAGTTCCATTGTCAATTGTCGCAGTTTCATTTATAAATGGTAGGTACTTGACGTGTAAACGGGCGATTATCGTTTCTGGTTTCAGTGTATCGCCATTCCAGGGCTTGGATTCCGTCGTGGTAGCTATCGATGTGTCTGCAAACGAGGATTTTATTATCCGGATACAAAATCCACCAGCCGATACTACAATGGCACCGTGATCGAGGAAGAATACGAGAAACTGATGATGGTACGTGTTTTTGCTTCTTCGATTCACACTTCATATCTATCGTGGGATTTTCATCGATAATTCAATACGAACGTTTCGTTTTATTCGACAATTTTCACACTCGTTTATTGGGAACGAGGGACTCGAAATGGGCCACTGGAACGACTCCTTTGTTTTGATCAAAAACAATGTAAAAGAAAAATAGAAGAAAAGAAAATCTTTGTTTGCAACCGACTTTTTGCGATCAACTACGAGTAATACGTTCGAATAGTCTATTCGAGAACGATTGGACGTATCGTTGCATAAAAAAAGAAAACACAAACCGATGACCTTGAATTGTCCTTAATATTTGCCTTTCGAAATTCATAAAATCGTTCAAGGACGAATGAAAATCAGCTCCTACTTTTTACGAACACACTCGCTGCGTTGTAACGTTCTCAAGTTTTTCTGTGCAGAGTAAAAGACAGCCTTCGCGATAATTTGTCATTGTCAAACAACTCGAAGTAAAAATCGTGTACAAATTACGGGCGTGTGCAATTATTTCCAGGTCACCGAGTATTCATACGAATCCCTTTTCTTGCGAGCAGCCTCGAAAGCAACGTGATCATAAATCAGTTTCACGATAGTCAACGATGAGCATGGTTAAACACCCCTGAATCATGTCGAAGGTTCTAACGGTGTCACTTGAATTCAGTGACACCGTTTAATCCTTCAAAAGCCGAACAGTTTGAAAGCATATTTTCGATCGTTCGCCAGACAGCAAGTTTGACGTCGATCATGGTTAAATGATGCACACTTTGGACAAAGTTCGCGGTAACTTGCTGAAATTCAATTTATGGTCGTTACTGGGAACAATCGAAGTAGCTTGTGTTTCTAGTGAGTGTAACTTAAAATAATAAAACGAAGCGCTGGATACACTACGGGATCATTTATCGAACGTTTAACATTTATCGAAAGTTTGAATAGTATTCGATATTCGAGTAGGTAATTTTTCAACGATAAAAAGTGAATAATTTATACTCGGAATGGTTCTGCAACGTACTCCGAAACCTTGAATTACAGATACCATTGTAATTTGGAGATCACTTGGGTAGGTGGATTTTAGATTCGATGTATTTATAAATATTCAGGGGAATTTGTTAGAGCCTTCTGAACACAAATCTTGCAATCTTGAAAAGTTAGTTATTTGAGAAACTACTCAGCCAGTTTACCACTACTCAGTCGATCCTTGTTGTTCCTTCTGTCGACAAGTGTCTTCTTTCCACTAGTTTCTTCAATAACCACATGCTCCAATTATAATAGACTATGCGCCCGATCCTAGACCAGAGACCTTCGAACAGCCAAATCGATACTTAGAGCCTTCTAAACACAAATCCTGTAACTTGTGTCAGTTTCTCGATAACCGCATTCACTTGTGATAGTCGTTGGCTAGTCGTCGAAGCGATCTGTACCGAAATGCTGCGACCTTGAATCGTTGCATCCACCTTTCCGCGATATGGAAGACACTTATCGGTCGGATCGGATGTCTGAGCACGGCTCAGCGGAGCCTGAAACCGTTTCAAACCGTTTCGAACATTCGATCGACGAGCAATGACGCGGTCGGATTAATTTGCGGAGCGTCGAGTCGAAATGCTGGGTCGCTTCATCGATGCGATTAATTTACAGGATCTACGAAGTAAATGCCCGATGTAACGAGATCAAAGGGAATTACTGTCAGCGAAGCGATCGGCGAGCGATTCCGCGCAATATGACATTCGGTTTCCTCTGAAATTACCGTGGCGTGTTCCGATGGTCCTGCGATCGTTGATAAATGACTCGCTGAACACGCATTCGTACAAAAGGCGGGCATTACCGGTCGTCCTTGGCTGTAATTAATATTCCCATGACAGCCGGTGAAGGATTAACCTTTCGATGGTCCGCCAAGCGAAATGGGAAATCGCGGTCTTCCCGGAACGGTGCCGGTCGATGTGGATCGGTTATCGATACAACGACAGCTTAAAGTTCACGAGCACGACGAAACTCTTTGTTTCCCCGAGTATACTAATTTCGTCCGGGACGATCGAAGAAGCCTCGTGCTCCGTCACGGGAATTTTCTTTTCTTTTGTATCCAGGCGAAAATGATGTTACGCGGGACGATGGCTCGGCTCGGCTAGAAGCGGATCGAGTTTGCAAACGCTGAGAATCCTTGGACCGAACGAGTTGAATTTAACTGCATTAATTCTTGTCTCTCTGGAAACATTCGAAATTGCGTTTTCGGAGACGAGGATTCTCGATGTTAATGCTCGAACGGTAATCGACTATGAAACTCTGCTCAATGTCGGTTCTTTGGTACCACTCGACTCGGTTAGAAAGCGTTTGGAATTCTTTTCAGCGAAATAGATTAACCATTTTGGTAAAATGGAGACATTCGAGGTGCGATCGTTCGCGCGAACAGAACGAATCGCAGATGGGAAAACTTCGTTCGACGTTTCTGTGTATGTACACGCATCTAAAGTGCGTACGAGGACGTAAGTGGAGAGACAATTGCGTGTAACCTTATACGTTGTTTTTGGTTCATTCTTAGAAGACACAACCTTTTTCCGTCGGGAGTGATTGTCACTGGGTTACACGTTTAGTGAAATATAGAAACCGAGGGAAGTGGAAGTGGGAACGGTGCAAGGTATATCTAAAGAGCCAGGAGAATGAAAATTCGAACGAGGAGATCGAGAAGAAGGAATCGCAAAATGTTGGAAGAAAAATAGATAAGGTTTCAGGGTAGTCGAACGGCGCCTTCTAATTTATGACCGTCGACTGGTGCAACGAACGTTGAAATGGCAATGTTTACATCCTCCGGTAGAATCGATTTTACGATACTTTGAGCGTTTTCAAATGCGTCTACGCGACGAAGGTTTGCGAGGTAACGTTGTTGGTACGCTACTTTAAGTGGATTAAAACGGTAAATTGAATACCAGGCTTCACCGATATCTTTGGAACGGTAAAACTAACTCTGGAACTTAATATCCATGCAATAGTTCTAGAAGTGTCGATCACCGGGTCATCGTCGAGCAGCAGTGACACTGTTTAGGATATTCTTGTGCAAAATAAACCCCTGTCAGACCGTTCCTTCTCCCTGTCACGGGAGATTTGTACCTTTCGCGATATTCGATAGAAGAGGCAAGGAAAGGAACAGTTCGCGCGATGTTTTTCTCTTTCGGCTTGAAAAATCGATGTCGTCGTGCCCTTCCTCGCGCCATCGTTGACGATAACGCGATAAGACGCGGCACAAAAGAAACAAGGCTGTTTTAATTTAGTGGCTGAGAGGGTATCGTGTTATCACGGGGCCACGGGAACTTACTAAATTGAATTTTATCCCGGTGCCTGTTAACACTCCCATACATTTGCTTGCGGGGCCACGTAGACGGCGTAAAATTAATTTCACACGGCGGACCTTGATCCTTTTTTTCGGCAGTTCTCGTGTTTCATCGTCAGGCGCGGTTACGATCCGGGATCGCGAGTCGTTGCACGTTGTACCGTTGAAAATTCTACTCTTCTTTCAGGTGTTTCGAGATGTTTCGAGATGTTTCGTCTTTGTCGCGTTTACGAAAAATCCTCCGATTTTCAACAACTTTCTTCCTTTTCTTTCCAATTCGCTTTCGTCCTTCGTATTCTTCCATCGCGTAACTTTTCGCTTCGTTCGTTTCGTTACGATCTTCTCTATCTTATTCTCAGGACTTATTTTCATTTGTGTCGCAGTTCGTTGTATATTTTAATTAATATCGTTTCGAAAAACATACCGAAGAGAAATAGCGGATATTTCATTTTTTTTTCTTCGCAAGTTTCTGGACCGTAGCGACTGCAGGAATACAACATCGATGGCTTTTTACGTTTGGTCGTAGCTCAACGAGAAACAAAGGTATTTGTTCAAAAGGAAGTCAGAATTGTGGAATGCATTTTTTCTCTACGACGATTTTTTTCGTTAAATACGTCGAGTCGAATGTACACACGATGGACAATGGCGTCGCAGCGTCAGCTGGGGCGTTCGACAATGGCGTAGAGACGTCGCTATTCGAAGTTGAAATCTGCAAACTAAATCGAGTAATTCGAAAACAAATAGCGATAGAAAGAAATGTCAACTATGCAAGCATTTTATTTTACACAAAGAATAAGATAACGTAGGTAAAAGCTCCGTGAAATTACGGGTAACTCTTTTGATAATTATTTTTCGCACAGGGTAAAATTACAGGTGGCGTTATTGTACGTGGAAAAAATCGCTCCTTTGATAATTATTTCTTGCACAGGTAAAGTTACAGATGGCGTTATTGTACGTCGAAAAAAAATCACTCTTTCGATAATTATTTCTTGCACAGGTAAAATTACAGATGGCGTTATTGTACGTGGAAAAAAAATCACTCTTTCGATAATTATTTTTCGCCCAGGGTGAAATTACAGATGGCGCTATCGTAACTGAAGAGAACGCTTCTTCGATCATTATTTCCTGTACGGGTTGGAATTATTTTCTGAAAAATATCACGGTGTAGGAAAACTGAACCGACGAACGTGCAATTTCCCAATCTGTCCTCCGTTTTAAACGTCAAGACGTAATTCGTTTCGTTCGCTCGAAATGCCGCGCGCAGGTCGACGGATTAATAACGTTTCACTTGAACGCCAATGCGAGATCGTTTCCGTGTCCATCGCAGGTGTATTACGTCAAATCACACGGGATGCATAACATTCGATGACAATACAGACGACAGCGTGGCCGCTGTCGATATCCATTTTCGCGCGAAAGAACGAGCGAACGAATTGACAGGTAGGTAAAGCGGTCGTGTGGATGTACAGGGTGGTCGCGAAAAACGAACGAGCAATCGAGATTGCTCCCTCGCGAGACAATTTCACGCGTCGACGATGAAAAATGAAAAGACGATGAATTAAATTCGGCCAACCGATCAAAAATCGTTCGAGTCCCGGATCCAATGTCAGTCTACTTGACCTTTCCACTTCCGGTACTCTGTGCCAACAGTCCGTAGAAGACGTAATATTCGTTACGTTGGCTCGTTGCCAGGAAACTTAGCGGATCGTCCGGTCGAAAGTTGGGGCGATGGGAGGGAGGGAGGGTTAGAGGAGGGCAGAGGACAGGAAAAATTGTCGTTTCGCGTTGTAAATTTGTTTTTACCGTTGTTACGCTACTTGGAAATTAATTACGATCCCGGGGATCTATGTAAACGGGACAATTCGGTATTACGTGGATCGTTTCTCCCGTAACGTTTTCTCGCTTCTTAATTAACGTTCCCGTTCTCCCCACGATCCCGGTGAAATATTGTTATTTACACGGTGTTTACGCGAAAGCAAATTTTTCAACCGTGAAATTAAGCGATTTCGTCTAAAAAGAGGTGTCGATGTCGCTCAAGATGGGAAACTTGGGTTCGTTCCCTCGCCGAAGATTAAATGCGTACACAAACGCCGTGAAACGAACAATTGGAAAATTTTTTACCCATCGAACTGTAAATACGTTTTAGATTCTTGCGATTTGTTCGCGTTACGGCACCGATGCGAAATAACGAGGGACGTATTAACGGCTGGCAATATCAGGAAAAAAAGATATTTCATTTCGCGTATCGTTATCGGTGCGTAATTTATAAACGTAGCTTACTTACTCGGTAATTAACCGTACCGTTAAAATTTAAACACTTGGTCTTTGAATAATTCATTATTGATCGCCGATGGTGGCTTAACCAGTTATCGATAAACGCTGAAGTATGCATTTTCCGATAGTGACCGAACTGTTTGCTATACCTTTCGAAAAGGATTTGAATAATTTTCGATTATCGCTGAATATTGTATTCTCCGGTACTCCGCGATGTTGACTCGTTCTTTTTTTCCCCCTTTTTCTTTTTCTTTTTCCATTACTCGTGGCTCGAATCATTATTACGAAACACCAGTCGATAGTTTCCAATCGATGGTGAAATTTCTCTCGGAAAAGGCAAATCGTTCTTTCGCTCTATTCTGTTTGCATTCGTTGCACTCGTTGTATACTTTTCCGGGGGGGGGGGGGGGTTCAAACTGTGTAAATATTTGCAGAGAAGGTTTCTTCATGGTCGATAAATAACGGCGGTGAAGACCAATCCATGCGGGATCGACCAACGTAACGGAGATGAAATGTCCACGGTATCGCTGTGATTAGCGATTTTAGATGAAATTTATCCATCCGCGATGGATCGATTTGTGTCAATAGATAATTTCACCCGTATGAAACGGATCCCTGATCGTGAACTCGATGCAACGTGAGATTTGTAAAGGTTGGGCGAGCAGTTTCGCTTGGCTTCTAATTATTCCACGATACGATGGAATTTGATACAATTGTGAAATCTTAGCCCGGGAACGTTAGGCGGATAGGTAAATCGAATAGAAATTTACCATAACCAATGGATCCGACGATTATTCCTCTTTCAATGAACTTTCCAACCTCGAAATAAAACGTTCGACCAACGATGTTCTTTATTTTATTTTATTGCCTTGGAATCGACGGTACCTGGTTTCTATTAATTTCATCTTCCATGATTTGATAAATACGATTTAAATTATATCGCGTTGGGTTTCATTTTAATCGGTAATATCTGACGAATACAACAACAACATTTTCATTAACAAAAAAGGGAAGAATAAAAATAGTTCATCTTTGTACGTACAATTAGTATCGTTGATTGCTCAACTGGTTCCAAGGGAGAGACACTCTCTAATAGCGGGGATAAACTTTTCACATTTATCGTGTACATCGGTTTCACATTTATCGCGGCAACAGTGTTTTTACAAATTCGTCCGTGTCGATGACACTGAGACAATATTTAAAAAAGTGTGTTGCACGTATCTTATACGTGGAAAGGATTATTGCAACATAAAATAAGTTGTAACTTGGGAACGAAGATCGTATCGAGCACAATGAATTCTTTCCTCTATTTTCGTGTCTGGAATCTATATTTACAATGCCTTTTACACGTTAACAGACACTCTGTATCTTTATCTTCTTTCTTCCATTCTTTTTCTCTGTTTTGTTCGTTTCGTTTTCTACCAAAATTAATTAAATGAAATGAGACAATGACAACGATACGTTTTCGTACCATTAGGATGGTACGAAAAAATAAATGAAACGTCGACGAACAACAAGAAAATAATGTACGGAAGTAAAAGTAAAGACGTGTTACTGTACAACAACGAGCTACAAGCTGTTAGTAACTCAACAACACGGGAGATCCCTTCGTTGATAATATTTTCAGCTCCCTGGTGTTACGTGTTAGGGTAAATGAATAAATGGACTGGCAAAATATTCCTCTCGCGTTTCATTATGGATTCAAGTCATGATCTCGTATGATGTCTCCCAAGGGAGCTCCAGGGGGACAGTTCGCTAACAGTTTCTCAACAATTTCTCTCGTTTGTTGTTGTTTGCAGACGTTATTGACGCAGAGTTCTCGTGTAACTGCGTGCTCCATAGTGAATAGGACATCTTAACCAGGCGTTATGAACTTACGCGCGAATTCTACCGTCGTGTTTCAACATTCTAAGCGAAACGAACGTAAATTCACAATTATGTACAAGCATACCTTTCGTTGCTATATATCGTAGCATAGTAAACACGTGAGGGTTCGATCGCTGTTTGTAAGTTTCGTAATAAAAAAAGAAATTTCTGCTACATCGTATTCACGATCCGATACTTATCGAGCAATAGTGTATTTTACGAAATTTAATACGGGACGATCGATAAATTGCAAAATAATGAATAACTACCGTCACCTGCAAATAAAAAATTGATTCTTTTTACTTTCAAGATAGAGAGACCGCTTCGAGTTCGTTGTACAATAATAGAGTATACAGGAAGGTTGTTTCGAAGCTTTGTAATATTTCCAATTTTTCGTATTTTATCGAAACCCTGTTTCGTTTGCGAAATTCGAGCCTTTGAAAACCGTGCGACACGAAAGGAAAATTAAATTTAAACGAAAATTGTTAAATTAAGTAAACTTCTGTTTTCTTTTCAAGTTGTTACTTTGTGCCTTATCGTTCGATAGATCGATCTCGACTCAGGAATAACTCGACCTCCAGGGATTACAATCCTAAAGGAAACCAATTCCAATCTCGAACATCTTCGAAAACAACCAACGACATTTTCTATAATTGAGATCTCGAGAAACAAAAATTCGTTTTAGGACGTCGACGACAGTCGCTCGTTTATTTATCGATCGTCCTTAGAAATCCTCTCTCGTTCAAAGGGGGATCCCTGTCGACGACCACTCGTTTGTTTACCGATTGCCCTTGGAAACTCGAACTTATCGCAAGGTGCACAACTGTCCCGCGAAAATGACGATTCTCGTTCGCAGATCGCGCGAACTCGTGAGATTCTCTTTCGTCGCGAGAGCTCGTTGCCCGTAGTAGAAATTTCCATTACATTTCCATCGATCCGATGGTGTTTTCGAGTTCCCTGCGTGAACGTACGCGTCACGTTGGAAAACGTAACGCCTGAAAAAGGAAGAGGGATGGGGGATGAACGTTACAAATAGGTAGAACGGAAGCGGATACCGCACGCCAGCTGATGGGAAGTGCGCCATGACGCGAACGGAGCCACGGTGTACCGGGTGTTTCGAAAAGATACGTCGGAACTTTTGGCGTAGCGGAGATATCGGTTCTTTTTCGCTAAATTCGAACCATGGTTCGCGTCGTCGAATTTCTATGTTCGTTGCGTGGAAACTAGATTACAAGTGTTACAAGTATCCCTGTTCGATTGGTCGACGTGAGAAAATTGGTTTAAAAACGATGGAAACTTTAGCATAACCCTAATACAAGGAGAAAGTGTTACAAGTATCTCTGTCTGATTGGTCAACGCGAGAAAATTGGTTCGAAAACTATTTTGCATAGCTGTAATATAAAAGGCAATTAGTATCATTGAATATTCCTGTCGGATTGATCGATACCTAGTTCTACTCACTCATCGGACAAGTATGGAGCTGGTGAACCACTTGCCGGAATAGTAGTATAGATCACTCGCTAGTGTTTAGGTGTACACTATAGAAGCTTTATAGCTCTTATAGTACCCATCGCCGATACGACAAGTAGTAGGGGCCTTTATACCGGCCAGACAAATGGTACGCGACTTCCATTCAATGTAGGATCCATTCACCGATCGAACAAGTAGTATAGGGCCCGATTATTGACCAAAGGAGTAGTATAGATCGGTCCTTGACCGGACAAAGTGTATACAGAGTGCTCGATTTATCAAGGGAGTGGTATAAGTCGGTCCTAGATCGGACCGAGTGTGTACAGTGCTCGATTTTAACGTAATGAGTTGTTCGATAAGTTTTGTCGTTCGATAAAACAGTACAATGGTGTAAATGTAAATTATTTCTAAACTATCGAGAGGAAGTTATCCAATGTAACTTGATTTTTTTTTGTACATGGAAATTAAAGACCGATGACACACTGCAGATTCACACAACCAATATACAGATGTTACCAATCTACAGTTGATGATTCTAGTTTTGTTTCTTTACAGTATCTAACCGGACAAGTATCAGTATAGATTAAAAATTCATTTTTCAATCGCGATCAAAGTCTACAGAAAGATATTCGTAACTTCGGAACTAAAATAATTGAAAATAGAATTTCTTCGTTAAATTGCTTCACTGGTACGTGCACCGTGTTATTTGCCGTCAAAAACTATGGAACGTCGAGTCCACGAAACTTTCGCGAATTTCCAATAATTCTTAATACAACATAGTTGGAGTGGCGTAGCCCCGGGGAGTTTAATTTCGCTCCCTAAACCTTAATTTCCACAACTAAAACACAAGCACGTGTCCTTTACTTTCGACTCTTCCACGGGCCTGTCAAGTTTCTTCGAAATCAAATACACGCGTGTACCGAACAAAATTTCGGGCCGATCCTCTCGAGTGGGTCTTCGTTTCCGAAACTCTGTCTCGATTCGCGAAACATCGAGAACGAGTAACTACCGTCCACGAACAACGAAGATAAATGACAATCGACATCGTCGATTTTTCGTATTTCGTTGCAATATCGAGTCTGTTCGTAGACCATTCAGGGATACGTCCGATGCGGACCCACGAAAGCGATATCGACCAAGAACGAGACAATTAGATTCCTCCGAAGGAGATAAAAACGTGCATAGACACGATTATCGACGGTGCCGTTCCATCGTCGAGAGACACGGAATTGGTACCGTGACAGATTGACAAGAGTGAAATGTATCCCCGAACCAGAGGATCATCGATATTACTGGTCGACTGTTCGTCTTCTCTGAGAGCGTGTCACTTCTGATTAGACGATACATTCGAGCAAAGTTCAACGCATACCTCTACGCAGGCAAAGCTCGCACTGATTGGTTTCTGATCAGTGTTCGGCCATCGATGTTGACGAGATCCGATACCATGGCTCCGAGTGGAATCTATTCGAAACTCGGCTTCCAAGTGCTCGAAATACCAACGTCCAGGTTGGTAGGGAGGACGAGCGAAGAAACGGTGACCGGAATAAATTGTCAAAAGCATCGATACCACGTGGGAGGGCAACGACCGAGAAACGAGCAACCTGAACAGCGACAGAGTGAATTTCCTTTCTAACGAATAATTACCATTTATTTCGGTACGTCGCCCGTTTCGCGTCAAATCTGGCTTAATTCGACCAAATGCATCTCGATCGAATCTATTGGGTCGAACGTATCTTATCGAAAATTATCATCGACACGCGTCAAATTAATCTCGCGTGATCGACGTACGAGGAATGACAATAGTTCGTTGAAACTTGACGCGAGACGATTCAAGTAAAATTTATGGAACGAAAAAAGTGGTGTCACTATTGACCGCCAGAGGAACGAGAAGGAAAAGAAGGAGAAAACGTAGCAACGAGAAACGAGAAGAAACAGAAATATCGATTCCATCGTATCGTACGGGACATTGAGAGTAAACGTTGCGATAATTTTCTTACGTTTCCTTGTTTCGTTTCCGTTTACACGCGGGAACGATACAGAGTACCCGGTGTCTCGTTTTTCGAATGCTCGAAATTTGAACATTCGCGAGTTTCGAAGAAGAACAGCGTACCGGGAGAAATGGTTGAAAATATCGGTGTAAGAGCGGAATAGCGATCGCCCGAGGAACGAGGAACGTGACCAACGAAACAAAAACGAGGTAACCGGCGTAGAGCAAGAGCAAAATAGATACGGCCGAAGCGGGGTGATTTATGGAGCTGCGATCGACGTCTCAAAAACCGTGGAGGTTCCGGTGTGTGTGGGGTGAACGGTGAACGGTGAACGGAAGAAACGAATGGCCGAGCGATTACGGAAACAGCTCGTTAGACGCCTCCGGTGAAAAGGAAACGGAAGGAAGGGCCGTTTTCTAAATTCCAGTTCGCCCGCGGAATCGACCGGCGAGAGACCCTTCCGGTGATCGATGAAACGCAGTGCAATTAGCCGACGGCGGCTGCACGAAACCGTTCCGAACCCAGGCCAAGAAACCGGCCGTGTTAAAGTGAAACAAACTGACCAACGTGAGGGCCAATTGGTGTCGCGTGTACAGTTACTGCAACTTCGTACCCTATCGACCGCCTCGAATTTCGTTAGCCCGTCCTAACCCACCTCGGTCGAGGATTACGAAGAACGCTGGTTCATCCTCGAACGGAGAACATTTTCTCCGAGGGAATTTTTATCGCGGAGTGGCACTTTTTCTCCGACCGGTAGAACGGTCAAATGGGTTAACGTTCAGCGAAAATTGGCCATCTTGCTCGCGAGAGCGATCCATCTCGATGTCGGGCTTTGATGAATAGGTGTCGCGAGGGTCAGCCTTCGAGAGAGAATTTTTACACGTGTCATTTAAATTAATGTGTACGTATAGACGTTAGACTGGCAAGAGAGCTACTCTTATCGATATATTTGAGCTTGTGCCTAAGGTTTCTATTGTACTATACATCTCGATGTATTTGTAACACGATTCGCAGGGAAGAATTGGTCCATTTAAACTTTCGATAGCTCGAAGAACACCCTAATTAGTCCACATCGCTGAGAAAAGTGATCGTTTAAAATTCTATTATTTGCTTCTATCGTTCACCGTGAAAATAAGTTCTAGAATAATGTTTCTCATTCTGCAGCAGCTCGTTATATTCGTAACAGGATTTACGACCAGGAATAGATAATTCACGGGTCGGTTAATTTATTAGGTATCATTTCCATCACTACTAAATCTATCGTATAATTATTGCGGGAGCTAATAATGTTGGTTCGGCGCTCGCTGTGGGAGTAAACAGTCCTGTTCCCAGGACATTCGCGCGTCGTAAATAAAGCGAGTCATTTTTCCTCGACGAGATGGACCGGAGGGTTTATTCGCGACACATGGAAACGGAGGGCCACGCTCTGGGCGTGGTTGCTCGCCTCTAATATCCTAAACCATAACGCCGGTGGCCGTGATTTGTGAGAACGATAAATCCGTACAGAACTTAAGTCTGATCGTGAATACGATTTACGACGTCGTGATTTGTAGTTGCTGGGATTTCCCAGGGCGCGATGATACGACGCGAGGATAACTTGTCGTTCGTTGCATCGTTTGCCCGCTTACGGGTAGAACTCGTTTCGAGACGATCTTCCTTTCCCCAGCGTCTATTTCAACGGTGGACGTTAATGAGCCGACGAGCAAACCGCCTGAATTACGACCAGGAATGGGATTAACGGCATCGAAACCTGATAGATGTACATGGCTTACACGATTACTACCCGGAAATAATGGCATTAGCCGAACCCTCGGAGAACGAGATCGGTGCAAGTCGAAGGACGTTCGAGCATTTCCTCGATTTCGTCTTTCTTATCGCCCGATCCTCCTCCGATTACGTCCGGGTCGCTGGGGACCCACCATTCGAACCCACGCTCTGCAACACTGACCGATCTCACTGTTCAACGAACGACGAATCTATGCAGATGATCGTCTCCCTATGGGGGAGTAACACCCGGGAATATGTAATTGAAAACAATTCTTTACTCGAAATTAATTTTTATAAATGTGCAATCTTTTTCGTTGTTCTACGATTGGTCACATTTGGGAACTAAATTCGCAATGTGCGATAGTAGACCAACCACGAGTCTACTCCCAATCGGTTTCCAAACGATGACAATACACATGCGTTACTGTTCGATGGTGGTTGAGTATATATGGAAAGCTACCGTGTAACGCTTCGAGGGAGGAAAACGAGTAAAATAGAATTGGGCATTTTTTATTCAAAATTAATTCCTACGAAAGTGCAACTTTTTCGTTGTATTGATATTTCTTTTTTTTTCAAACGTTGGTAGTCGATCCAATAACCGTATCGATCGGAATTGTACGACCATTTTCACCGCGATGAATTTAATGCGTATATGAAAACGACGAACCTGTGACATTTGGCAGAATTCAAAATAAAATTCTTTTCGCGTGCGAAATTTAAAATACGCGGAAAGTTTCGTAAATAGATATAAATTGAAAAATATTTTTGAATAAAAACCGAGCTCTCTTGAAACAGCGGTACGTTCGGTCGAATACCAGTAATGCAACTATGCAGATAGGCTGTGCATGTTTTCGTCTAACCATAGTATGCTAAATCTACCGTGTACCGCCAGTCAAGCGTCAGTTGCACCGTGCAATTGTTTTCGCACACGTTTTAGCGGCTTTGAATTAAACTTGGAGAGTTATTCTATGAAAGTAAAATGTTGAAACACAAGATGTAAATGTATTATAAAGAACGTTTAAAAAATCTAGAACTTGTTTCCATTGTCTATTCTACCTGTCGGAAACAGAAAGAATATTCTTCATTGTCTTTAAAGTATGAAACGTACCGTAGGAAACGGTATAACGATGATTCAAGTATTTCTAAATGAAATATTACTTAATACATTCGATGAACTTTCACGCGACGCGCGGCACATCCCTGACTTCTTTTCAACGAATATTATTATTTAAATGGTCACGTTCTGGATATATAATGTTAAATTTGATAACCGTCAAAGACAGTTGTTCAAAGTCAAAGTGTCGTAACATTTTTTTACAAATGGGAAAAACGACAAAACTTATCGAACAACCTAGTGTATTCGGGTCTCCGAGAGATTCAACCTCGGTACGATAACGGTTAAACACGCGTACAGAATTTGTTAATCTTCCCACTTTTGCAACGTACATTTCGTACACGTTTCCCTCGTATAAGCATATGCAGGCTACTCGAGGAAGATAGCGATGATGTCAAAGGCTGTTCGTGTCCGCGCATCGTCACGTTTGCCTTTGTTCCGTCGCTATGATGCCTGGCCTGGCAAGATATTGCGGTCGTTAAATAGCAAGCACTCTGTTCTACGTTGCACGCTTCCTAGTTTCTTCCAGTTGGCTATGTTGAAATGACCAAGCGAGCTCGATGTTGAATTGCTCAACGAACGAAGATATTGTCCCGGAGGATCTGATCACGGAATGTGGAAGACTTCAATGGTTTTTGCTAAAAGGACACTAAAGAACAACACAGCACTTACCCCAGAATCGTCGAGAGAGCCAGTTTCTTTACGATATTGTTACACGTGTCGATAATTTCCTACATTTTATTAACGTTCCACCGAGTATATCGATAAATGGGTAGGCAGTTGTTAGTTGTTAGTAGTCGTTAGTATCAACAACTGGTACAAGCTGTTTGGAATTGTTTACGAGATTTTAAATAGTTGTTTTATTCCCTGTTCACTAATTTATACAATAACGAACACGTACAGTCCTAATACATTGGATTCTATAGTTGGTAATATTATACAGGAGCGATATAAATTAATTTTCATTGCAATATTTTAACGTTAGATATATTTTGTATTTAAAAAGTGCAAAGTAAGTTTAAATATAACTTTAAACGAGGCAACAACAATTGCAGACGTTTTCGTGTTTTAATTTTATTAAACGAGTACATCAATTGGTAGGAATATGGTACCATAAATCTTCTATTGTTTTGTACAATTCACAAATAGTTTTTGTTCCGTTTTTAGTTTTATTTCCCTATCTATTTCGATCCAAAGGATTTCTATAGAATTTAGATTCGGACTTTGTGCCGACCATTTCGATACAGTCACTTTCAATCGCCCAAAAATTGTTTAACGATATCTGCTGTATATTTCGGATCGTTATCGGCGGCCGGACAAATCCAATCTACTGGACATTTCTCTCTAGCAAATTGCAAAAGACTTTCTTTACTTGAAGAATAATTCTAGTGTTCACTTCCAGGAGATACGGTAAAGGAGTTACGCTACTTTCATTGGCTCCTTTATTACGATAATAATAATAAAAATAACAGCAGTGTATGTGCTCGAAAATCGCGCGCGTGACAAAGAATCGTGCTATTTCCTGGTCTGTTGAACACCGAGAGTCGTAAAGTCGCAGATCGTTTAAGAAAGGAAAAATAAAGGAAGAGCAGAAATAGGAATAGAGAAAGAAAGTTAATGGGAAAAGCAAAGGAAGAAATAATAACGTTGATAGTCGAGCGAACTTGGTTGCCAACTTGTGTCTGGAGACCAACTAGGCTCCAGTGAGGGACAGATTAACGGAAGAATAGACTGGAAGTTGTAAAAGAGCGAGAAAGCTTAGGAAAATGAAAGTCGAGAGATTTAGCAAGAAACTGTCAAAGGAATACAAAATATGGGAACGTGTATCTTAATTATCGATTAATAAATGCACGTCCATACTTCGGGGCGTGAATCTGCATACTAAAATAAGTAAATTCCTTGCTTTTTAAGTTAAAAAACTTGTAATTTATGCACGATGGTGCACGCTTCGTTTCCTTCGTGCAACGAGAACATTTGCGAACACCTTCGTAAATCGATAAACGAGTGAATCGATCGCACGATTAGGATCTCCTGATTCCTAGTTCTAGAATCTCCTGATCCCTAAATGTTTATTCACGGGTCCGTTTAAAATCTACCGTATATACAACGCGAGCGCAAATCGTGCAAGATCCACGAGAAAGTATACATAGAAGAAAAGACGTGCACGTAACTGGTTCGAGAAACTATCGAAACGCATCGGCGCGAGAGATGAAAGAAGGCGCACCCTCCACCGTGTCGTTGGTTTCGAGACGATAGCTCGATTGGTTTCCGAGATACGCGAGCTCGAGTACGAATATGCATTCTCGGTATCGGGACGGAAGGAATAAGCCCGCGAAGGTTACTCCCTTGTCGTAAATCGCGTCAGACGGTACCCTTTGATTCGACGCCGCGCTCGTCTCCGTCCCGGGAGACAGATGACGCGCGCGAGTCTGGTTCGCGCGCGTCACGAGCACTCCGCGGTGTGCGTGTAGTTGCGCGAGCTGCCAAGCGTCCCGGCAACGCGAGAATGGGAAAAGGAAATCGTATTCCGTCGAGACGAGCGTGCTTCCAGATATCTGCTCCCTGTGTCTTTAAAATGTAACATTAAGGTAAATGGACACAGGGAACGAGGGAACGGTGGATATAAAACGACCACGCGGTCACGCGATATTACGGGGGATGGCCAGACCTCTGTGACCGTGCCGAGCCAATTGATTTCGCTCGTAATAGCGGCGAAGGAAAAAAAAAAATATACGCTGACTCGGCTCGCGCCATTGAACAGTCGCGCGAACGACGAGCGTGGTTCGTGTCGGTGAATAAGCGCGAGCGAGAGACTCCGAATGCGCGAGCGCGATGTCCAAAGACAGGACGAACTTCCTACGAACGACGGTGGCTGTCTCGACAACGAAAATTCGCGTCGACGTGAAACCGGGGCTCGTTCGAACGCTTTAATTGCCGAAGCTGAAACTGGCTCCCAACGGGACAATTGTCCTACCTGTCAAAATGCCGGGTTGCCGGTAACGCCAAATTGGAGGATTGTTACCGAAATGTTTGAGAACTTTTCGGGTTTAACCTCGAAAATTTACAGGACGTACGTAGAATTGATTTTGTATAACGGAGATACAAATTTCAATTGCAGATTAATTGATTCATCATGTCATTTCGCAAGTATCGGTGATCTTTGTCTAAGTATCTTCGTGTCATCTCTCGCTCGCCAAATCAATTCCATAAGTTTGGAGGTATCTCCAAATTGGGGGAGATTGTTACCGAAAAGTTTGAGAACTTTTCGAGTTTAACCTGAAAAATTTGCAGGAGGTAATGAAAGAAATAATATGAAATAAAGAAAATGAAAGTGGTTGCAAGCTCTTTGAAATCAGCCTTTACGATGCAACTTTCTCTTCGATTCTTCAAATACAATTATTTCAAATGGAGCGAAACTTTTCATATGGAAAATGTTCAGCTCTCAGTGCTCTATCATTTGTTGCAAAAAAATCCCAAGAAAAGTTGCATCGAAAGTATAAAAGAAACGTTAAATCGTTCGAGACTCGGTTTCACCTTCTCGAAGAAACTTCCTACCGCTTCTAGATTAAACATTCACCGTCCAATGTAAACATTAAATACCCCAGTGTCATTGAGAGAACGTTGTCCTTATTTCGTGAACCCTCAACAGAGCGATGAGAGTCAGTACGACGTCGACGGTGTGTTCGAGTGTCTTCCTTGTGCGGAGGGTTGCGAGTCCTGCGAGGACGATTCGCCCTGCGTGGTGTCCTTGAACTGGCTGATGAGGACGGCCATTCTGATCCTGGAGTGCTGCGTTATCGCCTGTTTGCCAGCTGTTGCCCTGTTCACTTGGAAATACGGAAACGTGAAGGTAAGTGAACTCTTTTCACGGTTTGAACGTTTGTACGCTTTCTTTGTTTCATCATTCTTACACGGGATTCCCGAGACGTTCGTTTCTACAGAGTGGAGTGTTATTTCTATCCATTGGAAATATATTTGTTATTCTTTTGGTATACGTCTAGCAGATAGTAGAATCGGTCCGGAACGTGTATTGTGGCCTTGTCTGTGCCCGATGATATATTTCACTTATAAATTACTGCCTATAATATCTATATAAAGCGTTTGTCAATTTATCAACTACTCGTATCGAATTGATTCGAAGGATCAAATATATCTCGTCCAATGTAATAATTGGCATGTAAATAAGAAGGTATGAAATTGTACAGCGGTATCGTCGGTTTATCGAAATTTAACGCAAGTACGATTGAAAAATTCTTAAATAAATTAAAAGTTTCTTAAACGAGGAAAATTTACAAAGCGATAGAGGTAATGATAAACGAGTATCCAGCACGCGTCGTTGGTGATCTGAATCGGTAGTTCATTCGTGAGGATTTGACGAAGGTATAGTATTGTCAAGGAACTGTCACAGACGATCTTCGAAGGTCCGTTAACCCTCGTCGTATCACGTTTGGGTCTCACGAGTTATAAAGGATTTGTCAAGGGAGATTTCGTTAGATTTTCTTTCTTAGTTGCGTTTTTTTTAAATAATTAAGAGTGTATTTTCTGTACCCTTGGAACGTCAAGACAGTGTTTGAGCTTAATCCGATAGTCTGGTATTTTCTGCACTCGTATAGAAGATATTTGATCGTAATTTGTTGGTTGCAGACGTTGCAAAAAGGTGATTTTGTTTTGGTCAGTCGATCTTCACAGATGATCCCGAAATGTCAAATTCCGAGTCCTGTCACGATCATCTTCCCTTTCTTGTTCACGTTGGGATTAGACATTTTATGATGGAAGTATTTCCAAATGTGTTCACCCGTGTCGAGGGTTTACGACGTAATTGTTTTATCGCAACGTAAAAAGATATCGAGGACGAGAATTGTAGAATATCAAGGATGGCGTCGCGATGGTCTAGGACAACTCAGTACCTTGGAACTTTGGTCTGGAACATAGTTTAACGTATGATAAAACAGAGATATTTCGGGTTGACAGTCAGGATTATATCCTGTATACGTGTTTGCCATTCTCCGTGGAGAATTAAATAGTTTTACCTGCGAGACACGAATATTCGGTTTGTCGCCAAGATGCTTCGCGTTGCTAAAACACCCTTCAAAGGGTCACCGCGTTTTAATTTAACTTAGGAGCATTTCGTTGATGCTGACGAGGAATTCAGAAAGTTCCAACGGTGAAATAAATACTCGCGGAGCCAACGGCGGTATTCGAAATTAATTAATTAAAGTCCCGGGAAATCCGATTCAACGCTACTATCGAGGCGTCGAATTTGCACGGTCCGAGCCACGCTTCCCTATTTACAGGTATATGTTACGTTTGCCAATTGGTAAGTTGTGGTGTTGTTTAAGATAGAAACCGATCCTCCGATTTCACGTTCGAATCACCAATTTCGTTTCCAGACGATTACTCGATCTCCGGTACGACTAAACGCCGATAATAATTTATCGATTATTATCGAAATTGGTTAGAGTACGATCATTCTCGTTTAGGTAGTTTCTTAGATACCGAATCACTTGGAAGATGTAAATCGATTTTCGTACCGAATGCATACACGTAGAAACTACTAACCACACTGATAAATAGCAAGAAAAACTATCGAATAAATTTTAACGAACCTAAGCTGTTAACGATTATCGGTAGTTGTATAAATACATACGATTGAAACCAGAGACGTGTTACGAAAAATTGAAAAATACAATTGGAAATATTTATATAAATATTTTTATATTTGTGTTCAATTTCGAGTTCAAAGGATGAAACAGTCCTTTGATATTGTTCGAGGTTACTGTACCTGTGAAGTATCACTCGATAGATTCGTGTCCTATTGGAAGACTGTGTTCCGACGTTTCTCTGGAATTGCAGCTAGCTTCAATAGGAGTCTGATGATTCCATCGGTATTCCAATAGTGTGTAAAATTTCGGAAAAACGTCGAACATTATCAACTCTGCGAATTCGATAAGAAATCACTTAGTATTCCGAAGGTGGTTGTCACTCGCCAGTTTCGTAATAGAACCAGAAACTAATCAGGATTTCAATAGGTTGTCAGCTTTCGAGGCAATTAGGCTTTCCAGTCAATTTGGTACGTCTATCAAACTGTTAAGCGAGCAATCGTGCCTCGTCATTGTTAAGCAGTTGACGGTTACATTAGGGAGTAATTAGACTCGATCTTGCGGTGTTTCGATCTGATCGTTGTTGTTATCGGTTGGTTGCTTAGTATCGTTGAAATAAACACACCAAAATTCACTGGTTATCGGTTTCGAAATTATTTGACCAGCTTTCGGGGTATAGCCGAGGCTGTCTCGCGCGATAACCGATTCTACGATCGGGAAGATACGATGGTTGCACGTGGTGACCCTAACGCAAACGGTTGACCACTAATCGTTCCTGTAGACACGTAAGCTCGTTTCCAATGTACTCGTAGCGACTTTGTCGACCGTTTCGAAACAGTCGCGAAGTATTAATCCGGTGCCCTTTTAATCCCGTAGAAGTTATCAACTGTTCGTTCTTAAGTGTACCGAGTGAATCGTTTAAACGTATAAAAGTGTGAAAGTTTAAACGTACAAAATGTGTAAAAGTATCAAACGAGAACGCTTAAACGCGTGTCTCTCTTATTTGTGGTTCCGTGAGAAAATTCTTTAAAACAAAGTAGTACCGTTCGAAGGGAGACGTGTAACAGTAGTTGTTAATTTTTCCAAGGTCATTTTTTACGAGTATTTAAGATTATTGATATTTTTAAAAATTAATTTTTTCTTAACAGAACTGTAAAAAGATTGCGTTATCGTCGTTTCAATAGTCGCTGAGATTTTGCTTCCAGAAGGGCGATCGGAGCAGAAATTGCAATACATAAATAAATGGTCGATAATTTTCAAAATATAAATCTTCAGGGGAGACTTTCTTTTTTTGTATTCGACTTTTCTTTCCATTTGGTTCTAACGACGATCTCAAAGAACAATTCTCTCGAGGGTAGTGCAAACCTGGCGACGTAAATGCAATCCGTAACAGAAGTTGTTGGGTCCAAAAGTAAGGCGAACCCTTTAAATCGGATTCTCGCTTCTGTCACGAATGGCCAGTTTCTTGGAAAGTTGAGATCTTTTCAGCGAGAAACGACACGTAGGATGAACGATACACAGCTCGGTATTATCGAAGTCAATGGAAAGTATGTTTGCTCGATTCCACGGGTGTGATGGGGTTACAGTTTCGAGCAGAGTCGCATAAAGGAACGACGAGGTCGATAGTTGGTTCGAACGGGTGGTCCGTCGTAATGCCACCTATTCCCAATGGACAAAAAACAGGAAGTGGTACTTCCGGATAGACGATGTCTCAACCGGTCTCTCTGGACATCGTGGAAGTGTTTTTCCGTGGCTTAAACGAGTCTCCTCGTCGACTCGGTTCGACCGATTCGGTTTCCAGATTTCTTTGTCCATCTTTGGCTGGATGCAATTGCATTTTCGATGTGCATCGTAGCATTCGAAAGGAAACGAACGTCCGTGCAGAAACGTGTCTCTTCTCAAAGGAGTACCCACTATTCGTTGTCATTGAATTTTCTCTCTACGTCATTCAGCTTCGTTAGAGATACTGTAAAAATTGTATCGTAGCGTTCCGATTTTCCGTGGCCAAGATTCAATCGTTTCGCGCTCTCTTCTCCGTTAAACGAGCAGGATTTGTTGCAGGGACTGTGTTTTATAGTATTCGCGAGATCCGCGACGATAGTTAACACGGGTTCATGGTTAGGGATCCATGGTTTCGAACCAATACAAATAGTACAAGTTTAAATAGTCTAAATAGTCACGAGACTCTAGTTAGGCCACTAGGGTATTGTGGATCAATGGGTATGAGAGCGACCATAGGCCACTGGTCCACAGGTGGACCACTATACGCGTTCATAGGAATCTCCAGATATTAGATCTCTAGGAGAGATTAGCAAGTGATGGCAAGTGTCCAGTTGCACCACCAGGATTGTTGATACCTAGTGGTGCATCGGGGGATTGAGAGGAATGATTTTTCCCAGCTGTCGCCGAGAATCGTTCGCAGATTCGTGAACTCTCTGTTGTCGGCGTAACGGTTCGTTACTGTGGTGAACTTTCATTTTATGCTAGTTCGAGAATTAACGACGCATAAAGGTTGGCTGTTCCGGGAAGTAACAGTTGGACTAATAGGTTCATTGGGAGTTCGCGTCGCGTTATCGAGTGCGACAGAGTTTCAATTTCGCGTACGGAAAAATGAAACCCTTTTCGCTTGGTCCGCGATCGGAACCTCGATCGAGGAGCTCGTAACGAATGGAAATTAACAAATTTTACGATTATGGCACGGTGGCGGCGGTGGTGGCGGTGGCGGCGGTGGCGGCGACGACGATCCAATTGTCGAGTGCAATTAAAAAGACAGAGACGTTATACGCTGACGAGGCGCGTTCGAGTAGCACGGACCGCATTGCCTTTGCGTTTTCCGCTAATTGCTCGTTTCACGCGGGGCCGCGTTTTTGCCACGGCGCGGAAAATAACGCGTTTCCTGGGTGGAAAACGGGCTGTCGCGAGCCCCGGAAATGAAAAGCGCGGTCTTATCGGTCGAGCAGCCGAGCCCGCTGCTTAGTTTTTCACGATTCAGGGATTTTTCGACGCGAACGGAACAGAACACGACTTGAGATTAAAAAAAAAGAAACAAATAAGTATAACGGAGGAAATGAACGAATCGGATAAAATAGATGCATTGGATGCAATGGATGCAATGAGTACAATGGGCGCGATGAATGAAATGAGTGCAATCGATGCAATGGATGCAATGGGTGCAATGGATGCAATTCACGCGATAGATGGAATGTATGCAATCGATGCAATACTATGCAGTAGATGGAATAAATGCACTGAATGCAATGGATGCAATGGATGCAATACTATGCAGTAGGTGGAATAAATGCTATGAATGTAATGAATACAATGGATGCAATGGATGCAATGGATGCAATGGATGCAATGGATGCAATGGATGCAATGGATGCAATGGATGCAATGTGTGCAATGAATGTAAATAGGTAAATCTTCCACATCCCCAAAAAGTGTCCCACTTGATAATCATCAGTTTAATTGCAAGAATTTTCAACCATCTCCCCGACCAATCGAAACTTTACTGTCCGATAACATCTAGTCGTAAGTCGCGGTATCAGGGGTCAAAGTTTCTTCTGTTAACAAGATAGGGAAAAGCTAATGCAAGATCCTAACGAAGACCGATGATCGCAATTCCGCAGAGTCACGTGACATAGGCAACATAATTTAGGACACGCGTTCCTGAGTTTCGAACCAGCAATTTTCACGAGATACGCGTAACTGGACGGGGTTCCTCGATAGATAGAGGTAGAGATAGGCGAACGGATAGACAGATACAGGCAGAGATGAATAGATAGATAAAAAATAGATAGAGAGAATAAGTATCGATAATTCGAACGATTCGCGATAAAGTGATTCATTGTTCGTGGATTTCTACGTTACTTTTACCAATACACTTGTTCGTTGACGTATTCTTTGTCACGTTCTCTCGCAAATCGAACCTTCGGATAGATGTTCGAACCGCATGCCCGAAAAGAAGGTTAATATCGTGGACGATGGTCGAGAATCGTGACGAACGAACCGACACACGTAGCCAAGGTCTTGAAACTGCACGAAGGATGCCCGATGATCCTGGATAGGTCTCCTTGAATCGGAAGAAGGGGATGGCTTTATGGTCGCACCGTCGATGCTCGGCTAGAACCGCCGCAGGTTAATAAATTCCCTTTAATTAACCGGAAACGGCCCGAAACCTAAGCTCTGAGGCACTTCGTCCAACTACCAGCGCGAGTTGTTACGGAAATTTATTACACGAATCGCCCAAAGACAGAATCGTTTCCGTCGGGTTTAGGAGTTTGACCTTTAAGTCGACGCTGATAAGATTTCGATGCGGTAAAACGGATTACGAGCACTTATCGTTGCGAGATCTCGATCCTGGAGACCTACGAGAGATCATTTTTAAGTCTATACAATTTTCTATTTCTTAAATTATCATTCCGGTGAAATAACATCTATCATTCGAGATTGACAAATTTTACTTAGGTATTACTCTTAATCGCGGTGCCCAATGATGCGTGTTGACACGAATATTTGTTTAAATTGAAAAATTCAAACTGATTTTTTTTTACTAGTTTTCCACCATTTCTAGAATCAATTTTATTTAGATGAACAGAGTTATGGTAAAGTTTGTTGAAATGGCGTAACGCGGTTTAACGTTCCATTCGATTGCCTCAAGTATTGTTTACTTAAATATCATTTATTGAATATTTCTCAGTAAAAATATTCTACACTGATTTTTACCCGTGACAATGTAATTCTTTTGATTATTGCGCGCTCTGGACAATTACTTTCCATTCGATGAAACATTCCAAACATTTGAAATGCAAGGGAAAAATTGTAATTCATCGAATAACGCTGAGATAATCTTTAATTTGTTTATTATTTCAGTCAACGTGTCGGTAGGTATATAAATTTTCTACCTGTTCGTTTAACCAGGGTTACTTTTTGCATTTCGATCGAGTTGGAATTATTTGAGCAAATATGGTTACGGATTATTTATTCTCTGGAATTTAGTATTTAATTTACATCGGCGGGAATAACTCGATGCTGAAACAAATACAAAGAATATCGCGTTAAAAAAGTTTTAATCAGCAAGATGACCAAGATGAAAACCATTCAATTTCTCGGTCGGTTTTCGATCATTGAAACGTCGAAATCAGTTTCATTTTTTCGTGGACATATAATTTTTAATGAAGTTGTTTGTAAACGTTTTCAATCGTTCGCAGGTGATTGTTTGTGCTCGAAATTGCGATCTTCTCGTTTTTGTGCCGTTTATAGAATTTCGCGTGATTTTCGTTACGGTCAATAGAAACTAAATATATTTGGAACGAATTCGATTTTACGAAAAATTCGGTAGCCAGAGAGTTTTCTTTTTTAGCGACGATATTCCACGTATAGTGTGGTTCAAACATTTTCATGGATTTTCAGTATAACTTTTTCATAATTCGTGAATAAATCCCGTTTAATTGCATGGAAATTGTTGGTACATTATGATTTTCAAATATTTCCTGCGTACAATTTTCTTTGCAACATTCTCTATGATTTATACGCAAATATACATTTTCTGTTTTCGAACAAGAATATTTATAATCGTGCGTTTCATTTCCTTGATCGGTTTTACGTATTTGTACGTCGCGAAGCTTTTCAAATCTTCGATATTTCACATTTAAATATGAATATTTACAATTTACATCTCGATTATTTTATTTCCGTATCGCATCCCTTTGTTTAATCGAAACGAAAGCTGTTTGTAAATTACGTATGTCGGGGATTTCAAACTTTTTCCATCCAGACTCTCTTGTCTTTGAATAATATACATATTTCGATATAAAAACTCGATGACTCGTTGCAACAGTAATACAAAACGGTATGCAATCGTAAAATAAAATTTTGTTCGATCCATTACTATTGACGCATTTTTTACGAACTATTGTATATTATTCCGAAGACGATCACCAAAAATATGATCACGAAAACGTTAAATACGTATTGTTGCCATGCTATGAAAAACATATATAAAAAAATTGATTCTCAACGCACTTCCCTTCGCCCAGATGGCGAAATTTCCCGCTCTGGGAATCGTTATTACAGTTTTGGCAAATTAGCACTCATATGCAAAACTTATATTTTCAATAGTTCGCAAATAGGAATACCACTCGTCGCTCGTAATTGAATTTCGATATGGGCGCATCGAAACGACGAAATCGAATCGTTTTCTCGAATGAAACGCGAGGCCCACAACGATTGCAATCGAACTGCAACGTTTCCCGGCTCCATGGTGCACGAAATGCAACAAGTCGTGGGATTCCAGGCTCGAAGCTTGGAACGTGTGCATGTGTCCGTTCGATCTGCGAAGTGGGCAGCTTATGTGTCCAATAGGGAACTCGGAAGATTAGGGAACCGAAGGAAATGTATTCCTACTTTTTCTATTCTCCTTTCCAAGAATTTTTCTCTCCAAATTTTAGACCAAAAAAGAAAACGAATGCAACGAAGAGTCCAAAGCCAAGCGGACATCGTATTTTCTACAAAGAGAAAATTTTCAACACTCGTTGCAAATCGTTAATTTTCCTATTTTCTATTATACATATTTTCACGACTGCGTCACCGATGGATAGACACGATTCTCTCGATGAAAATGTGACTAAATGTTTCTTTAAAACGTTCAGATAAATAATCGAAGATCGAAATATTGCACACGTAAGTAAAAATTGTCGGAAAACCGTCGAATTTGATGTTCTTTTTCGCCACGATTGTCAAATATAAATGCGCAAACATATGAAGTAATTTCTTCGTAAAAACAGTTGAAAACAGTTATTTCGACTGGTCGGTAAATATAATGTTAATAGAAACGCAATTCAACATTTGTCAACCTTCTCGGTGAGTGAGATTCGTCTGCATCGACTGTCGTAAAATTCTTTTTTCTTCCCTCGGGAGGTCACTCGGTGGACAGAATGCGATTGTCGGTTTACGCTTTTTCTCTTTAAAATAAGTAACGAGCGGAGGAAATGCCGAGAGGTCTATAGTACGCGAGCGAGGAGATTGCGTTTGTGAATTATGGCGGGTCCTATTCATTCAGGGGCCATCTCAGGCTCGTATGAAACAGATATACACACCCCCTTTTCGCGCTTGAGGAGACAGTCCTTGAACGAACAGGACCCGCCATAACTCCAGATGCAATCTCCGTGCGAGCGTACCATAGGAGCAAACACGGGGCGAAGAGAGCACCGGCCGAGGGACACTGGGTTTACACCTCGATAGCTCTGACGGGACACAATTCTTGAAAACGAGAACGCTCGGGCAACGATAATGGAAAGTGCGAGTAAAATACACGGTGACTTATATCGAAACGAATTAATACCGTTCAAGTTTATCAATGCCTCCCGAAGTCAGCTGTTTCATACGCGTTGCTCTTTTAAGCGTAGCGAGGAACTGGAAACGTTTATCATTCGTCGAGACTTGGACAATAATCGTAAGAATACGGTTTTTAATATCGAAGCTATGGAGAGATGATTTCTTCGCTAAAATTAATCATTGTGGAGAGAATTTTCGTAACCTTCCAGATGTTACTAAGTACAATAAGTACTGTACAATGCTAATAAGTACGATACGTACAAAAAACTTTATACGTGTACACAGTATACGTAGATAAAGTAAGTAATAATAGTACTGCAAATTTTTGAATGTGTTAATAGAAGATAATTGAATAGGAAGTATTGACATTGTAAAACGTAGAACAGCTTTTTCCGGGAATTTTTACAAAAGTTTGGAAGAAATACTTTATCGAGTAAATAGACTACTTCTTTATCGTTACAGTGAGGAAAAAAATATTTAAAGACCCTTGTTCGCTGTTTTACCACAGCTCGTAAATGCAAATTTTTGCAGAAAATGGAAACTAAGGTGCTAAAATGCGAGAAACTATTTACATAAATTCTGACAGCGACGTTCTTGTAGAAATATAAAAAATACGATAAAAATGTCGCACATAGAGGAAAGCGAAGAAACGCAGGAAAGAGAAACGGACAATGGAAAAAAGTTGAAGAGACGAAGGATAAGAATTTTAATTTAACGCGTTTTTGTGTACTCATTGCATTCTTTGCCAGACAAGAGAAAAATGTTCGAAAGTTCACGAACGATCGATATAAATTCGCAAAAAAGGAGCTGCGACATCATTTTGAATTTTTAACCGTGTCAAGCAGAACGACTAAAGTATTTAATATTGGTCCTTGATAAAAAATGATCGATAATGGATTGTTAAAAATTCTTTATCGTTTTCGCTTTTGCAAAAATAAAGAAATATTAAAGTGGTTCTCGGACCAGTAAAAAATTGTTTTTCTGCGGTATGTAAAATGCAAATTTATAATTCGAAAAACACGAAAAAAGTATTACTCGACCGTTAAGTAAATGGTTAAATATTAAATTAACTATTAAATTTATTTCGCAAAAAACCCTCCAAAAATGGTAGACTAATTTAAATATTACAATATTTTAAGACTTTTTAAAACTCGTTTGCATTGTTAATGCGTTTATAACAACATTCGGCGATCTATATTGATAACTTTTATTATTTCGAAAACGTATCGGTCTCTTGTAAAGAAAATGCGACTGGAACGATAAAAGTGATCGTTGCAAACGAACGAGCGATTATTAAAATTTACTTCGAATCGCAGAACAAGTCTTTATCGAACGAGCTTAAGAAGAATTTTCACAGCGATCGAACACCGAGTCCAATTTCCTGCTTGAGGTCTCGGAAAAATTATTTTCACCCGCGTCCGACTGGAAATTTTATTTATCGGCGAAAAATACAATTTTCTCGTGCTTTATGGAATCGCAGAAACTAACAAGAAACTCACAGGGCCAGGTAATTGTCGATGAAGGAGATGAAAGGGGCTACGAGGGGGAACACACGATAAATTTCATTTCCAATCGACACAAAAATTGCCCGAGGACAGAAATTATGTTTACGGGCTTGCTTCGTTGTCGTTTCTGTTCTATAAAGAAAAAAATACGCGCAAGGGAAAAGAGAAAATGTCCGAGACGTCTCTGAACGTGAAATGTTACTTGAAGGGAGTTCCTTTTTGCGTTACACGAGAACGATAAGATCGTAAACTATTTGTTTCCTCGAATGAAAAACGATCGAACGATTTAATACTATCGACCGAATTTTATTAAATTATTTCGTGCATCGAATCGTCTAAAATTGCCGTTACAATAAACGGGAATGAAAAATGTTTCTGAACGAATTAATCGTACCGACTGAAGTTTATTAAATTATTCGATGCATTGAATCTACTAAAATTTTGTTTACAATAAATGAAAACGATAAATGTTTCGCTACAAAGGAGACGCGACCGAACGAATGAATCGCATCGTCCGAGGTTTATTAAATTATTTCGTACATCGAAACGATTAAAATTTTGTTTCGCAATAAACGCGAACTAAAAGTATTTCGTTACGGTGGAGGATCGATCGGATCGATTGATTTAATTATCTACAGTGAGCGGAATGTAACGTAAATATGTTTTTTCAAAACGGAATAAATTTGCAGTTGGACTTGTTTCTGTAATTGAACTGTTTGTTAGATTTTTCTGGAAACTGGTTTATCCGAGTATACCATAATTGTTGATGGTAACATTTCACGCATGCGCGTGCAGAGAAACCCTGAATGTAAACCCCGAATCTGGGCCACGTGAGCAGTTGTGGTCGTCGTTACCTGTACGAAACACGTGCGCTATTATAATATATTATAAAGTATAATTCAGGTTATAGAGTCGGACAGGTAAGTGAAATTCCACTGCGCGGGGAAATAAGTGAAAACACGAGAACTGTAAAAAGAGAAAGGAAAAGTTTGAAAGTTACACGTTCGAGAAGAAAGTAATACAAACGATGGCGTCGCTCGCCGGAAGTAACGCCGTCAAGAACTGGAACGAGAAACAAATTACGATACAGTTGAAGGTATAAATAAAAAATGTATCGACTTTCGATCGTTTGCGAGAAGACCTTCGAAAAAATTCAACGACGAAGTTTGTACGTTCATATTACATTTAAATGTATTTTTGTTGTTGTAATAACACACTATTTGTACAGTAAAATATAAAAACACTTCCAATTCGATCGAAACGAGACTGGGGGAAATTGGGGAAATTTTCTAAATACGGAACGGAAAATTTGGAAAACTCACCCAAGTTTCCCTCCACTACTGTTCACTCGCAATAAGGATGAACATATATATACACACACTGTGGTGATAATGACCAGGAAAATTACACGTACTTCAACGAGGCAAATTTGATAAATTTGTAATCGAAAAAGTTTCACTCTGTCGATTACGAGATTAAAAATAAGGTTAAGAATCCTCCGATTGAAATTTTGGAATTTTTTTAAAGAAGCGAGTGTCCGATCCATACTTGTGTTTCCGTTCGGCAACTCTGATTGCTCGAATGCGAGAAAATTCGCGAAAAATCCTCGAAAACTCCGGTTTCTCCGCGGCCAATGGCATCTCTGCGAATAAATCGCGATCTCTGACGTTGCGATCCGTTAAAACCCGCAGGGTGTACGCACGTACGACGGAGTCTGCCGCGTAGAAACGTGAATAGCATGAACATGCGCATGCAGAAGTTGGCCGGATGCCATGTATCCAGGCAATATATAACAGTTTAGCATATAAATGTTGCCAGCAGCACTTCCTACTTTCGCCTGTCGTCACATTGTGCTTTCCACTGGCGAAACTCGCGATTCGCGCGCGTTCTCCAGTTCCTTAACCGATTTTCTACCCTTCTTACCCCGCCCACATTGGTTTTCGATACGTCTGGAACTGGTCACCGAAGGTTCAGAGCTGGAAACGTCACCTGGTCGTGTTAGGTATTGTTAAGTGGTGTCCTAGGTACCGTTAGGTAGTGTTAGATGGGGTCTTGAGTAGGTATCGTTAGATGGAGTCTTAGGTACTCTTAGGTATTATTAGACGGATCTTAGGTATTTTTACATATTGTTAGATGGAGTCTTAGGTACTATTAGGTATTATTAGATGGGTGTTAGGTATTGTTAGGTATTTTTAGATGGGGTCTTGGTTATTCTTAGGTATTGTTAAATGGGATCTTAGGTATTGTTAGGTATTGTTAGTCGTTTCGACTGATTGGTAAACCTAATGTTAATTTCTATCAACACTTTCGTATGTGACTTAACGAGTACTTCCGTGAGAGTGTACTATTGGAGATATTATGTGCTTAGCTTCGCAGTGCATAAAAATCGCGTACAGAGCGTCTCGACACTATTAGTGTTTTTAACACTATTAGTCGAATGGAAAACAGAATGCTTATCGGGTCTAGAGTCTGGCCGAGTAGCGGATCTTTAGCTTCGTTCCGCGCAGAAACACAGAGGAACGAGAAAACTCATTTTTCAAATGTTACGAACGCTGGCTGGTACGGTGGTGATACCAGCCACTCTCTCGGCTTGGGTACATGCATTTGGTAAATGTGGCCTCTCGTAGCACCTTCGGACGAAGAAATATAATGGACTTTGGTCGGAGGAAGTAGACGGCCATAATGCAGATCCACCTCATCCAATCTATCTTCCTTGGAGCTGTGTTTAGCTAGGTGCGAAATGACCTCCGTTCCTTAACTAGACATTGCTACATCCTGGTGCGAACACGTTCGTATTCTTGGGCCAGGGAGCGCGTGGACTTTGTTGCTGGTTCTGATCTCCAGAGATCGAGGATCACTCTGTTCGGTACAACGCGCGAGACCGAAGTGTCACGAATCATTGGCTACGAAATAATAATAATAAAAAAAGAAGAAGAAGAAAAAGTCTTCTCGATCGAAGTAGAGCACGTTGTAAAGTTGGTAACGCGCCAATGGGCGCGTAGTGACCCTCCAGAAACCGAAGATAAGTTTATCTCGCGATCCCATTGGCTATTCCAATCATAGAAATCCTAAGTCACTGGAACACGTGGCATACCCTTTAACGGTATTAGAAGTCGAGATATGCATCGTTGGATACCAAACCGTCTGAAAATTATTACATCACGTTCGCTAGACTCTCCCTCCGCTCTCTCGCAGAGAGAAACGGAAAGACATGCACCTGGGTGCAAGAGTTGGCGGTGTCCCAATAAACGCGAGGTCGCCTGAAAACTGAAGATAACCCAACCGTCTCCGCTATCGATCACGGCAAAGTCCTACCTCCCCGTGGAAAAGATACATGCACCGAAAGTTCCCCGGTGCGTCGATGAACACGTACTCGCATAATGGATACCGGGAACGAACGCGATAGGTTCTCTCATTGACTATTCCGATCGTGGAACATCGAACTTCGACACCACGGTTCGAGAACGACGAGCCCACAGGTCGCGTAACTCTACCCGTGGTGGTCCGGAACGAACAGCCCTATGGTCTCTGATGAAAAAGCTCCATTAACCGGGCAAGCATCGTCCAACTGGCCAGAAATCCAGCAACGGTGGAGTAGAGTCCTTATCCGCGCGACTTTCCTCCGTTGGAAATTCGCGCGGACCCGTGGAAACCCATAGCTTTAATGAGTTTCTTTGATGTAACGGGCGTCGGTTGAAGCCTGGCAGCATTAAAGCAGTTTACGAGGGCGCGTGTAATATGCGCGTCTACGTTTACGAGCCCGGTGCGGCGTAATATTCGCATCTTCGTTCACGGTCTAACGAGCTAGATGCGATATCTTGGTCGCCACGGCGGCGAGCCCGCCACGGTTTATAGCTGCTGGCCCGCTGCAACGAATAGATTAACCCTTTGCCAGCCGGTATATTTCTCCTGGCTGCTAGGAAAGGTCAATTTAACGCTGTAAGCGCCGTTAACGGGCCGAGAAGAGCTACTCCCGGGCACCTGATGCGTTCGAGTGTCTAGCTACTAACACGGTCCGGATCAAAAGTTACATTCTCGTTTCTTTCGTCGGCCCGATCTACTCGCGTTCGAGCATCTTTCGAGCATCGACGCTAGAACCAACGATCACGAAGGTATTCTCATTTGTCTCGGATCGTACGAGTATTCGAACTTACGTAGGGAGAGATTCATTTAGGAGCAACAGGACCGAAGTTACATTTGTCGTGAGTATCTAGCAGCAATTAAAAATTCAAAGAAAAATAAAATTTGTAGAATTTTCTTTATCGGAAGCACGTGGAATTGAACACAATTGTGCGAGGAAATCATTCATCGAGACTTATTTACCTTTAAATTAGATTCAGAGTTAACTTTCCGGAATGTGAACTTTTTCGGTGCTAGGGACATTGATAAATGCTCAATCGGTCAGCGTAGTCTACGCGACGGATGTCTATGGGTGTTAGGCGAATGTGCCTATCAAACGCGATTGTGTACGATCATCGGATAGGGCTGATGTGTCGTTCATCATTGAAGATGTCTTTCCACATGGGTAGATAGTGCCAAATACTGAAATTGATCTACGAGAATACATTCGTGACAATACGCGAACAAATGGGCACAGCTATGTAGCCACGCTATCGCTCAAAACTTTCTGGACACTTGACCCAAACGCTATCGATCTTTGAACTGCTAGAACCGCGTGAAAAATAGTCGCACGGTAATCTCCGCAAGGTCGCTTTAAAGATCGAACCCTTTGCTATCGCGTTACGAGTTCAATTCTCCTGAAAATGTTCCTGCACCGAAAACCGATTGAAAAGAAACAAATGAAAATGATTTTCCCAGGAAAAATTCAACGCGTCTAAGATTATCGTAAATTTGAAGATCGAAGCCTTCTTTTTGCAACACTCCTTGAAAATTTACCGGAAAAATATACCACCCACGATCGTCACGGTGAAATTCCTTCGTTCGCGTATCAAATAAGGAGATTGTCCCGGTGTGTGGTCAGGATCGCCGAAACATAATTTATTTTATATTACACAAGTACAAGTCCTAAATAAAGTGAAGCGATACCTGAAAGTATCTTTCACCGAGTTTGCAAATCGGCAATTATTATTTTCGCAGCGTACGTCACGACAGAGCTTATGGATCAAGATACGCAGACGTTTGGCTTACACGAGAGAGAGATCTCGTCGATCGTCGATACCTCTACGTACATCGTTCGTTTTTTCGATCGAAACCGTGTCCAGGTCGAGAACGATGTGGACTCTTGGAAACTTCGCTCATTTTCTCAATCTGCGGAACAGACCAGGAGTATAACGATTCCAGGGGACAAGTACCGGAATAGTGGACGGTTAAATACCGGTTTTAATGGAAGAGCGTCGCGCGAACTGCCCCCCTCCCCCCTCGTTCCCCTCTTCTTCCCTGTTGACGATCGGGGTGGTAATGAGACCGCATATGTGACGTGTATCTAGCCCATTAACGTAACAAGTCGCCATAGTTGTGACGGTTACTATCCCGGAAATTATTACATTCGAGGGCCGAATCACGTGGACAATTGTGCCGACTATCTGGAAACGCGAACGCGTGCCAAACCGCCTGGAATTCGGTCTTGAAAACCCCGGCCGTTTCGTGGCTCTGTTGCGTCAGCAGCGGTGCAGTCACGATGCCAACAGACGTAGCAATTCCCTCGTTGCTCGCTACGTGTATCGTTTGCTGGAAATTCTACCGAATTACCACACTTCGTTCCGTTATTTAAAACTCGCGACGAGCTAGCCCCCTACGTGATCGGATACTACTTGAAAAATTCCTCTTCTTTCTCATCGATTGGTTTCCTCTTCGGATGCACACTGTACAAGATACACCTTTGATATTCAGAAATCCGTGGGTAGTTTTATTATCAATTCGGGGTGAATCTTGAACGAAGTTCATCGATCAATTTTCGTCCTAATTACAACACGGAAGATTGAAGAACCGGCGACGCTGCAAAAATAAAATTGCACGATTCATTTGCTGTCCGTCTGCTCGCAACGGATCCCGCGAAGAGACTCTGGCACGGCCGAAAGAAAATTACTCTGCCAGGCCAGAGTTTTCGCGTCAGAAATACTTCGGAACATTGACCGACGTGCTTTCGGTTAATTAATGTCGATTGCTGTCCGATAGACGAACCAGTCACGATCGTTGCTCCGAGCGGTAAAATAAAGAACCGGAACGGTTTGACGGGTGTTAAGGTAACTCGTGAAGTTCACGTCTATGGGGCGGTGGGCAACCCCTGTTCCACGTCAAACCATCCAGGAACCGTGTAGCTCTTTTCATTTCGATAATATTCAATTTCATCACCGTCGAATTAAAACCAGGTTCCTTTCGTGCGTTCGTTTGATCTCGACCATCGACTGGATCGGACATTTCTATTGAATTTGATTTCTAACTTTATTTTAACGAGAACGGAACTGCGTGTAATAAATTAGAAAAGAAGAAAAATAATTAGAGAAATATCAAGAGTGATAGTTTCTTTTCGAGTACTTACAGTTGGTAATTGATAGAAATTGCTAAACGGGAGTAGTTTAGATCGACGAGAGAAGAACGGCGTGTAATAAATTAGAAAAGAAGAAAAATCATTAAGAAAATATTAAGAAAAGTAGTTTCGTTTTAATAGTTTCATTTCGATTACTCATAGTTGGTAATTAATAGAAATTGCTAAACGGGAATAATTTAGTTCGAGGAATCGATCGAACGATTCGGTGATTTATTTATTTACGTACTCGTATAGGTAGTGATACAGATATTCGAGATGTTGTTCTTGAACGTTGACGACTGCCGTGATTAATGTAAGGTAAAATGTTCCGCATTGTCCAATTACTTGAATCTCGTACGGTCGGAAGGTTCAATGAATTACCGGAATCGTATTCAAGCGCGATATTAAATTTAATTTTCGTAATTTCATGCTCGGGGAAGATTTCCTTAGGAAATAATACCGTTCGTTGTCTCCTGCAAAATTCTCGATTTAAATTCTTGTTAACGACGGTATACGTTGAGCAGCAGCTCATAATCCCCTTAGTTTGCGTCTCGATGATGAAAACCGCCTAGCCAGATTATCGACTAATGGATTCTACCCGCCGAGATAAAGGTGAAAGCTTGTCCAAGCAACGGAGATCAATTCGGAGGGCTTGTAGTTCAACGAGCTCGACACGAATAATATTGGATATTTCAGAAAGTTTCGAGGATGCTTTAAGTAAGAAGGATGAAAGTTCGTCTTGGTAACAAGAATTTTCACGAACAACCAGAAGTCCAGATTCGGTATTTCATTAAAATTACTCAACGGTTTCTATCTAATTAGTTTTATGGTTAGCAGGATCAGCGTGGAACGGAGGGTAAATTTTCGTATGATAAATTGGAAAGACGATGTTCTCGGTGGTGGTTGGTCCGAGAAGAATTCTTATTAAAGTTTACGATTCGTTCTTACCGAAAATCAGAATCGTCGCTGTTTAAAATCTACGTTTTATCGATGTTCCGTTGCTCGTTGATTCGTCGCGAGTCAAGAACCAGAGCGTGCAAGTCTCGTACGATACGTAACCTCCCGATTTTTCTCGAGATTGGCCCGTCGATGGTTAAACGTTGATTTAACTACGATTTCGTTTATTTTCCGACGAACGAGACGACGGTCTCGCGAATTTTCCAGCCGGTGCGGTGCTCGCGTTGCCAGAATGCACCGGGAGTCCTCTGGGAGGGAGTAGTTGCAGTGGAAAATCGAGGGGTGGGGGGAATCCCGGAAAGTGCAACGCAACCGCGCGTGCACAAGGGAGAAGAACCGTCGCCGGAAAATTAAGAGGAGCGTCCTTTAGCACGAGACAAGTAGACAGGGGAAATCATTAGCCGAAGGAGGACTCTCTTGTCCCAAGTCGAGCGGCTTAACTGCGCGACTGTTCCGTTGGATCCTCGATACGAACGACGCGACTCGAAACGACCAGAACGTACACATCTTCCGTCCCAGTCTCCAACGTTCCTTCCTCGCGACGTTCTATTTCATTTAAACGGCTCTCTCTTTTTTTTTCTTCTTTCCATTTCGCGGTACACTTTCTGCGTCGGTGAGTTCGCTCTTAATACACTTTTCATGAATCGAAACCGCCCGAGATACCCTCGATTCCGGGAATCGCTGCGCGCGGTCGCGACCGGTGAATAAAATTTCAAATTAAACTCCGAAAGCTCCTTTCGCAAACTTCCGAGCGGGGTAATGATCGATCGCGATTCCAAATAGAAGAAAACCTTCGTATCCGGTTCTCTGACTCGCGACAATAATAGAATTTCACGCTTGCTCTCGAGTGGGAAAAAGAAACGTTTCGATCGGTTCTCTGACTCGTGAGAATAATCAAAATTGCAAAAAGTAGACCTACACTGTGTTATCAGGTATTTCTTGCACAGGTGAGCAGCAGTTGCTCATTATCCGAGTACAGAGATTACTATGGTCCGAGAACAAAGTAAAACAGGATACGTAGAAATTTGTTCAAGTGTGTGTACGGTTGATCGAAAAAGTATTTGTACACTATATTGCGAGTAGACTCTATAGCGTGAAATGGAGCAAAACTTTTCATACCACTGTATATAGAATTATAAAGAATTAGATAGATATGTATAAAATATCAAGCTTGTTCGGTGGACAACCTTCTTCGTTAATGGCTTGAATGATATAAAATAATATTTTCCGCGGGTCAAGTATCGGGTGCACATAACTGCAAAATGTATTTTGATTTAACGTGATATCGAGTTTGTGTTATTACGAATATTACATTTAATGCAATATTGTTTGACTTTGTGCGAAGTTTGACGTAGATCTGTCTACTCGTTCGTGTATTTACAGTTGTTCAAGATCGAAGCGTTATAATATTTTTTTTTACATTGAAAAAACGACAAAACTCATCGAACAACCTAGTGTAACTTTTCTCGGCAACATTTCTTATCGTTTAAAGTATGGAGGATATCGAAGAATTCTGTTTTCAGTGGATCAATGATCGATTACCCACTAACACTTATTACTTACCAATAATATTTCGATCCCAGTTATTAAATGAATTTTAACTTTACTTATTCGTTTATTTTATTCCACGCCATTGTTGCACATTTCTCGCGTATAAAATATATACAATGAGAAGGGAAAAAGCAGGATTAGGTTAACTTCGCAATCCCGTTTTAAGTATACAAAGCTTCGACCTTTTAATAATCCCAGTACTTATAAAATGGAAACAATGCGAAAGTAGTGTAGCATTTGTAGTCCACTGGCGCGTGTCTGACCATACGCTTGCTCGAACTACTTAACAGACCCTTCGTAACGCAGTGGTTGCCAAGCCTTTCTTATAAAAATTTCCCTGAGGATTCCTGCGAGTCTCTTCACAATGTACTTTATTTCAACCGCAAAGCTGCACGTCAGGCTACAATTCTTATACCTGGAAATTTAAAAATTCCAAGAGTTAAATTTTAAACGTGACGCATGAATAGTCGTAGCTTCTCGTGTTACTTAAAACCTGAACGTCGCCCTTGAATAAATAACGCGACAGCCGGTGTATCGAATGTTCCTTTCTCGGAACGGTGAAACGCGAATTTTTAGCTCCCGTATTGAACAAAATTTCGCAAAATTAAAGGAATTGTTGCACGCGAACGTTCTGTATTCGTTCGCGGGGATCAAATGGTACGAATTTCTTCCCGCGTTATCGTTCAAATATTTCTTACGCGAAAAATAATTAAAAAAAAAAAACAAAAAACAAAAAGGAATCGATTAAAAATTCATCGTTCTCGACATCTTTACCGATGATCCGCGTCTTGGATGTGAAAGGTACGTAAGAAACGAGAATGTCGGTCGTTGACCGAAAACTGTCGCGCGAAGCTGGCTATTAGCGAAAGTTTGATGGAATCAATACCAAGTTTCGGGAAGGCAGCTGCAATCAGATTATAAGTTAATCCACGGAAGTTTAATTCGAGGGTTTCGTCGACGTTAGGTTGCCAGAGAGTATCAATCTTGTTCGTCGAATCGAACGCTTTTCGTTCGTACGATCAACGATAACTGTGCAACCTGACGATTTTCAATCATTTTATACGTCAAACTATTCTAATACGTCGAGCTAATTAAAATTAAATCACTTTCCGTTAATTCTCCGAAATATTTGGCGCCAATAACGCAAATACCGAGCATAATTGACAGAATAATGGTTATTAACCGAATTAATATTTGATTTCGTAAACACGTAAAATGTTACGAATTATTAATACGAAAATCGTAAACCGAGTGTAAAATTATTTTACGCACCATTTTACCTCAAAATGAAATCCTTTTTTCGAAATCGGTACGTAACTGCTCGAATAAGCGCGACGTGTTAATTTTATCAGGATAAAGATAAATTAAACGATAAATTGAATTTCATTCTTCTCGTCTAAAAAATATCGAACAAACGACAAATAGTTTTCGAGATTGAAATATAACGTAATTGTATCGTATATAATATAAGTGTATGTAATACAATATAGTTTCGTTGATTTTTTAAACGTTCGTCGAGTGAAAACACGATCGGATCATTCTCGAAATATTGTGAGATTTTTCAATAATCATTACACGGGATCAACTAAACACGAAAGGTTAATAAATTTCTGTAAAATTAGAAATAAAATTTGTTCACTATTATCAAAGTTACCGTTAGTTGACAACCAAATACACAAGGTTAATAAATTTCTATAAAATTAGAAATAAAGTTTGTTCGCTGTTGTTGAAATTACTATTGGTCGATCCTATGGAACGTTAAATAATGAATTCCAACTAAAGATTTCGAGTCAGAATTATAAACAGAAAGGTTTCAGTGATTCAATATGCAAAGATATTGCAGCTCCTCCGACTCGAGAGCTTTCCGAAAGGAAGAGTTTCAAATTGAACTTGTCGTATGCCTCGGTGGGTTCATAAAAGTTTTCTAGCTTCGTCTTACGGGGCTTGTCCTATCGGTCGATTTTTCCTATCAGACGGAGACGATTAGAAATTATAATTCTCCCTGGACGAGAGGAGTCTGCAATGTCGAGAAACTTATGGAGAAACTTTTTTTCGGAATTGCAGCATAACCTCTTGCAGTACTAGAGTTTCTGTTTTCCACCTATGAGAAATTTATTGCAAAAGCTGGTGCTCCAAGTACAAAAGTTTTGCGCGAAAAAGTGGCAAAGTCGAAAACGCAGGAGAATACACAGAGTAAAATATTCACGAACGATTGTGGACTGGTACTTTGGAAGCACCGTATGCAAGAAAGTTCGGAGATTCTTTTTCATTCCATTCAAAATGATAAATGAAAAATGACGGATGCCACTCTAACGCGACGATAATTAACGAATATATATTAATTAATGAAAACGTTCGAGAAATGAAAAAATATCGATTTTGCACCGTGGTTGTCTATTTTAATTCGTGTTATCGCTCGCAGTTTACGAAAATAAATAAACGATGTTTATGTTGTGTGAAAAATTTCCGGAATCTCGTAATATATTTTTTAATCAGTGAAAACGTTCGAGAAATGAAGAAAAAAGAATCTATTCTGCACCGCGATCGTCTATTTTAATTCGTGTTATTGCTCGCAGTTCGCGAAAATAAATGAACGATGTTTATTTATTATTATGTGAAAAATTTCAGGAATCTCGCAATATATTTTTTAATCAGAGGAAACGTTCGAGAAATGAGAAAAAAAGAATCGATTCTGCACCGCGATCGTTTATTTTGATTCGTGTTATTGCTCACAGTTTACGAATAGCATGCGGTTGGCAAGCCATTAAACGGGAAGCAAAAGTAAGAATTACGAAGCAAAATGTGAATACGAAATATGAATTGCGCTTTCTTTAATGTTAGCTTAAGGTCAGGACAGAAACGCGATAAATGAATTTTTCTTGCGGACGGAACCCATTAATTTCTGTAACGGGGGGAAAAGAAATTGATTCTATCTGGGAATCCCATGGCTGCATAATCAGGAAGGTTAGACGGATGCGAACAATTGTTGCGGTGCACGCAATAACGCATTATCGCGTGTATCCTCGTTAATCATTCTGCCAACCGACAAGAAATGAATTTCTATTTTTAAGAGGCGACCCAGTTCTTCGCGGTGCCGCGCGGGGAAATTGTTTTATTGCGAAGTATTCCGGATGCATGTATGCAGCTGCACCGAGCAGTTCCATCTTTTTTCTCAAATCGAATCCTCTGTGTTTTCTTGTTGCAGAATATTTTATGCGATACGGTTTTTCATTTTCCGCGAGCAAGTATCGGATATTGAAATATATTTTTCTGGAAAATTCTTCGTTTCTAGAATATTCAAAGTTCGTTTCCAAAATACACCAACTTGACGCAATTCGAAGAAAATATTATATATCGCGATCATCGGAATAAATTACTTATGGTATTCGATCGAATATTCGAACTTTGGTTTATTCGCAGGAGAAAATTGTACTTTCATAATTAATTTCCTTTTTTATTGCCTGCAATTTTAGTTACGTCGTGTATCATCGATTTTAATAATAATATTATATTATTAAAATTGCATCATAGTAGAAATTACTTCGTCGATCTAACGGTTAAATAATTTTTCGTAATTTTTCAAATCGTTTCGTTACTCTTTTTCAAAAATAATCTTGCAGAAATATAATTTCTGTACCTTTCGTATTTTATCTTTTCGAAATTATTTTCACAATAATGTTTGATGAATAGCTGGAACTGACGGAACATCAAAATGAATATTGATGTAGTCGTGTCGAGCTGAAGTTTCATTAAAACTTGTTCGATCATTTGTTTCCGATTTTCTTCGATAATATAACAAGAGAGATCGTACATATAAATAAACGATAAGGTGACAAAAATATATTCCAAGTTTCGCAATATTTTATCCCATTAAAAATTACCACGATATAGTAATTGCCCATTGTATATAGAACAGAATTTGTAGAACGATACGTACGAAAAAAAAAACAAGTAAAGTTCTCCGTTTAGAAATGTGCATCGGTCGGTAAAATGCAGTTGCATACACGAAACACGTGTAATCTCATTTAACAGCCATAAATTTCATTTACCTTTCCTTTCGATATTTACGTAACCTCTTGTTTGTAACTCAAGAGTAAAAATATACAATGTACACTAAATACTAAACACTATTCGTTATTGTTCGATTATTACTTCAAGAGAATACGTTCCCTTTCCATCGTTTACATTATTATTTTTATTCCTGGTTAATTCACACCGTTACGCAACCGTTGCGACTAATACTCCCATTTCCTGTACACTTTTACATTCACGCTAAGAATCTTACGGTAATCCGACTACGAAAGTTGTTCAGTCAATTATTTTTCATTACCTTTTCCGGAATCATTCATCGAAAGTAACGCAAGAAGATAAAGATTGGAAATATCGATTGGTGGAAAACTGTTACCACGAAAGTGCGGAGAACTTATCGATAACGAAAGCCTCCGTTGAGGAAGGGGGGGAGAGGATTAAAAATGAACCTTCTTCATTACTGGAACATAGATTGCTCGCGTTTATTGAGACGATGTATCATCAGCATCTGGATTTCGCTTTACGAGAAACCCCGTGGGAAATACGAACGGAGGCTTCGGGACACTAATACGAATCGAATTGGGCTCGTTGCTCCGAAGTTGGTAGAATCGACTATGGCTGTGCTCGACTCTTCGATTTTTTTCTTTTTCGATGCGTGGAACTTTCATCGAATTTGCACAAATGTTTCTCAAAACAATTCCGTTAATTAGAGTAAAAAACACATTACGCGCACAGTTGAAAAACGTTTGCCTTTGAAGATGATTTTAAACGTCGCTTTCTTTTCGAGAAGATTGAATGTACTTTGGGTTGGCGCCAACAATGGCGCCTGGTCGGCAACGCGCGCGCGCGCTTCACTATTTTCGAACTCATTGTTCTTGAAAACGAAAGCACGGTCGAGAAAACTTCGTTTCGAGTCTTTCGGTTACTCTTTAAACACGGATTCGAACTCCATTTGCGAAACGTGGACACGACGGGTTTCAGATCCGATCTGAAAAGTGACGTATGCGTCTGCAATTCGTGCAACGAATGTCTGTGCACTTTCAACCAACGAATGGAATTTACATCGAGAATATAAATTGCAACGTCTTGGTAATCGAAAATATTTTTTTCAATGTGCCAACAGAAACTTACATGCTTCCAAAGATGTAATAATAATTAATTGTTTCTTCGATTACGAGATCTGATTACGAATCTTACTTTTGACGAAAGGTTAGAAGTCACAATAATAATAAATTGTTTCCCAAATAATAATTATTATTACACTCTCTACACTAAAGAACCGATTACTAATCTTACTCTTGGTCAAAAGAAAATTACAATAATAATGAATTGTTTCCCGAATAATAATTATTGTCACACTCTCTGCACTAAGAACCTTCCTTTCCCCCGCAAATCTCGCAAGAAGGAGTGATCATAAATAAGACACTTTCGAGCAAAAGCAAGATCCCCGAATCGATTACGGAGCTTTGTCATCGCGGAAAACTCAAGGAAAATCGTTTCAGTTGCGAAAATGGCTTCGAGAGCACAGTCCCCCGTCGGTTCTCACAGAGTGCATAATGCACTTTGCGTCGAATAGTCTACGATTTGTATGCGCTTTCGCGAGGATGCACACTTGGCGACACCAGCGGCGGGCAATGCAAACTGGAGGTATTTCCTTTACCGAACGCAGTGATGTGCTGTTATTTTTCCGAGGTTACGCCTTGGCTTCGCGTTTCTCCTTTAAAGCGTTCTCCGGTCTGCGGGATATAGCATTAGGGGCTTGAAAGATGGTTCGAACGCGAGGTCGTTCGAGCGGTCTGTTCTCCGTAAGCCAAACGGAGATTCATCGTTTTTGTTCTGGCTGCAGGGCTCCTCTATTGAAACCGATTAATAAGTGGAAATACGGGATTATTCTATTATTCTTCTCCACTGTTCGCGTTCGATGTTAATTCTTCGCGGTTGGCCGATGAATAAACCGTTTCGTTTTTCTCGTTTAAATGAATTCTTCGCCGGCCTCGAGCGAATAACGTTAATTTATTCGAGCTCGGAAGAAATTTTTGTCGCAATAAATACAACCTGTGGCGATGGGGCATGATTTTTAATGGTTCTAACGAAACCGAGGGAATTCGTTTCATTCGTTTAAATTGTAAATGTGGTCCTTGATTCGAGTAACTCGAAACTTACCGATTGTAAAATTCTTCTGGTATGTTTCCCGCCAAAATTGCAAGGAACTGCACAATATCTTCGAAAGAAAGAAGGAAAATGGAGGTGTATTATGAAACTTAGAAACCGTATCTGGTGACAATGGTGACGTAGGAAAAACAGAAGTTTTTAAAGTATTTTTAAAGGTCGTTGGAATATACTTTCGAGTGCTAGTCTAATAGTTATAAAGTGAAGACTTAATAAGTATAATACAAGTGTATACTGCGCAAATTCAAGTATAGAATATTTTGTAGCAGAGCAGGCGAGGGGAACTCGTGAACAGGTTTAAACTTCGGATCGTTTCGACTCTAAGGGTTCTTAAGGCTTCCTTTATTATAACTTTGCTACAGAGATAGGAAAATTATGTAAATTATTTGTCGATGAATCATATGTACGTTAGGAAAAAAAATTTAACGACCCAGAGGAATCATTTTTCTATGTCTCGTCTGTCGTGCGTATGTAAAAATAGTTTAGATATATCAATAATTATACGAGTGAACATAACTACCAGGTTATGTAACAGGTACGTGCACACGTACTAGGAACATTGAGACAGCATCTTTCACAGTTTCGTTCGCTATTTCATTCCTGGTAATGCCCTCGTGCGATGGGATCCATGCAACTGTTACTGTCTTGCTTTTTTCAGTTGCAAGATGAATAGTTTCCCGGATGTCTAGGATTTGGTCGTCATAATTCATTTTCTCCGGATGGTCTTTTATTTCTTACGAAACGTTATTCATAGAATTCTGTGATTCAAATAATCTCTATCCCGAAATAATACAATTTCGATCGAATTATTATAATACAGAATATTACTATTATTCGTACGAGGGAATAATTTATTTTCAATCAATTGCTAACCAATTGTGAATGAAAATTTAATTAAACCGTGAATTCAGATTATCCGTTGCACGATGAAAGAGAAGGACATAAAAGTGTACCTAAGTTACAATATGAATTCATAATCCTACAGGATTTCTCGAAATACCAATGAGATTGATTCTTCGAACGCTCGAATTTAAAAGAAGATTGATCAATTGAATCTTTATACACGGCATTTATCAGTCTTATTATCCGAAAGACAAAAATATTACCGAGCATTAAATATTGTGCACACATTTTTATCGTAAAAAAAATACGAACAGATTTATGAATATGTATACTGCTGTTGTTCTTCTGTTTGCAGCGTTTGACAAAGTAAGCAACTCTGGGACGATATATAGGTCTTAAATAACTTTCAAAATAATAAAATATTATTTTGAAAATAAACTTTCGTTCTAAAGATTTGATTCCAAAATGAATAACTTCTGAACGAAGTTACGCGATAAGCTTAAAGTGGCAGTAATCGAGGCATGTACCCTACACGATTATTTATCAGCAATTTCAATCTTAGACTTGCTCCAAGAGATGCGAAACCTCGGTGCAGCAACTCACGAACCGTTACGAACGGTATATGAATGCATGTTGTTACCTCGAGCTATATTATTACATATCCACGTAAATTGACTGAAATAGACGACGCTGCCTTTCGTTGCACGATATTACATATTCATCAGCAGTTACGCGTAAACGACGGTTGCTTCGACTCCTGTTTGTTAGCAATTAATTTGTTCGCTGTTCCGTAAGGAGACTTTAGCGTAACACTTTACGTCCCGCTGATAATGGAGAAATTATCTTCGTACGCCACATTGACGGATGTTTCCAAATTTTGGTTATCTACGAGCGAAACGTTCGTGTAAACGGTCTTTCGAAAACTAGCGCGAATTGTTCCGATAGTGTGGTTAATTAACGTGCAGGGTATCTCTAACATCTTGACCGAAAGTTAATTACAGCTCTGCCGATGTGCAAATAATTGTGCAGGTATTATTCGTTTCCTTGTTTCAATTGACAGTTTTAATTACGAAATAACGATCGTTATTCGAAATGAATTCTTTTACGATACATCGTTAAATCGATACCAAATTCGAGATGTTTATCGCAATGGAAAATTTTCGATCCCATTATTCGAGCCATTTTCAGAAGAATATTATTTGTCGGAAACTTGGTACGAAATATTTTACGAATTAATTATTAGAATATTTACCACGTATATCTTTCGTTTAATCTTTGGTAAGTTTCCAATTAAAATTTTCCTCCCTTCAATAATTTATTCTCCGTATATTTTATTTAAAGTTCTCGACAAATAATATCGTACCGCGGGTAATTCGAAAAACGGAATCGAAAATGTTTCGCTACAATAAATTGTATCATAAAAGAATTTATTTCGAGCAACAACCAATTTTAATAATGCGAGTATCTACTCTTATCGAGTTTATTTTATAATTTCCTTGTTTCGAAATGGAACCACTTTCTCTTAATCAAACGTCAGACGTCCAGGACAAATAGACTTCCCATTAATTAATAAAATAGAACAAGATTCGCTCGCGTTGTGTCTAATAATGAATTAAAATTGTGGACATTCATAAATTAAATAAAATTACGTTAATAGATTTTCTAGATTTCTATATATTCTCCATTCCCTGTTATTTTTAAAAGTAATTACGCAATTGTTAACCTCGTACAACGGTTGTGTATAATTTTCTGTATTTCTGTTTACCAATGTGTTTAATTCGTCTATATACGAATAAATAATATCATAGTTCTAATAAAAATATATACAAGTTACAATATATAAAGTTCCACTATATATATATAAGTTACAATATATATAAGTTACAAGAATAACAGTTCTCTTAATAATCGCTTGCAAAGTGCACACAAGATGCGACAATGTGAAAAATTTCGTGAAAAATTGCCCGATGATTTCACAGACCGCGGAGCAGTCGTTTCTCAGGAACTGGAAACATTTTGTTTCGCGATTCCAGAGACGGAGAATCTGGGTGATAAAAATGTGTTGGAACACCAGCCTGTACAACAAACGAGCGAACGCCACTTTGCAGTGGCGCAAGAAAGTTAATCCGCAATGTGACAACCTGCTCAGATCTGTCCAGGGATAATAAAAAGGGGCAGTATGATTTAGAGTTATCCGCAAAGTAACTCACCGGCTCAGATTCCAGAGATTTATGGAACACACGGTTTCGAGCAAAAATATATATATATATATATATATATTTATGCAATTTCGCATATCTCAGTGACACGCAACCGTTTCCACAGGCACGCCCGATTGTATTTTCATGGGATTCTGGGATGCCATTAAAATAGAAAAGATTCTGCGAAATTCGTTCTTGATACGAATCAACTATTGTAGAACCTGTCAAATTTTGTTATTTCGTCGCGAAAAAAAACTTTCAACCGTGAAAAACAAATATTCCGCTTCTCGGTACATAATTAAATAACGAAAATCATGGTTACGTACCACGGTTAAAATCATACGAGTAGCCAAATTTAATTAACGAAGTAACTCACGATTCGTTTCTAAGTCTGCATAGTATGAATTACGAAATAAATATTTCTTCGTCGCGAGTAAATTTTGCAACGTAATCGATAGTTCCGAATTCAACGTAGATGTATTTATCGGAGCACGATACAGCAAGTAGATATAAATATTTTTAAACGAAAAAGAAAATCTCGAATGTAGGATAAAAAATTCCACGTTCGAGCTTTTGTCGGAAGCACTTGGAGCGTATTCGAGTTCAATTATTTCGAAAACAATAACTCGCTGGATGAAACTTTTTTTTTCCCAAATTTTCGATTCAATTTTGCGCAACAAACCGTTTTCATCAACGGAAACCGAATATAAACATTGTCTAGGATTAAAACGTCTATTTGCAGCTGGTCGTCGAGCAACGAAGCAAAGGAAACAGAAAATTAAACTACAAAAGTTCCTTTTTCTTATCTCGTATAAATGATTAAATCTCCTTCTCCGCTTTCTAATTAACGTATTCTTTTCTCTTATTCGTCATTTCGCGAGTTTCTCTCCTTTTTCGCGTTTCGTTCGAGCTGTTCCTTCAAAGATTTTCTTCCTCGTTTTCTTTCTCTTGTGCATCGCATTTAAATATTTCCCCCCCGTTTCCATTTCTCCACGTGTCGTTTAAATACATTACCTCCCCTTACGTTTTTCTTCAACTATTTCTTTGCCTCGTGTTTTATAGGATCGTTGTTTCTTTCACTGTTCCATCTCGCGACAACGTTTCCCTTCTCTCTTCGATCTTCGAGCGGTTCGTTTCTCCCGCCTAACACACGAATGTTGTTATTTTACACTCTCCTTCGAGCGTTTCCATTTCCACGATATTTTCCAAAACCGTTTCAACGTTTACTCGAAAAGATTCTTCATTTTCGAAAACTCTTCGCGATGCTGTAATTACGACGAAATTGAAAACACGAGAACAGTATTTATATTTAAATAACGATCGTTTTAATCAACGAACTCCATTTTCCAATGAACACCGAGCTGGAAAATTTATATAGAATAACCGAGCAACAGTTCGAAAGGTATCAGGTAACCGTTCACCGTTTTAAACATTCATTTCCAAGCGTTTGTTTCTTACGCCGCGTAATTAACTGCGAGTTTCTCATTACATCGCATTTAAGGGTGCACGTCGGGTTGCATTTTATTTAAGCATTTTCTCTTACCCGTACACGCTCGCATTTTCCCTTTGACGGCTCACTTAATCTTACTTTTCGTTTCTTTTTTCGTTTTTCGTAATTATCGCGTTAAAAACTTGCCAGCTTTCTCTCCTGTCGCATGTTTTTACTGCATCGTACGTAACACGTTACTGTTTTATAATGTTCAAACTTCGGCGCGAATATTAATCGCTTCATCGAGGATATTGAGGCAAAAACAGTGACAAACAAGACACGTTAACGCGATAATGAACGTCGAAACATCGGGCTGCCGAGAGACGGCCAATTTACCTTTAATTGATACAAATTGGTGGATGTAAAATGGATAACGTTCTCGATTTAAGGGGAGAGCTTCGAGTAAAATGTTCAAACAGAAATGATTCTCCATTGTCTTTTTCATGACGCGAAACCTTGACGAAATTTTTCGTCACTTTTCATATATCAGGTGGTTCCCTAAGATCTACCGGTTAAATTACTCGAAAACCGAACAAAAGTGATACGATACGAAGTAGTATGATAAATTACTGTTATTGGATTTCACTTTGTTTTTTTTGTCGATCTACGAAGATTACTTTCAATTTTTTAATCGTAATAACCTTATAGTATTTTCACTCAGTCAAATTGATAATATTATAATTGATAAATTTATAATATTGTAAAGATATCAAAAAATTGAAGGTGACCTTTCACTTTATACTTTATTTCTCAACTTTCGTACGAATATACACCCTATATATTCTCCAACATTCCCAAACGTAATAACTATCTTTCTTGTTAAAATTGATCCGGTTTTCGGTAAAACGGTAACGATTATCATTTATTATGATAAAATTCTAACGAAGAAAAATTGTCTTTGCATCTTGAAACGTTGAAGAATATATGCGCGCGCGAGAGCGACGAGAAGATTCATCGAGGTTTCGCGCTATAGAAGAATCGTCGAGGATCGCGTTCATTTGAACGTTTTACTCGATGCCCTTCCCCTTAAATTTGAAAATACGACAGCAACGACGCGTCCCGCACGAAATTCAGGGATTCATGATTACACGCGATGAAAATGCACACCACCGATATAGAATGCAGGATATTCGGTAAAAGTGGTCGCAGGTTTTACGCGTTTTAGCACGCTGCAACCCGGCTAGGTCGTTTTTATGTTGCACGCGTGTCCCACGCGGCTGGTCGTAAATGTTTTTGGCTCCGGTGCAAAAAAATGTCCTCGAAGAAGAGCGTCCCTGCAATTTTTTCTCGGTTGAATTTCGAGGAGCGCGAATTCCCCCGCGAAGGAAATTTATTTTCGAGATCGAGATTTTTTGCACCGCGCCCGTAGCTCGCGTATTTACAACACGTGCTCGTTGTTTCCGAATGCCAGGAAAATTTCATATTTCTTTCCGTTGTAAATAAAACAGAGCTCTCGAATAGCATCGATGATACATTTCGCAATAACCTCCCCCTCTTTTTCTTTTTACTTTCGTCGATCGAGATTAGTAATGAAACGCATAAAAATTGCAAACTTCATATTTTCCACAGTTATAGAACGACATCAAAGAAACATATATCGAGATCCCCGAGGGACCCCGCCTTGGTACGATAAACGTTAATAAAAGCATTCGAACTGTTCTTCGATTTGGAATATTCGAACTTAGCGTTTTACAATGTCGAAAGAAATCGCGATGATAATGTTGTGGAAATCAAAAAATGATCAAATTTGTTTCATCCTTTTAAAATTACTCAATCATTAACTGTGTCTACCTACGATATTCGTGGACAATTATTGAATTTATTTTAAATATATTTTTAAAATTGCTCAATCGTTAACGGTGCCTTTGCCTACGATATTCGTGGACAATTATTGAAATACACAATTAATGGTAAATTAATTTTCCTTTTTCTCGTTCAACTTCTATGATACCTATACAGTTTCGTACAAACAGGAATACGTTCAACATCGGTAGTTCTAGCGTTTGGTCTCTCACGATAGTTGCGATAGTTTCGAACCCTCGATTTTAAGCTATTCAAGGGCCAGAAATTTTTCTCAGATTAAGAACGCGTTCCATCGTGGAAACGACACGACGAGAAACGATTCTATTGTCGTCGAGGAAGTTCGGAGCGACTACAGATTCTCAACGACGAATGCAATCCCCGAAGTTCCGATTTCCTATTTAACGAACAACCTCCGAGTTTCGATAATGTGTCTGTTTCTTGGGCAAACTGTGTCACGGATGGAACGAAGAGGGGACATGAGTCGAGGTAAACTCGACGGACGATTAAAAATTGTCAAAAATTCTCCGGAGCTGCCTGTACGAGTGCATCAGTGATTCTCAATTAGGCAACGCGTGCACCGTGAAAAGAGAAGATTGTAAATACGCATCACCGATTTTTCGTAGAGACGTTTCTTTACAATGGAGATTTACAATGACTCTCTCCTTTAAAATAAAAATTTACAACAACTTGTTCCTTTGCGATAAAAATGTACAACGACTCGTCGAAGAGTCGTCTAATTAAAAATTCCAACTTGTACGAACGTTTTTAATTCGCGTGCTTCGTTGCAGGGATTTTATCCACGATAAAGGGTCACGATTTTGAAAGTACTATTACTGCACCATTGTGTTCCAATAGTACTTTTACCGTTATATTATCGTCGTTGTTACAATGTAACGAATAATTCTCAAACTTATACTTCATTTTTTTGTTTGTTACAGGTGGTTAGAGCTGCCAGTCCAGTTCTTCTACGCGTCATCGTGCTCGGTGCATTTTTCATATACTGCACGGTAAGTGTCCTTGTTCTTTGAACAACTTCGAACACTTTGTCGCGGTTGGAACAAATTTTCCACGACTTGGAAAGTATTCAGGCTCGAAAATCGTTTCGCGGTAACCTCGTGATACCGGTATGCTCGATTTTGGATAATTGGATCACTATAATCGAAATGGAAATGAATACCGCGTCGATCGATCGATTGTTAGCGGCAACGGTTTCGTTTTTCGCAAATTTGTGGACAATGCATCACTTTTCCTATTCGACGCTTTGCAATCTCGCGGTTCGATCGGATACATTGCATTATCTGGCTATTTGCGTCGCGTTGTAATCTCTCCTCTGTCGTTAATCGTGAATAAATTGCAGGCTTTTCCGCGAAAATGTTTCTACGCAGTGTTAGCGATCAATTGTATCGTCGAAAGATGAAAGCTTTCGTGTTCATTGTTCGTTACACCGAAGTGAAACAATTGGGTGTTCAATAATGGGAATGTATCGACGAATTGCACGAATTGTGTTTCGTAATTGTGCGTTCGATGGTGCACAAGAAGAAACGTTCGAAAGTGTATCTATGCTTTGGAAAGGTTTTCCTCGAATTTGAAAAATTTCCCGTCTTGTGTAAACGTGTCCAGCAACTTTCGATGTCACCGTTTCAAAATACCTTCTGTATTTTAAAAATACTTCGAATCTCGATTACTCGTACGAGATATTGAGAAACAAATACACAACGTTTCCGATCAATATTGTTTTCCATCGTTCTTCGAATAATTTCGATATCGTTGCCTAGGTCCAACGAGTTTCCTCTAATTTTAACTTCTTATTCTTGGTACTCGTTTCAAAAAATACGCAACAATTTTAAAACAAACGTACAACATTTCTAACCAACAGTGTTCTCCATTGTTCTCTAAATTATTTCTTGGTACTCGTTTTACGTTCGCGACGTTTCGTTTATCTCGAGACAGTTACACATTCAACGTCGAAGAAAATTCATTCGCGGATAAAGGAAATCCGTTTGGAAACGTTTCTGCTGCCTTCCAATACCTGTCACCGTTTCAAAATATTTTCCGTAATTTCGAAACGTTTCAAACCCCGCTCTTTCGCTCTCACAAGTTTCTTCCGATTCGAACTCTTTATTCTTGGTATTCGTTTTACGTTCGCGACATTTCGTTTGTCTTGAACGCAGTTATGCATTCCGTGTCGAAGAAAATTCGTTTTCACATAAAGAAAGATTCGTTCAAAGAAAATCGAGTTCACGGTAAATATATTCCAGCAGCCGGTGGTGAATTGTAAAAGGCTGAAGGAAATCAATGTTCTTTGTTTCAGACGATAGTAATGTACCCCCGTCCAAATGTCATAACATGCACGGTACGAGTTTGGCTGCGAGAAATTGGATTTTCCCTAACCTATGGCGCGCTTATGCTCAAAACTTGGAGGTGAGTAAGAATAACGACCGAAACAATATTTAATTTCGCGTCGAACTTCTGAAATGAAACCCTCGGGACCAGTTTCTTATCGAAAGTTCGTATAAATACCGATTTTCTCTAGTTGATGGATGAAATGTTATCAACGGATTTTTTATAAACTTCCACAGGTTTTCCATGACCCGAAAATTCTATTCTTATACACACATTATACGTCAGAACATAAATAGTTCTTTCATTAGTCGATACTCTCCGGTAGACTCTGAACGACAAAATAAGCGTCAGCTATTAAACAGAAGTTAAAGGAATGAATTATCGGGGTATAGTAATGCGAACAGGATTGGTAATTATTTCTCCGTCTCGTGACACACTTGCTTAATGAATTCTGACCGAATGTCGGTAACTCGAATAACTTGGCTCCAATTTCACGTCCACGGGGGAAAGTTTAACGAGAAGTTAAACAATTTTTCACGCTACGCTGGAAAGTACTTTCTAAATATCCGAGTAAAATTATTATCGCATCTACGTGTTCAATATCCGAGTATTTCATGAAATATTCCCGACGAAAATTGCACGCTAATAGCTGCTTGAATTCGTCATGAAAAGACGAAACGCAATTCGCTTTGATTCGAACGGTTAAATTAAAAATTGCAGCGTTTTTCTTTCTTTTTTTCTTCAGACGAACAGCGGGAAAAATTGAATTTGCCAAAAATATTATTTTTCACAGCTATCGTATCGGAAAACATTTTATTAAATAAAAATTGAACACAACAAAGCGGTGATATTACGAATTACTCAATAATTTCTCGGTTCTCCGTTCTCGATGAGAACTCTTCGTTAAAAAATTCGCTTCCACATACTTTCGAACAAATTTCATTGTAGTTTTCTTTTTACTTCGTTCCATGCTGTTGTAATCGTCGTTTGCAGCTCCGGTATGCTCCGATATTGCTTATTTCCAACATAAACCTCTCGAACGATAATGCTCCACACGTTTTCCATCGGATTTTGGCCAGGAGAACATGCCGGCCATACCAACACATCGATTTCATGATCCCGAAGCCATACTGTAATCTATAGTTGCACGGCTGGTACGAACGACGGCATTATCTTGCTGGAAAATCAATTTTACTTCTTGATTGTCTTCAATAAACGACTGCAAATGATTTCTACATAAACCCATGTATTCTTCACTGTTCGTTCCAGTCAGCTGGAAGGTTGGCGATAACACAATCATCGATACAGAAATCTCCCCAAACAGCGACACCATTGTAGAACATTCTACGAAGAATATCTCTATAAAATGAAAACAAAGTTACTTATCGCTGCAAGTTCGCTGAATGTTTCAATTTCGAAATATCTTTTCGACACAACGTTCCGCATACTTTAAACTTTAAGAAAATGAGAAGCAAAAGAAGAAAATTCGATGTTTTTTGACTCGTCAGGGTGGCGTCCCTTAATTTCAAAAATTCGAGAAAATCCTTTTCGACTGATATATTTCAAAGTTACTTTAAGAAGATATATAAAAATAAAATTCAGTTTTCAAAACTGAATTACCAGTTAAAAGAAACCTCCACGTTTATTTCGTGTAGCTCTGTAACATTTTCAGGATTGAAACCGTTAAGAAGATAAAAAAAAATAGTTGCTATCGAGATACTAACTTCTTAAGAAATAAATACAATTTTTCAGAGTTTGGGTAGACTTTACACGGTTCTTCCCGTACGACAATCGCATTACTTCTCTCGGTCCAGTGTTACTCTTTTCTCTCTAGACTTTTCCCGCCCGATATACGAGTACATTCAACGTTGGCTATCAATTCGGATACAACGGGGTGAAACGTAAAAAAAAAAAAAAAAAGGAAGGAGGAGAGGGAGGAAGCTGGTCTCGAACTTTTCTGCGAGCTACTGGTCAACCAGTGTGTAACTTCCGTTTCTCTTCTTTTTCCGATCTTTCTCACGAGATCGCTATTTTCTAGCAGTTGCAGGATTTCCGGCGCTACGAAGATTCCGGGACAAAGATTGCTCGAACCCCTTGCAGCGTCCCCTCTTCGTTCGGTCTGGTTTCACCCCCTATTGCGATACCGTCGTGGAAAAAAGTTCCATCCAGAATCGCCCCTTGAATCCATAAGCCGAGTAAACCGATGCTTTTGATTTATACAGTTAAAGTTGTCCGAGCGAGCGTTGCGTCGCTTTTATGGCGTTTCCTGTTACATTGAATTTAATCATACCGTAGATAATTAAAACCGTTTCGTTTTACAATAAAACGGTAAACGGAAATGCTTTCGGTGTTGGATGACGTTTTAATTAAAAACGTTGACTCGCAATCGTCACACGCGTCACTTGTTATCTTCGTTAAACATTTTTCGACCAACGGTTTGCGCTCATCTTTGAAAATCGACTCCGAGTAATGCAAATTACGAAACGGAAAAATATGTTTCGCATAGAGAGGAACGTTCGAAGATAATGCACTTTTCGAAAGAGAAATAAACGTATCCCCGCTTTCAAGACGAAACATTTCTCTCGAATTCGAGGCGCGTAGTTGTCTCCACCATTGGTTGTGACTCTGGATTCGAAATAAAAATCTCTACCGACCCCGAATTCAAGGCACTTGACGGTTCTCGATTTTTCGCCTTGAAAGCGAAGATCAATGGAACGTACGATTGCTGGCCATTTTCTCGCTACGTGATTTACATTTTCCTCTCGTACGGATCGTGTAATCTTTGTCCACGTGGACACGTAATGGAAAATCATCAAAGTCTTGCACACGTGATGGTTTCTCGCGCGAACAACGCGTCGTGTATACACGAAGACTGATAACAGAGAGCTGATAACGTACACGAGATGCGTTTAACGCTCGTTTAACGTAGATCGTAAAAAATTCATGTGTCGTTCCGTGCAGCGGAAAAACGAGTCTCGTGAGCTTTCAATTTAGAAGACTCTGTCACGCTGGTAGCTCGGAATAATTGAAATCTACCGCGGACAAGATTAATACGGAGGTCACATAATCGTTCCTTGCCAGTGTCAAAAGGTCGGAAAGTTCGTTAAACGCTGGCACGAATATTATTTTCCTTTGGTCGAAGTCAAAGGTCCATTAATCTCCGTCAATTTTACGCATCGAGTTACTCCTATTTTATTCCCACGACATTCACTCGAGAACTCTTGATCCACTAATTATACCAATTAAAGGGTACAGGGTTCTTCGGAGGTCGCTTCTCTGTTCACCGATGTGCACCGTCTGCCATAAGAAACATTTTTTTCGGCACAATTGAAAAAAGTATCACCTCGATGAGAAACGACGTTTACCGAGCATTAACTTACCATAAAAGTGCATTCTACGGTACGTCATCAAAGATTCACTCTTATTCCTCGACGTAAGAGAAAATCTTTCCAAGGAAAGGAGAATCTTCTCCCCATTGTTCACCCAGACTTAACTTATATTCAATGTACGGGTTGAGGCATTCAAGACAGGTCAACCGAATAATACGTTTATTTTGAAAGGTAGAAAGGAATGTTTAAGACAGTGGTTTGACTTCGTGGAGGTGACCTATTGTACGGTAAGTGTACAATAAAATGTGAGTAACCAAAGGAGACATAAAATATAGATTACGATAGAACGCTACGATAAACAAAAAATAGAATCCCAAATGAAACAACATGCTCCGAATCGCTCGGAGCGATTGTTCAAGATTATAAAAAGATTCCTTTTTCTAGATACAATATCGTCCAACCTCTCTTTTGTTCTTTCATCCTCCGACGAACGAATATTTAGCTGGTTAATAAATTAGAATGGAACAAAAATTTCCGAGCTTAAAAATCAATTACCAAGACGATCTTAATATTCGACCTGGCACTCCAGCCATACCCCTTGACTCGAAGCTAACGATCTGCCACGAGACACCATCCGAGAGAAAACAATGATGGGTGTTCGAAGGAAGGATAACAATATGCATCGAAAAAGTGAACGATCGTTTGCGACAAAATGAAATAAATAATCTTACGACTGACGTCGACCCGTATCGAGATAAACATCCTCTTATGTATCGGGATCGAGAGGCATCCAATCAGTGCGACTGCATTTGTAGTGTAAACTTCCAACACGATACCATATTCCAATCCCCGTGTATCTACATTGGTCGGTACGAATCCTTTCCGTACAGCCACTGTCTCTGCTCGAACAGTACCAGAATTGATTAACTGCAGCTCACTCGGCAAACCAAAGCTCTACTCAGTGATACGGGGCAACCACTGTCACCGCGATGATCCAACTTCACGGTTAGCTCTGGAGATTGAGGGTTAAGCACCCTGTCAACCCTTGGGCTTGGAATGGACTATGATGACTGCTACTGGTAGACTACAACGACTTTGTCAACCCTTGAGCTTAGAATGGACCTGAGAGAATATTCAGCTCTGTCATCTTCTTTCGTTAACCCCCCGTGGTACCGTTTAAACTGTAACGAGACGAGAGTGGAGCCATCAACACCGCTTACTATCCAATCATCTTGCAATTCTTATTTCATCTTCGCAAAGTTGGTTCGTGTACAGGTCGGATTTACCTTTGTATCTATCCTGTAGAAAATAACCCAAATCCAACTAGCAACTAACCGAGACTCGTGTGTTATCCGTGCATCTTCGTGAAGTTTAACACGCTTGGTGTGGAATTGGTTTCTCCGAGGAAAAAAGGAATCTTGGGACAGCGGTATGGGAGGGGTTCGTGGATTGGCGCATTGAAAAAGCAAGCGATCGTCCATCTTGAGGTCTCGAGTTCCGGTACTACGGTCCCTGTCATTTTTTTCTTCGGCTCCTGTCCCCTGGGTGAAACCAAAGACGGTAAAGAAAAAACCAGTGTCGACGCTAGATCTGCGAGGATCGATGATCAACGACGAGCGTTGATGAGCGTCAGAGAGCACGTAAGAAGGAGTACACTCCGTAAAGACAAAAAGGAGTTACGTGAGTGCAAAAGAGTCGAAGCGGTGTCTCGAAAGACCTTTAAAGAGATGGAAGAAGCGTCGGGGCGCCTCGAGAATGTCTCGGTCGGGATGATCGAGCGTGGTTACCTCGGTCTGAGATTAAAAGGTGTTGAAACACGAGAAGAGGAGGATCGTTGCGAAGCTGGGCCATTGGAATGCTCGTCGTCGATCCGAGTTCCAGTTCCATCGCATTCTTTTCTTCTTTTTTTTTCTACCTGGGTGAAATCTTTGAAAGACATACCGACCTCTTGAGAGGAGGTTGCGGCTACTGCGGGTTTCCGATGTCCGGGTGTGGAGCTTACCCATTAGAATCCCCATGGTGGCCTTCAGTTTCGCCCCCCTAGAGATTGCGGAGCAAGAATAAACTAGAGATTTCGAAGACTGCTGTTTCTAGTTTAATACGATTGAAAAGTTTTCGAATGTGGTCACTATACGTATAATGTATCTACAAGTGTACGTACAAGTACATCGTACAAGTACAATGTACTCTAAAAACCTATGTTCTTCGAGAAATGTTATTTGCCTCGCAGAGAGTCCTAAATACCCTTCGAATATTGTCCTCTCTGTATATGGTCCTTTGTTTCTTCCTCGAGTCCTACGCCACTGGCGTAAGTTTGCCCCATGGACGTGGTTCGCAGCTTCGTGACTCTTTTAACACAAAAATCACGTTATTTGTCTCCCAGTGAGTCCCAATCCTCGGAATATTGTCCTCTCCGTATACAGTCCCCTGTTTCTTCCTCGAGTCGTGCGCCACGAAGATCTTTCGATCGAAAGTACCCAGACTGCGCGTTTCGGTACGCGCACGTGATTAAATCGTGGCGCACGCCATAGCGTCGTTATTCGCGTTATTATCTCTGTCGCTATCTGCGTCGCAAACAGTCCGAAATCCCTTCAGGGTATTGTCCTCTCCGTATATCGTCATCGGACTGATTGAATCCTCCGGTGAATTTACGCGGGCATTACACAAAGCGGCGCCTATTGATCGATCGATCCGATGGAAATGAAGTGCGCCGTCTACTTATCGCGGTATATCGATCCCGTCGACCGCAGTCGACCCTCTCCTGGAGGCGTCGTCGTCCAAAACACTGGCCAACTTCGTTCCTCGAGCAGTCGATCGTCGATTATACGGACAATACACGCTATCCGGTCGTTCGTTTGTCCACGGAATCTCAGCAATTACGCGTGTATACCGGATGACCTAGTTGTCGTAGCCACTTGGAGCGCTACTCCAGCCAACCAACGAGTCAGGGACGAGATGCAAATTGTCAATCGAAAGGTTCTGCTTCTACCTAGCGGGGAATCTGCCGGTATCTTGCTCGAGATCGACGTGTCTTTGGCGAATTTCACGGGGAAACTCTCAGAGTTACCGAGACCTGACCGGATAGATCCTTGGCGAACGTTCCGGGTACTACACGACGATGTTTCATCGGAATTGATGGATTTTTGAGAACACAGTGAGAAAAAACACGACGACGCCTCGGAAGCGGTGGATGTCACGGGATGGATATCCGTATCGCGAAAATCCAGGGGGAATTTCTTTAATAAGGTGATATCGAGTCTCGAAGGTTTTAATGTTTTTCTTTTTTAATTTTTTCAATGCAACTCTACTCGGGATCTTTTTGCAACAGAACGCTAGGGTCCTAAGAGCCGAACATTTTTCGTACGAAGAGTTTTATTCTATTTCGCATTATTGCAAAGTTATATTTGAAAAATCGAAGAGAAACTGGCACTGTAATAGACCGATTCGAAAGAGCTTTCATTTTCTTTGTAACTTTCTAATCGTGCGAGATACGATAAGAAAACTTTTTTACGAAAATGCTCAGATGGTGAAGAATCTCCCGAAAGAGTTGTATTAAAAAAATGCTTTTAATTTTATCCTCTCCAGAATACTTTTTGTCGGAAAAAAAAATTACGTCATATGCGACTCGGTACGCTTTATGTGTGCAGAAACTTTCATTAAAATCAGACTCGTAGGTTAGGGGAATCTCCTCGTAATGTAACGTTGAAATACTTTTTTGATCCGCTGTAGCCATTAGTTTGCGATGTGCGTTTGTTTTGTTCTTCTCGTGTCGCGGTGAAACGACGAGACGTCCCTACTTCGTCCCAATTACCACGAAACTCTTCGTAGAACAGCCGAAAATAAGAGACACGTATTTTTCTTTAGTAGCGTTATCTCAAGAACAAGGGGTGAAACTAGCCCTGAAAGTTCTGGCCCTTTGTGCTATCTTGAAAATTACGAACGATAGAAAGAAGTTTTTTAAATGAAATCTTTACGGTTCTTTGACGAGAAGCAACATCGGTTAGCAGAATTAATAAAGAAGTAAAAAGATCGTGAACACGTTGCGGACGATCGCGAAACTTGGATCGATTTAATATTTCTCGGGACGCGAGCGAAACGAATTCTTTAATCTACTCGGATCGTAATCTCTTGATTCTTGTTTCTCTCGTTTGTACATACGAAAGAGACGATAAATAATTTTCTTCTATTTATACATGAAACCGTTTCGAATCCATTTTTCCGTGTACAGAAAAGAAGCAAAACGGAGTAAAACTCATCTATAACTTTGATTACAACTTATAGATGATGATTATCGTAGCATTCTATGGATTCATCGGGCATAAACAACAAACGAAGATCGTCCGTAATTCTAGCATCGTTATGCTCCGCAAAAAGACATTTCGCAGATGTACTAACGACAAAGACGAAAAGAGATTCGCGAGCACAGTGTCTCGTGTGAAAAAGGAAAGAAAATGAAAAATAAAATAACAAGAGACGCCACGTGTTATTGGTAACGAAAATTTATTAGTAATGATACAAGCACGATCGAAATAATACCTGAAACTTGTTATTCCGGACTATTTATAACAGATACAACCAAGTTTTGTAATTTTTTAAATCATACTTCATCGTTTCATTGAACAACTTAAACGTTAAAAATCCAATTTTTTGACCAGAAGTTACTCTATCGAGTTTGATCTCATCCTTAGGAGAACACCTATTACGATGATGTTGACGTGTCAAGACCCCTGCATCAGACTCGTTACTTCGGGTCAGATCAATATCGAGTGGGTCAGCACACTCTGAAGAGTGGTGTAAGCTGCGACATGCCACATCACTGCTACTCGTGTCTTACTACGATGAGACGTAGCACGTTCTATTTTCATGTTTCGTGTAAGAAGAGTTGGTCCCTGATGGTATCATTTCGTTGCATTCTTTCTTTCTTCGATAGATATTATAATATTTAAAATTTCTTCGTTCCAACGAAACGATCGAATCTATCTTCACGTCAGCTAGCGTAAACTTATGCCTCTTAGGATGCGTCATTGTTAAACCTGCGAAAGGACACTTGCACTCTTACTCACCGATAAGAATTTTCAGATAACAGGCAATCAGAATCATTGCATTGTATACGAAAACTACTATTATTGTTGTCAAGATTCGTTACAGTTCCTCGAATCAGTTCGGTAGATTTAGCAACGAATCGTCAATAGCTATTTTCTCGAAGCCATTAATTTCGTTCATTCGTCATTTGAACCAATGAGTCGACTCACTCATGGTGGTTCTCAAAAGGTACTCGTGTGTTTCGATTTGTAATCGATGCTCTGATTGCTTTCGAACGATCAACTCGCATGAAAGTTAGCCTAACCAGGGACTTGTTCACTGAAAGCTGTGATTAGTGACCATTCGTCCTCTGACTATCATCGGCAAACTTCAAAGGTATACATTGAGACGCGTCCGATCGGAAAGTAAGCAATTAAACGCCAGTCCAGATTGATATTGATATATACATTAGGGCATTCAGAGATTGTCCGTGGTCGTCATCGAATACTATTGAAGCTATTAGAATTCAACGATGCGAAACAGACTCGTTGGAGTTCAATGGTACGAAGAGAATTAACATTAGAATTACCGAACGTATTAATTTACGAGTACCATTAGTTACCTATTCTGATGTTCTTTTTATCGATAGAATTTCATAGCGAAAAAATCGATTCAAGATTGGTATCGTTGACGATTTTTACTTAATTCGAATGTAGCGTTCCTCTAAAGTTTCACTATCGAAAAATACATTTCGAACATTTAATTCTGAAATTTACAAAAAACGAGAACGCGTTATGTATCTCGAGCGCAGCACCTGGCATATTTAAAAGTGTTTACCACTTGAGAGCCGTTTTTTTTTTCGAATGTTTATCGTCGGATCGTGGCTTTTTTCACTCTTCCATTTATTTTTCATACCTAATAAAGAAAAAGGAACGAGACGTTTCCTGCAGCTAATAAAACTTTCGACTTTAATAGAATCCATTTAACGATGAACTATTATCTTAAAAAAAACTAAACACGTAAATATTCTCCATCTCTCGTTAAACTGTTTGATCGTTAAACGATCAAAACTGATCCTCCCTTTTAATCCCGAGACAAGATTTAGGAAGTGGAAGTATCATTTCTACTCGAACACGAATGCTCCTCGTGTCTATCAAAGATGATGCTCGCAGAACTTGAACTGCTAATTAAATATTCATCGTTTCGTACCGGAATAGACGACCGTTTTTAACATTTTTTATACCCAAGCCGATCGGTCTCATCTTTATCGATTAAATCGTTAGAATCCACGAACAAGTGATCGATTTATCTCTGTTTTTATTCCCGTGGAAGTCGACCGATCCCCTGAGTAAACTAGTGACACAAATGTCACGGAATGCTAGAGTAACCTTTTTACCTATTCAGTCCATCCCGTTTGGGACGTCTTCCGCTGCTACGCCGAGATGTTCGTAATACCCGAGATTAAAGGACAAGGATAAAAGCTTGTTCGTCTTACGTTCGTCGGAAGGAGCTGGGACTCTGGTCTTAAAGCTGACTCTTTGTGTAACCGAGGAGAGGGAATCGAGTAGTTCGAGCGAAAGTTTCTCAGGACTCGACTGGGACTTCTTAAGTCTGCACTAAGACTTGGCCGAATTTCATTACGTAAATTCGAGTGAACGGCTCATTTTCTAATAGACGAATGGACGTTGAAACAATTAACGAGGAAAGGTCGCGCAACCTGTTCCACACGGAAACGAGCTTTACCGACCAGCAGATACCATTTTATTGCCGCAACAAAGATTTTACTCTCGAAGAGGATTTGTCGTTCAAGACCAGCCGAGTCGATGAAGAAGTTGCTCTCCGTTGGTCGTCCTCTGTTCCCGTTTTTCGAAAGGTTAACAAGATTGCGAAACAGTCTTCTATTTATTGGACATCCTTGTCTCTCGAAGTAGGTTTCCTACGTGAATGCCACGCTACGTGAACTCGAATACGTAACCTAACGTTTCCTGGACTTCCTTTCGACTGTGTGTGCTTCGACCGTGTTCGTACGTGGCTTTAACGCATCTTTTTCAATTTTTGTAAATCGTTGGAATCACAGTACTCCGATCACTTCTCGAAAGAATTTTAATCGTTGAACCAGCAATCAGGTGACAATGCAGTTTCGAGTGCGAATAGTGCAGATGTAGAGGTACGAAATGATAATTATTTCGGTTTGAAAAGTATTCTCTTCGATCATTCTTTTTGCAATAGTTTTAAAAAGATATTATGTTTCAATAGCTGCGACGAATCGACAACTTTGAGAAGAAATGAAAATACTGCCAGGATTTCCCTCTTTGAATATAAATTTTTCAAAATAACGCTGAAAATTAATTGTGGTTATCGCTGCAGGTTTTTATATATCGTAGAATTGACAATTTTCAGAATTCTTCATACAATATTGCTGCTACGATATATCTAAGTTTCGACCCAGGTGGAACGTTATTTACGAGATATTTTTCGTTCACAGTATTTTACTTTGTTTCTTTTTTGATACTACTAGTTTTCATTTTTTTTTTTTTTTTTTTGAGCAGAGAGAGAGGATGTGGTCACAGAGAAAATTGAACTTTATGGCAGTTTCTTTGAATAGGAGGCAATTTTATGGAACCAATAGACTTACTATTTTTTCCAATTTTATTACGCCTATGGTTTTAAATAAAAATGTGGTTTAGTCGTAGATCACAGGCTTTTGGATTGTTTCCCTTTTCAGAGAATTGTCTTTAAAGAAGAATATTCGTACGAAAATCAAGTATTAGTAGTTTTTTACATTACAATTTTTCCATACCGAATTAAACGGTGCGAAAATAAATTTTGAAAAATGAACTTTCTTCTCCCATTTCAAAAGAGAAAAAAAATATTATGGAAAAATAATCTGATCGAAAATACCGTATCCTTGCTCGCTTAAGATATCCTCAAAAGAGGAAAGTTCCCACTTACAGCCACTTGTAATTTGCGTAGAAAAATAAATTGGAGGTGCGAATAAAAAAACTTAGAATAGCGAATATTAAGTGAATATCGATACTTTAAATATGAATAATGAATATTGAGTGAATATTAATACTTTCTCGTTCGATTATTAACAAATTAATTTAAGCTTTTTAAAACCCTGCTCTATACTTTCAAACTTTTTCTTCGTACAAAATCTGTTCTCTGCGTAATTGTACAATTTTTATTATTTTTCTTGCATCTTTGTGTTCGATCGATTCACTTTCTTCGTATCTGAACAATCATTTTTAATCTCCACTTCATCAAATTTCCATCGGCTTCGCATTTGTTATTCCGAAGGCTTCGATGAATTCATTATCGCTTTTGTGCATTCGTTATTATTCGCTGCTTTTATGCGTACCCGTGTCCGCGAATGTGTAAACCGTGTGTTAAACGTGCGCAGAATATATGGGCTTACACAAACTGAAATATTAATATTATTATATTAACTTATGAAATATATACATCCATACGTTCATCGTATTAGCATACGTCATAAATGCGTAAAATTCGTAGTTTGATTATTATGCTCGCAAATCAATTCTGCGGCAGCAATATCGGTAAAATGATTGGACGCGAAAATGTTTGTTGGACACTTATGTCAAATTATGCGCATAATCCGTCATTTGCATTTTGTCTAGGACATTTTGACAGCGTCGGAGCAGCTTTTAGTCGGTGGGTCGATTAATCATTGATAAATATTGCATCGTATCAAGGAATTTTTCACCGTGTGTTTCCATATTGTTACTCTCGAACATAAATTATACGTAAACAATATTTAGTTCCGTGATGCGTAAGATAGGTGCACGTTCATTTATTTACTCGACTAGGAAAAATGGAAAAAGTACAAACGTTCAAAATTTGGTTAACGTGTATATAAAGTATCGGTGGTCGAGTTCCACACGAATGTGCTTTATTAAAAATAAACGATTATTGAAATTAACCAAATTTCGTTAAGCTTCGAAGACTTTTAATTTCCAAAGTTGTGACAGGATAACCGTTTTAAATTAAAATGCGATCGAACAGACATTAGAGTATTACTGTTATCATTAATTAGTCTCCGTTTCTTTGTTTTTCGAAACGACATTTTCAAAAACCATCTTTCGCTCTGCTTCTTCGATAATCCTGCTTTTCATATCTAAGTAAATATCTTCGGCTTCTCTTTAATTAGTGAAGCAAAACGTAGGAGGATAATATTATTTTAAGGGTTGAAATCCAGCTGTTGCGAACGTTTAAAAGAACGTATTTCATCAACGTTTCAATTTCGTAATTAAGAGTCTCATTTAGGAGGAAACACATCATCAGGAGATGTTCCGTACACTTTATATCTACCTATTCTGCTATACACGACATGAAAAATATTTATACGAATCATCTTTCAGAAATCATGGGATACTTGAACGTTTTAACAAATTTCGATCGTATAACGTAAATTATTGAAATTTTATTTCGCTTCGGTCTCGCACGTATCTACGGTCACGTGTTCAGTATCAATTGAGCGCAAACAAACGCATATTTAGTCATCGAAATGTTTTAAACGATGACATTTTTTCAAATCGTGTTTTTCAATCTATAAAAAAAGAGTTTTTCAATCTCAACAATTTAAATTCTTATCAACGATTTAATTATTATTCTACAAACAGCTACCGGTGTAAAATCTGAGGGATGATTGTTTTTCGTTGCGACTATTTCAACGATTTCTATTACTTTTTCAAGTCTTTGTACCGTTTCGGTAGGTGTCCTGTGTCTCTTCTGGATTTACGTATCTTCGAGGTCTTGCAAATCACAATACAATATTTCGTTTCGTTTGATCTGTGTCGAGTAAGACGCAAGAAACAAACTCGGAGCATCGTAACCGAACGTTGTCTACTATACATCCTAATCTGTTTTACTTTCAGGATATCGGTGATATTTAGAGTGAAATCCGCCAAAGCCGTGAAAATAACTGACGGCAGTTTGCTGAAGCGGTTGGGCGTGATCGTGATGATATTCAGCGTGTTTCTGAGCATTCGTACCTTGGTTGCGCCGCCTGTGGTTATAGTCGCCCGAACCGCAGACGACCTGAAGGCTTATCTCTGCCGGACCGACTGGTGGGATCACAGTTTCACTATACGTGAGTTACCTAACACATGGAACCATTTCTGTGTGCATGTTGCTTTTCTGTCCTTTACCGGTACGGTGATACACTTGTTACGTAATTAAAATAGAGAGCAACTCTTTCTCCGTCCCTAATAGAGACCATAGACGTAGTCATAGACGTAACGATCCTCTGTAAAATAATTCACTTAACCTGTGCTTGGTATCGTTCGATATCCACGGTAACTGTGCGATGCATGGAATTCTTGTATGATCGATACTGATCTACCTTACGAGATAGCTTTGTTTAACACTAATAGAGACCATGGACGTAACGATTCTCTGTAAAATAATTCACTTAACGTGTGCTTGGTATCGTTCGATATCCACGGTGACTGTGCGATGCATGGAATTCTTGTTTGATCTATACTGATCTACCTTACGAGATAGCTTTGTTTACCACTAGAACCACCGATAGTGAACATGTTGCTATTCGTCTCAGATCACACAAGTGTCTTCAAAGTTAGACGGGGAAGGGTGAATTAATTTAAGAGTACCATTAGTTGTCTATTTCGATAATTGTACACGAACATTGTACACAAAGAAATCAAAATGAATAATTTGCGACAAGTGCTCCGAACTTGAATCTCGACGCACGACGTGTAAAGTAAATTGTTACGCCTATGGTACCCATAAGGCTGAGACCACCCCGTTATCGTGTGACTGACAAAGTGACAGACACCACTTGACAGCTTTTCTCAACCTACGCATAACGTCATGACAGAGATCTCGTACGGAGTAGGGTAAATTTCGTTTAACCACTGCCTCTGAAATGACATACTATGTACACCGGGTGTCCATTAGTTCTTTGAGCACCTCTCTTTCCTTTTTAAAAAGGTTCTAGTTGTTGCATGCCTAAAAGTAGATGTTATTTAAACTTTACGATACATTACGAATCAAGGGACGAATCGTTATTTATAAAATACGTATCGTTGAATTTTAACATATTCGTGCCTGTATCGTTTAAATAAAATATCAAAATACTATAGAATTCTATACAAATTTGTTCGTTAGATTAATAACAATTTCTATTTCAAAGTACTCGTTGTGATCATAACGCACATATTCGTGTATAATTTAAGAAATAATTCTAATTTTATAAATACTCGTGTTTTAGATTTCGCGTATCGGAATTATTTCTCGGAAAAAAAAATGATACGCGCGTAATAATTTATATTTTTATTACTAATAAATAGGAGTTCAATTCTCACGTTCATAACCTATTTTAAACTTATATATCGCGGAGCAATCAGTACAATTTAAGTACTGTAAATTCTTGATAGCGGGGTAGCTAGCGATTTTTATCTCGAACCGAGGTTTCATCTCACGTATACCTCCCGACGAGAAAAGTGAATGGCATATACCGAGAATGAAAGGGATACAGCAACAACGAACGAGTCGTCGCATTATTTGAAATTTTGAAGCGACGCGACACGTATCGGTGTACAACTGCAAATGCAAAATAATAATTTTCGTATTTTCCATTATATACTTGCTCGGGGATTTCCACGACCATTGTTCGGTCTATTTATAATATTATCACGGACTATTTTTAATTATACATTGTTTAAATTACTTTTGAGTTCCAAGCGCGTATAATTAACCTCAAAGCTTCTTTTCGTAAAAAGAAATAATAGAAACAAACGCGGACGAAAAGAAACTAAATATTATTGTCCAGGTTTGTAATAAGGGATTGTGTTCTCTGTTTTAAAATGTGTCACACACACGGCTGAATTTTTAATATTTTACGGGAATGTAAAATTTCTAATAATAAATATAAAATAAATACTATAAAAAGAAACACATTACAGAATTGTGAAGAAACAATGTCGTTAAAAACAAACAAAAGAATAGGTATGCAATAAGTGTCACTAGCAGCTGCTGACAACTCGGATCGATGGATCATTCGCACTATATAATACATTGTATGTAAACTGCCACACAAAAGTTTGGAGCACTCTTCCATCTTCAAAATAAACACATCATTCTGTAAAAATCAATGCATCAAACTTTTGAGTGGTTCTGTACACGAACGCGTATCTAAAAAAGCTTCCTTTCTGTAAAAATCCACGCTCCAGATTTTTGAACCGCAGTGTACACGAACGATAAATGAAAGTGATCGCGTTACTCGAACGCCAATGTACGATCGATAAAAGTTGTTACTTGAAAGCGGGAATTACCGCAGATTAGTTCTGTCCAGATTGAACGTTTCGTATACGAGGAACTTGTGAATTGACACAAGACGCATCACCCAGACCTAACCCAGTTCTAAAATCGGTGAAATATTTTAACAAAAGTTCAGAAATTTTCTAAAATTTTTGTCCAAAATTCAGACTTTGGTATCAGGAGAACATGAAGCGTGAGGAGGTATTCCTTTCGTGCCACTTCTGGGAAATGACGTCATTTCTGAGAATTTCCCCGAGACGCGAATTTTGAACGAATTTCTGTACTTTAACGAGAATTTTTCACGGTTTTCGAGACTTTGGTATCAGGAGAACATGATATACGAGGAGGTGTTCCTATCGTGCCACTTCTTGGAAATGACGTCATTTCTGAGAATTTTCGGAATTTCGCGAAACTGACGTCATTTCTGAGAATTTTCGCAAAAATTTTAGCAAAAGTTAGAAATTCTTGGAGTAGAGGGAGTGGAAATAAAGTGGGAAAAGAAAAAATGCTAATTATTTTTTACTTAATAAATTTATTGAAAAAATGTATAGAAGTTACATCGATCTACCTTCTCACAGACTTCCTTCGCGCTGATTGGCGCAGATCTTCTGCGAGTACACCGCGGTACCGCCCCCCTCCGGGTCGGGCCACACTGGCCAAAGTCGCCGAAAAATTTCAGCAAAAGTACAGAAATGATTTCGAAACTCGCGTAAAATTTTAATTTTCCACATTTCTTGGAAATTAACGCAATTTTCAAGGAACCGCGGAGTAGAAATACCTCCTCGACGCTCATGGTCTTATGATAACCAAAGTTCCAAAATCGAACATTTTCTAAAATGTTTGACCGATTTTGAGACTTTCAATAGCGAGCTAATTGGTTAATGGTCGAATTTACCGCTAAAAGGCTCCTCGCCTGGGGTCCAACGATTAGACAGAGACGAAAATGATTTCGAATCGATTGGCCAATCGTCGTTAATTCGAATCAATCGTCTGGCGTGAAACACGAGCAAAGACGACCGCGAAACCGCGGAGCAGCTTTCGCGCGCTTCAGCTTGTTTCGAAGTTGCTGCCTTTGGGGTCCTGTATCGCGTTAAACTTTGTAGTTCTGTTCAGCGTTATCAAAGGAAGACCGAAATTCCTCGGTGAAACGCAGTGAAAGAGATACAGCCGAGTCCGTAACGGGTCCCGATGTCCTGTCGAGCTGGCACGAGCTTCCACAGGATTTCCTTTTATCCTGTGACCGTTCTTCCGGCATTCCTCGGAACGGAGTAAAGGGACAAGAGGGAGAAAAGTGAAAGAAATAAATGCGAATGGAAAAATATGAGTTCGTTTCGTTGAAACAGATTGGAGAAAAGGGATTGCAAAGGGAATTTCGAGCTGAGTGGATACCGAGAGAGAAGAAGAGAGAATCTAAAAGACAGAGGGAGAGAGAAAGAATTACGCAAAGCGAGGAAGGCGTCTGAGACACTAACTTGAGACATTATTCGAATCCACGGGGCATCGGTTTCATCCCCTTTGAAATATGTTGTCAGCTGTACCCGACAAATCGATTTTCAGTTTATTATATTTTCTTTTGGAAAATTCAAAATTCTCTTCCATCTTTGATGACTCTTTAATACGTTAACGCGCCTTTCTCGCTCTCGGGACTTGTATTTGTAACTTATTTTGTCGAGATTTTATTTCACAAACGGTCTAAGTTTCGAATAAACTAAGTCGCGCGGGTTAAGTCCTCCAAAGTCAACAACGAACACGCAACACCTCGAAATTAAGCTTTTCGGAGGACGATAGCACTTTTTACATCAGAATCCACTAGATACGTTATCCTTTTATTTGAATTTACCAAGCGAAACGTTCCCCCGTAGATTGAAAAATCGTCGTTCCGTAAACGATGAATTTTACCTCCATAAACTTTAAGTGGCCATCTTCCGTACAAAGTGCACGGGATATTGCGTACGCGTAATCTTGCGATCAATTTCGAAAGTGTTGCGCGTAACTCGTGCGGCTAATTAAATTTGTGTCAACGATATTTATCGCGCTAACGATAGCGAGATAAAGACGTAACCAGTTTCGTTCCCGCCGAAAGCTAGGTTTATTTAACACTGGAACTATCGATGGTGAATCATCGAAGTTGGATGAAAAAATGGCTAATTAACTTACGAGTACCGTTAGCTGTCCATTTTGATAATTATCCATGAACATTCTGGACAAAGACACCGTTAATAATTTAATCGTTTAAAGAAAAATGTTTCGAGTCGAATACATCAGTTTGTTGGTTCCAGTGTTAGTACGAGAGAAAGATGGCTGCGTAATTCGCAAAGTGTTTCGCGTTACGAATGTTTACCCCGATTTATCACGCGTTGCATGTAAATCCGCCTTTAGACGCGAGAAACACTCCGTCAACACTCACCGGTGTCGTTAATAACGATCGTGCTTGAGAATCCGCGTAATTTTTTAACAAACATCCTTCCCATTTCTCGAGAGAACGATTTTCAAATATTTCCAAATTTTCGACTTTCGAAACATTTGTTCGCAATCGCGAAAATTTCCAAAAACACGCATTACACACCGTAATTAATTTTATAAGTTTACACACGTTGCAAAATATAGTGTACACTTTCCACGATGTTGTTTCGTTTTTACCCTTTTATTTTCATTGCTTTATTCCGGATTTACGTTTTATACGAAACAACAACAGAGTAATTATTTCACGGTTTGGTTATCAATTATTTTATTTTTAACGAACAATGCACCGATCGGAGGCTCGTTTCGAGGCCGGATGCCGCAACCAATTTAATTTTTAATAAAAGTGTTTTTACGTACACGTCGAAAGAAAGATCTGAGTCGGATTATTGTGTTGCATTGATATTATTATATTTGTAAACTGTTATTTGCGAAACATTACGGTAAAAATTACTTTCGCTCGAAAAGATAATCGCAAATAATGGTTACAGCGGAAACAGTTATATTTGCGAAGTAAAATCGAACGATATTTACTTGTATGATGCAATCGACGAATATGGAATGTTTTTTCGAATCTTTTGCAAATCCCTTACAAATACGTTTCGAGATTTAATCGCATCTTGCGCCACAAATTTTGTCACATTCGATGCATATATAGAACGTCTCGACCGAAAGAGGCCACCTAAGTATTTCCTCTATCTTCGATGACAGGAAAAATATTTATAACACGATTTGTTACGAGTTAACGATAGAAAAAAAGTTCTCACAAAGAGAGTGCAAGGCCTTGGAGTCACCAATACGGTTCGAATTCTTTAGAATGTTATATTTCGCTCTCCCGTTACTAAAGATACACGATCATATGCACCGATAATTTTACAGATATTTACAACTCGAGATTCGTCATTCGTTAAGTTTCATCTTTAACTATCATCTTCTCACCGACACAAATTTGAATAGTCTTAAAGAAGAAACGTTGCGAAAGGAAAATACTTTGCAAACTTCTCATTTCTTTCGAGTCTTTTTCAAGATCGTTCATCTTTTTTACCAGGAGAACCTAATTTTCATACAGATAATCTCTGTATAAAATACAGAGATACTTTCTGTCCAACACTTGTAACGCTTTTGCGGAGTTACGTATAAACCTCGATAGTTTACACGATGGTTTATATTCTCCGTTTACGGTCGATAGCAGTATTCAGGGGAAAGAATTGAACGATACGATATTCTCACGCGATTCCACGAACAACTTTCTCTTAAGGCATGACCCTTATGTCTACTGACAAATGGAGCATTCTTTTCAACAATTTTTCACCGTATGTCGGTCGAACGGTAACGCCTATTCGTTGTTTCCTTTTCGCATTATCTGAACAGTAGTGTCTGTCTATACGCGACAAGTCGAGATTATACGTTCGCATATAAACGGGGTTGGTCGCGAATTTATTCCAGAAATCGATCCTTCTCGTATCACAGCCACCGATGCAATCCCGTATTACAGCCACCGATGCAAACTGAAAACTTTCGTATCTCTCGTTGCATCTTCATGAGAATATTTCTGTCCCTCGATTTACGCGGATTACCCGTTCCACGCTGTTCCTTTCCTTTTTCTTTCAGACGAAAGAAACCACTGAAAAGGGTTCATCGGTACGAACAAAAAATTAAAAAGAAAAACTGCCATAAATTGTAAAAGGATTTATTTCGCGTACTTTCGCGAACAGAGTAATCGTTAATAATGAAAAGGGGAAAGGAGTGAGTAAAATAAGCTCGGGTGAATTGAAAATATCCTTCAAAGTGTGTATTCGCGTCTTAACACTTTTATACGTAAAACAATGAGAAGAGTCGTTCTATGTAAAAATAAATACACAGTTCGATTTGAAAAATGAATGCGTAGTTCGATTTCAAAAGTAAATGCATGTTGCACTTTACCGTTGCACCGAGTAGAAAAAAATTACTCGTTCGATTTCGGAGCAGTCTTCCAAAGAAGATCGTCGAGCGAATCGAACCCTTGCATTTTCATTTTCCTCTTTGAAAATTTAATACAGTATTCTTTGATAATAATTAACTCGGTGTAAATTAATGTACAGACGAGATAGGTAATAAAATAGGCAATGAAAAATCGATAAATGAATCCGGTGATCCGTAGTTCGTTAAACTTTCCCGAACCCATTAACCAGACATCCCAAACACTTGAGAGCACAGCAATAGTTAATATTTTGAGTTTACGTCCACGTTCACTGTTGTATCTCACTCTGTCGCATTTTACTTCGTTCGTTTTCTTTGTTGCGCAATTGACAGAAGACGCGATCGATTTAGCCAATAGTGAAGAAAAATTTGAAAAACGGAAGGGTTTCGATTCAAAGTTGGACTCTTTCACCTTTGTCTTCGTTTTAATTTCTCACTTCTTCCACTCGATCTTCAATATCTTCGCTATTCGCTTCTTTCCTCTATTCCTACTTGAATGAAAAAACTCGATCATTTTCTCTCGTATCGTCTTTAAATCCACTTTGCGTCTTCTTCGATGATTTCCACGTGTCTTGCAACGGTTATTTATCAAAAGTATGCAACCTATCTGTAACACGGTCTACCAATTTCCCAACCATTGAGTACAGTATCGCTATTGGTCGATCTTATTTACCGTGGTTGGCCAACAGCGATGCCACGAGCGATGGGAGACCATAGTGGGGGTACAAACAATCGTTTGTCTTCTTGTCGCGGGCGAACGGTACACCTTGCTCGATTTTTATTCGATGAAATCGTTCGGTTGACGTTCCGTCAGTGATACGCAGCCAGTATAAACGTCAGTGGCGAGATCTCTGATGCTCGTCGCGATAGATTTATTTCCGGTCGCAGTAACCATTCGTCTGTCCCCATAAAATGGTAATTTTTTCGAGAAATACCGGGCGGTTAAGGTGATAGACTGCCGCGCGGCTTTACTTCTGGGAATAACGCCAGCGTTTTAACAAATAGAAGCTTTCACGAGTGGAAGGATTGCTCGTCTTTGGCCCGTATCCAATGGGGAACGCGCGAATATTCGTGCGCAGAAGTTTCGTAGTCTTTGAAATAATGCTCGAGCCCTGGACCAGAATTCTTCACGGTTCAGGACGCAAAATTGAAAAGACCGAAGACGTAACAACGTTACGTTAGGAGACTTCAAGGAGCTCGTATCGCCTAAGATGTTAATTGTGGAACAATGGTTTACAAACTCTTACGGGAAGCATTTACATATACACGAGAAAAGAATGTTTCTCATAGAGGAGCGGTAATGTTGAAACAACGATACGAGTAAAATACGCTTTCACGGTTGTTGAATTACGATTATCGATGTATCAGTGAAGAGAGATGTTATCTGTTTTAAACCCGAATTCCATAGACTGCTTGGACGATCACGTTCGTAATTGAATGGATGGCTGTGCAGTGTGACCCAATCATCACCGGTCGATTTGAATTTCACGCTATTTTTAATACGTCGAACCGATTAATCTAAAACTTGACATATGTTATCTGGACAGACGGGAAATTAATCGTAGAAAAATACACGGTGAAAGAACGTGTGTAAATTATTCAAGCGTACTACGAAAAATCGTGATCTTTGACGCAAAAAGTTATGAAAAATTTTGGGAAAAGATTGGTAATTTGTAAAAAAGCCGAACTGGCCATTTGGAAGATATCTTACTCCGTTATTAACTCCCATGTTTGTACTTTCGATATAAAAAAACATATCGAGATTATTCAAATCGTTTGAATTTTATTCAAAAATTAACTCGACCGGTGATGAATGGGACAACCTCTACTTGAACATCGACGAGACGTAGCTTGGACCCAACCAGAATCGATTCGAACTGAGTTCAGTCTCCCGAGAAGTTCGTGGTTCTGATTTGAAAAACGTGAACCATCGTCGCGAGGAAGGATCGAAATTATGTAAATATCGAAATTGTTATTAAATTCGATTACTACGAAAGTAGCTTCGTCGCGTCGGATACTCTCTTGATCCGAAATTAAAATGTCCGTATTAAACTTCGACTTTGGCAAGGAAAGCTTCGTTCGATCAGGTCTGTCGAAGTAAATATCGAAGTAGCAGAAAAGACATTTGGGATGTAAATATACTGCGGAGTAAGATCGAAGTTTCTCATCCAATTTTCCACGGACGATAAAGAAATCTCATTCAAGGGATTGCGGGATTACCTTGGGAAAGGGGGTCGTGCAATTAAATTATGCAGGTAAAATGTGTTGATTTAGGTGACAGAAACGCGATCGCGTAACTTGCCATACGTTGTAGGATTCTATGATTAAGAACGACGTCAGCAACGTCGCGAATATTAAGGAACTCGCGCGAGCCTGAACTCGAATCTTGAGTAAGTCGTTCGAGAACGAGTAAAATACATATTTGGATCGTGCACGTGCATTCTGGAAGACGAAATTAATCGTCGACTGTGTTGCAGTACGGATTGCGAACGATGTTTTGTTACTTTGTTACTTGTACTCGCGATAGTCACGTTGTACTGTCTTTATGGTAGATTAACCCGTAACACTCGACATACTCGACACTTCGTAAACATTGGAAATGCGATACGACGCTTCGTAGGTACGAGCTTTTACTACCGGATGTTTATTTATATATTCGTCTCTTCGCCAAAAGACGAGAATGTCAACTTTGAAACTAGAGAATTTGTAATTCCACCATCGTAATTCCATAAAGCACAATTTCCCCGTTCTTGTTTATCTTGTACGAAATTTTACAATTTACATTACTTACGAACGTCCACATTTTTTATTACGTACGAATGTTTGTATTTTATATTCCGTGTAAATATGTATATTCTATATTTTGTACAAGTATCTCTGTTTTATGTTACTCGTAAATATTTGTATTTATATTTTACTCGGACAATTATATTATCGATTTGTTTGTCCAAAGACGTCGAAAGGAAGTATTCCATTCGAGGATAAAGAAAACAACGGAGAAGATCTTTTTACTTTAACTTTTGCTATTTGTGATAATTTCAACGACAACGGCACTACCACCGATACAATTCCAATAAAATAGCGCACGCAGCAACCGAATATTTCGTGTGATTCTGACAGACCAATTTGGTACCAATCATTATTCGGCCGTGCTCCGACCACAAAGAGTTAATATCGCAAGTGCTAGTTGCAGGAAATGTGATGCAGTAATGCGTTATACGAAAATGTGTTACACAAATGAGTAATGCGCTTCTAACAAACTTGAATACGCGGTACGTTTCTACTTTCGGGTGACAATGTTCATACCGGAGCGACGAAATCGTTCCCAAGTATGTTCATTCGACCCACCAACCGGTAAAAATTAACGTTGCATCGTTTGAAAATTATTAACCGAGCGACGATGCTTCGACGACGGAAATAAATGTAAATACGATCCTGTTCGGACTATTTCTAATTATACGTACTTGAAAATTAAAGAAAATATCGAATAATATAATCAAAATTAAAAAAAAGATCGAGTAATCGAAAATAGACCGAAACGGGCCACAATTGAATTCATTCTCATCGTAAAGACCTGGTCGATCCATTGCTCATATTTTCGTAAATGTACAACGAGGAGTAGAAAAAAATTGATATTCGGCGTTAGTGGTTAAAAATTCGATACGTGCGCGGCATAGTTGATCGTAGATGCAATGTCGCTTAATTTTCTCGAAAATTTTACCGACTACCTACAATTTCTTCTATTTCTACGTGGTCCAAAAGATACCAAATAGCTGAAAATAACGTTCGAGTCACGATTCGATCGAATTTTGTCCGCGGACCGATGTGACCGGAAAGCGATACTCCCCGAATCTAATTTCGATTCGACTTAATTTTCGACAAATAAATATAATAAACGCGAAACCCGATACAACTTTGGACTCCGAGAACGTTATTTATCGTCTCGTTTACAATGCGAAAAATATACGACTTGTCGATAAAGGGTATCACGGGTGTGTCCAACGAACGACAACGTGACTTCTCCGCGATCGGTGAAGTTTGAGAGACACTGTTTCGACCGAGCGAGAAATTCGTCGCAGTTTTTTAATGAAACGCATTTTTTGCGGAAATCAACGATCAAAGAACGTTTAAGAACCATCCAACCAGAGGCCATTTGTCGTTGGAAACGCGAACGTGTCCGGAATTCAGATACGATGGAAGTTCTCGCCGAAAGTGCTCCGAAGAATTTTTGAGGGGATCGTTAAAGGCGTGGAAACAGAAGAGAATTCCTGGCAATTCTGGAGGACGGGCCGATGCATTGGAATTCCAGAAGTTACCCCGTTCGCAAGACAGGAAACAAAAGGGTGTCTTTAAAGGAAAGAGAATAGGTGCTTGATTTACCATGACGGAAATTCTCGATGCCAAGATAGAATTGCTTTCATTTCACCTCGAACTTATTCGTCGAGGAATTTTAATTTAGATTATTCTGATCTAGAATATAATTTACCATTACGTATAGCGCACGGGACGATTCCACGTGAGAGAGAGAGAGTCCATGAATGAATTCTTTTCGTAACGTAATTTACTCTACTGAAATTTAGATAAGGTGTTTCCCGGCGTCGGACGATCTTCAACTTCGCTTTCCTCGAAAACAGAGTCCCGGGTGGGAAAACTTTACACCACACTTGACCGTTTATTTTTTAACGAAGAATCGCCCGGTGTATCGCTTTTGTATACACGATCAGCGGTCAGCGTCGTTAATCATGTTTAAAATTTAATCTAAAGGATACGCGGACGTTCGTGCAAACGCAATCTTATTTCCCTTGAAACTTTCCAAATTTGAAATTCTCGGAAAAATTGCTCATAGAATCCCGCTTTCTTTTCTATCCTCGCGAGTTTAACGTCAGATAAACTTTCGCGGGTTATTAGTAACTCGTACCAGTGGACCTTCTTTTCAAGATACTTTTCTCCAAGGTTTCTCTAAATTTCTCGGGCAAAACCTGCAAAGTTTATAATTGCGTTTAATTTGTTATTTGGGAGCGATTGAAGCGAAAGTTTCCCCGAGTGTTCGAAATTCGTTAAATTCGTAAATTTCGCGAGCTCGTGTAAAATCGAACGAATTTTCGCTTCGAGATGGTACTCGATGCATCGAGCTCTGTAGGTGCCGAAGTTGGATAGATTATTGGTTAATTTATTAGTTAGATTCTTTTATCGCGCGTGGCCACTGAAAAATGATCAAACTGAACAGGTCGGAAATAAGAAACGTTTTACGGTGGCTTTGTAAACTTAATACGGTAAGATTGATACGCTCCTCGTAGCGAATAATTCACAAATATTTGTTGCTCACGGAAACGAACCGAAAGCAGAACTTCAAGCCTTCCGTGCACACTAAATTGAGCAAACATTCGTCGAGAACTCTTGTATATTCTGCCAGTATTATAATTCCGGTAAATTCGACCTGCTTTCGGAGTGCACCCTCCACGAATTACTATAAATCGCATAGATGTATCGATCCATATGCAAATCCGTGGAAACCTCTGACGAAGAATAGTGATTTGGCATATCTTCTGGGACTCGAACATGAAAAATATCCTCGATCGTGGCAGTTATACATCGAATCCTCTTGTAATAAGTTGTGAAAATTCACATTTGCACCAGGTGCTCTAGAAAATGCTTCGATCCAGAAGGGGTGATTCCATTTTCAAGGAATGTTCAACAATCCGAACATTCAAAGGAACTTTGAAACTTTCCACGAACGTACTCCACGTGATCCTATCAATGGATCTATTTTTTTGTTTTGCCAAAGAAGCGATTCGAGGGGTGAAAACAACCCCTTAGCCTTTAACATACCAAGATTAAACGATAGGTGTTCTTTGGCAAGGAGGGTTCTTAAAAGACCACATTACTTTTTCATTATTATATTAGTTATTATTATACTATTTTTTTTTTTTTCACCATCGATCCTATTAATCGTGACGAACCTATTGAAAATCACCTTGGTGACCTATCTATTTCACCATGATCTACACTTGTTGTTTACAACTCACTCTTATAGTCGCTCTATACTCTATTTACAGTTATCCAAGGCAGATGTTTTCCTTTCCTGTCTTTAATAATCGAGGTTAGTAATAAAGCACATAGAAAAATTGTAAGCTACACATTTCCAACAGTTGTAGAGTGACATCAAAGAAACGTATATCAGGGCCCCTGAGGGATTCTGCCTTGCTACGATAAGGGTTAGAGAAAATTTACATATTATCGTAAATATCTCTGAAACCGTACAAGACATAGAAAAAAATTTAATAGAAAATTCCATGGAATTCGACGTCTCGCGACACGACCGCAAAGAATTTTTGAAAAACCTTTCCTTTTTCAAAATCTCCCTCTCTCCTCCCGAATTCTTTATGGCTATAGAACATTAACCACCGTAAAACTTTGAATGAAACTTCTTTTCCGTATTATATATGGTTTCAAATATATTTACGATAACATGTAAACTCGTTTTTCCTTTAAAGAGGTGCTTCATCCCTAGTATTGACAATTTGTTTGCTACGATAGAAATGGATCCACGAACAGGATCACTCGAACTGCGTTTACGTAGTTTCAAATTTTCTCGAATTTTCGAAATGCTGAACATTCCTTGTCAGACCTGTTGTAATTTTTATTACGTTTTACGAAGTATTAGGCTATTGTAAACGGATCTAGAAGAATATAAATTGAATATAGTCTGCACGGAGACTGAAAGAACAACATGAAGATTAATCGTATTTAGCTGCAGCTTGTTAATCCTGTAATCCTTTTTGTATATACTGTTTGCGCACAGTCTACCTTTTTCGATGCTTTTGTCCGTTTTAATGCTATGTACAATGCATTAAAAATTCCAGCTTCAAGGCTTTGTGGAATAGTGGAACGAATATCAAGTATTACCACTACACACGTTTTTCGTTGAACAAAAATTTAACAAATTTTACCGATTCTCTTAGTTCGTTGATATCATCGTATATTTAACACTAGAACTACCAAAGGGTCTTGGTAGAGAAGAAGAAAACTTCTTTTTAAAATTACTTAATTATTAACGGTGTCTTTGCCTACAATACTCGTGGACAATTATCAAAATAGGTAACCAATGGTACTCGTAAATTAATTTGCCCTTTCCTCGTTCAATTTTAAAAGTACACGTGTGGTCTGATACAAATAGGAACGTTCAGTGGTGGTAGTTCTATCGTTAAGAGAGTATGAACGTATACCTTCGTGTCGTTTGCAAAAATATTCGTTACGAATTATTTCAGAATTGTAAATTTACACGAACCGAAAATTGTGATTAACTGGCATGAATTTTTACCGATGAAGTATAACCCCTTTTTCGAAAATGTAGCACCGATCGATTTAAAACGAACGACTCGAGACAACTTTCTCGATCGATTTAAGTTTATAGACCAGTGCAGAGCACACAAGGATGCTGACAATGTGCTTGCAAGGAAGTATAAATTTACATACAATAATGAGCACACAACATAAGACTCGAACTTAAACAAACTTGGTAAATCGAGTCAAGATCGAAAGAGTAAGATCACGCGTACGCGATAGCGGCCGTTAAACTGTTAATAATCTCCACTTTTCAATTAATAGTACTACTATTACTTTTACGATTTATTTTGTAACGTACACCACCGTTTAAAAGTCATAAAATGTCGTAAAAAGTAAAAAATAAAATAATGGAACTCGTTGAAACATTTAACGGAAAACAATATATTTCTTATATCTTCTACTATTAGCTGCGTTCCGATAATCGATCATTCCAGAAATAGATTTTCTTCAAATCAACGTCCCGATAATCGATATTTTCCACCCGTATCGACGTAGAGATCATTACTTTGCTACCGCGAAATTTGTGCGATTAATGGTACGTACGTACATTTATTAATAAGGATAACGCGAATAAAATTATCGTTTCATAATACCCACAGGCCTCGTAATGCAATTTATACACTCCCCCTCCCGTGTGTGGTTCTCTGAAAAACGGTATACGAACTAATTCAATATTTTGCCAGGGTAACACCGAACGGTTTTTCCCCCCCGTAAACCGCGAAACTAGCACCACGGGTCGCTCGTTTTTACGTGATTTTAGTACCTCCGAGGAGTCAACGAAACATGGTTTCGTTGGTTTTTATCCCACCATCGTGGAACATCGTTTCTTCAACGTTCCACTAACCACCGTTGACCAACAAGCAAGTCACATTTATCGAAATCTTTCTCTCGAGGGTAAATATTGTCTCGTTCGGTAGCTAATGTCGGTGGTCTCGTGGACCTTCGAGGTTAGTACCTCCGAGGAGTCAGAAAAACATGGTTTCGTTGTTTTTTATTCCACCATCGTGGAACATCGCTTCTTCAACGTTCCACTAACCACCGCTTACCAACAAGTAAGTCACATTTATCGAAATCTTTCTCTCTCTCGAGGTAAATATTGTCTCGTTCGGTAGTTAATGTTGATAGTCTCGTAGACAAAGGAGAACAACCAACGAAGAAAGAAAATTCAACATTGTTCGTCAGTTGAGAATAATTCGTACAATTAGCATAGCCTTCGAACGAAACATCGAAAGAGAATAATGTTCTCGGGTTGGTGAAATTCTATTAATGAAAAAGTAAGTTCGATTCAAAGTCTTGTATTATCATTGATATCTTGAAATTCATTTGTAGCTAAAGAAATTAATACGTAATCGTTGAAAGTAATGCAAATCCGTTTAAGTTAATTTCTATCTAGATAAACTCCTCGCAATTACAATTTGTACGTAAATGAGTCGTGTCAAAATTAAAATCGTATCGTTCGATGTACCGTGTGTAATGTTGGTAGCTTCGTGGAAGAAAAAGAGAGCCAACTTTTGATCCACTTGGTGTAAGTAACTGGAAAGAGCACTAATTTTTAGTTTCGAAGTTTGCCACGGCGTAAACTCTGCGTGAATGAAGTAACGCTCGAAGATTTCCCCGGATATGATCTAGTTAGAAAACTCTTGCGGGCTTCTGGAGACCGGAGACGGTGAGATGAAAGGGAGAAGGACAGGAGAGTGTTCCATCCTGGATCTTCCAGCAATTGTACCGGTAAGACTCCTCTGGTAAACTATTATAGAAGACTATTTAGTCGTATATCGACAAAGCTGTAGGCTATGTGTGCCGAGACTAAATAGTTACAGAGTTTCCTAATGGATACTACACGTCAGTGAAGTTACGTTGCAGACTTTATGTCTGAAACTATCTATTTAGTCTGATATCGACGCATTAGTATGACTACTTAATGGGGCATAATTATGTGTACGTAATCTGTTAACCAAGCACCGGTGAGACTACCTAATTTCCTATTCGTTAGGTCGTTCCGAACGAACTGGATGATTTCTTAACGAAATTTTTAACGATCAAGGTAAATGTCCCCATTTACGTGCTCAGCTTTCGAAAATTCTACTCGTTCGTGGGATCGAGCATCACGTATGCGATAACTTAACAAATGCCAGAAACGACATAGACGTCATTTCGTGCTAGAGCAAACTGCGATTAGGTGGATTGTCTAGTACCTAGCCCATTGGGTAATCCTTCGTCACTTTTTAAGTATCCAATCGTTTACTCAGCTTTCGCAGTTTTTACACGTTCAACCGATGCCAGAAATGATACCTAGCAAACTGTGAGCAGGTGGATTGCCTAATACAGCCCACTGGGCAATCCTTCGGCACTTTTTAAGTATCCAATCGTTTACTCAGCTTTCGAAGTTTTTACACGTTTGTGGAATTAATCTTTACACGTTCAACCGGTGCCAGAGATGATACCTAGCAAACTGTGAGCAGGTGGATTGCCCGGTACAACCCACTGGGTAGTCCTTCGGATGCGTAGGTAGTAGATTAAGTATGCGTATAACTTTGTACAGCCAAGTGAGTAGCGTTACTGACACGTTGATAACTACCCAGGTAGATCAGATAACCTTGCATATGCAGTAGATTAGGTACATAATCTTATACAGCCTACTAGCTATCCTCACCGACGTATCTGAACCGATACGTTAGCAGCTAGCTAGCTACCCAGCCTTGTACGGACTACTAGGTTCGTCTCGCCTGTGCGTAGATCGTGTAAATAGTCTTGTTGCAAACTACTATGTAGCCTAACCTGTATCTTCGCCAGCAACCCTGTGTTAGATGCAGATACGTTGGGTTCTGTTGCAGCGATTAACGAAAATCGATATCCAATTGTAATCCCAGAGCGATCGAGTTCATCGAGCGATCTCGATGCGCGTTTTTGTTTCATCGACTGAAAATGATCGATCGACTCTGGATCCGTACAGAGTCGAGATTCACGTGTCCAAATATTTATCGCGAATATTGAAACACTTCGCTACAACAGTTGCTACGGGGCCAGCGACGACCGAGCCAAAGATTAACATTCGTCATCCATGTTTGCGAATGGTGTTACACGAGCTTTACTTTCCATTTTGTTTTCCTCGGTACGGTTTGTCGGAGATTACCGTTAGTCTGACGATAAATTCGCTGCTGCATATTGTTTCGGGGCTTGATACTTTTGCAGGATTATTTATACCGTCGTCGCGGAATCGAGGGAGCGGAAAGAAAATCGCATCCTTGCCCGTTACTTTTCATTTCGCGATAAGATTGGGTATTATTTCTTTTGCTTTCCTCCTCATTTCACACTTTATTTGCAGAGGGCTGTGTTTGAACTCGGGGGGAGAATTTATTCAGACGGTGGTGGTTCGCGCGAAACTTCGCCTATGGGAAATAATCATAAATTCTTCCCTCCTCGTTTCTCCATTTACTTTGCGACATACCGTAAGTTGGAATTTGCGCGATCTATAGTTCGGACGAAAGTATTATTCGATAGTATTATTAGACGCGGGCGGTAACGCTTCGACTTTGGAACACGATTACGCGAAAGCTATTGCATCCGGAACGAGAAATTCTTTTCACAAACGTGTCGCACAATCGTCCGACAATCTTCAGCCACGGCAATTTCAACTTATATCCAAGATGTTAATAAAAAGAGGGCGAGCGATAGTGTGCATTTGATTCGCGTTGTACTCTCTCGCGAACAGAGCTCGGGTCATTTTCGACCCGTAACAAAATTACGCACGAACGGATTTCAAAGCGTTATCTTTTCCTCGAACATTGCCAATAGGTTCATCGTAGAGAAAAAATATAGGTTCGTTGTGCAAAATTTACGAATTATTATAAAAAACATAGGTTTGTTACAGAGGAAAGAGAAACCAGTACATTTGGAAGATTAATCGTATTTTCTGCACAATTTCTACGCAAACTTGTATTTTCGCGAATACGACGATCATTAGAAATGCGTCGTTGACACTTTTTACGCGCAGAATTATATTCACTAACGTTTTTTACGCAAATATAACATCTTCGACGTTTATACAGCTGTTGATTTGTAATTGTAAACGCGCGGGAAAACTCTGTAAATATTTCGATCGCTCTGTCGAATATTTGAAGGACGACCAACGTAGGGTCTCGAGTGACCCACCGATTGAACCATCGTCCCTAATAATCAGCCGATTGCAACGATGAACTTTCATTCGCGCGACACTAATCGGATCAGCTAGCATTCTCAACGATTACTTCGAGCCGTTACTCAAACTTTATCCAAAAGGTATAATTTTTAATCGTAGTCGTTTAAATAAGTTTCAATCGATGGCCCCGGACGTTAAAGTTCGAATCTCCGCTTGTAACTTCGGCAATTTCGAAAAGTATCGAGAGTCTTTTATTCAAACGACTGCACCGGGATGCTGTGCTACCATCGAACGAACTCCTATTAATCCGAGTCAACCATTACGAACGCATGGACGATAAATTAACGAAATAAACGTTCCAAGTACTCGTAAGAGAATCCATTCGTGCAACGAAGAACACAATTCGACGCGATACGATACGTGTTACGTTTATTAAGAGTACACGATTAATCACGGTTCGATGCAAGTGTATTGAACGTAACGAAATCAGAATTTTCAATAAAAAAAAAACCCTCATCGGCTCCGTTCCATTTGAACGGGTGAAATCTTCCTTGCAATATTCGAAAGAAAACACTCGTTGGCAAAAATGGATCGCGATGAAAATTCAATGAACGGAATACTATTTTCCGTGTTACTGCGTACTTTCAATGTTAGAAAAAAAAAGGTTGCTCGAGCGTAGAGGAACGGTATCTCGGGATCCGGCTGGAGAAATCGAGAAGAACCTTTTTAGAGATCCAATAGTGCGAACGACGTCGAAGCGTTTAAATTCCGAGACGGCGGTTCGCGAGAGTCGTTGATAAAGAAATTGATCGAGCGCGATCGGAAATGGTGGTACTCGTTTCGAGAAGCGAGTTTCCTCGGTTGAAAAGGCACACCGGGGTTCGCGATAATCGCTTCGGTAAAGAGACCGTGAGGTTCAAAGTCGCGAGGAACGAAATCTTTCTTTCCCGCGGTGTTTGCCCTCCGACCGGAAAACGAGAATTCGAAAACGAATGGTAATTCGAGAATCGTGCACCGTGCATCCGTTCGACGTGTCTCGTCGAATGCGATAACATCGCTCAGGTACCGATAACGCGAGAAGAAAAATGACACGGTGAATTATTACATCTCGCGAACGATCGTGCGTCGCCATTTCTACGGGGTCGCGATCGATTCGTTAAAAATCACGCGATCGTCAATGGATTTTCTCGTATTAATATTTCATTCGTTCGTTCTCCGCTTGACCGACACGTCGCGGCGAGAATTACTCGCCCGAAACGGAGATCACCGTTTCGAAAATTTCATCGCCGGAACGTGGAAACTCTGGTACAGATCGATCGTGTTTCCCGCGATATCGTTTCGCAAATTTTATTCGGGTCGTGTAGGTGAACACGAATTCAATTGAGCGTATCGTTGGACGGCGACGTTTAAAATTGTAAAATTAATTTCACGGCGAGTATCGAGTCGAAAATCGGTTCTAATTAAATGTAGGATAAAAATCGACGCGACGGTCGGATGTTTGCTGAATTCGAGACGGAATCGATTGTTTTCCCAAAGGTAGCGGATACGAATTACTCCCATGGCGCGAAAGGTGGTAATCGCGGCCCAAACGCGTACAGATTCTCTTCTTATGTAAAAGTGAAACGAAGCGGTGGAAAGGGCGAGGGAAGAGTAATTGGCCGCAGAAGGCCATTTGCCTGGCGTTACCCGGTCTGGTTCGCGTTTCGTCTTCTAGTGGCGAGTCTGAAGATACACGGCGTAAAAGTAGCAGTCGTATCCGGATGGATTCACAAGGGAGCAAGTGACCAACAGAGGTGAAAATTCACTCTCGTCCGAGATTCGTGACGAACAAAATACAAACGAAACTTTCAATCGAGGAATAAAAGACAAACATTGAACGTTCAACGCGAAATTAGAATTCGAATTATTGTATTAAATATTTCGCATCGTACGTAATTGCCTTTGGCGATTCTACCTTCTGTACTTCAATTTTATGCCTCGAATAAAATTTTGTCCATTTTTTATCACAAATGGACTCTTTCGAAATAATATTGGGATAACGAAACAATCCACGATTTCTTTATTTCGATACGGCATTCTGTACAGAAGAATGGCAGAAAAATTGATCTTTCGATCATTTTCATAGACGAAAGGCTCTATAGTCGTCGTCGAACAAAACGGTGGAAGCATTTCCACTATTTCGATGAACGATGGCTCGTTTTTCATTTATAATTCTATTTAAAATCACCGGGTGTGTACGATCACGGAGCACGGAAAGACGAAAAAATCGTCGATGGAAAAACCAATTATCACACGCGTGTCAATTTTGTCGAAGTTCATTCATGACAGGAGCCATCAACCCGATTTCCGGGTATTTCCGATCGCAGTCTCTCTTTTTTCACTTTGTTCGGATCTGTCGTGCGTTTCGACAAACCTTGAATGAAAAAGCTGGGAAACGACAGTCAAATCGGGCTCGATAGTCACCGATAAACTTCGTTGGAAACTTGAATAATTGATAATGCCTCGATGTTTCGATAAAATATTGGAAAACGTATCCGAAGCGTTTCTATTTTTTACCTTTGTGGATAACTTTGACAATTCGTGTCACAGGAGAGAAGCAATAATTACACTTTGGAAACTCGATGGATGTACAGTTGATGATCTATAAAGAATTTGATAGAATGTTAAAAAACATCCGAAACGTACTTATTTTTCCTTTGCGGATCATTTTTAAAAATTCGTGTCACAGGAGAGAAGCGATAATTACTAGAGAATCATTTTTGTATCTCACCTAATAATATCAGCAGACGAACTATACTCGATTAAGTAATCTCGTTAACTAGAAAAATGTTTCCCCTTTCGAACTCATGTTTGGTTCTTGGTTAAATTAAATTCACCTCAATGCATTACAGTCAGGTTTTAACATTATTAAAATTACAAAGGAGCCAGAATGGCGCCACAATAACTTATTAAAGACAATAAAGGTGATTAGCCAGGGAAAAATGTGCATACAAAAGGCAGTACAATTATTCAGAATATCCTATTCTACGCTTCAAGGAAGAATTTAAATAGATCAAATTTTTTTTGCGTAACATTTGATACTTTATCGAAATTCGTTGCAAAACATTGGGCATCCGGTTTAAATAACTGGATACGAGTGTTGTATCTTGATAAAAAAAACGAGAGACCAATATCCGTACCAATGTGTCCTCCTTAATATTGTACAATTTTTGGTCGGAATATTTTTTCATACGTAACTTTGATTAGTTCTATTTGCTTAACACCTCTTTCATTTGTGAAAATTTTTTTCTACATTAAATACGATAAATCTATTATCAATTAATCGAAAGTGTACAACGAAATCCTATATTCCTACTAGTGTATGTAAAATGATCGTTACATGTCAGCCATCCAGTTTGTGTAATAAATATAAAACGAATATTAAAATTACTACCTTTGCCATATTGTGACAATTTCCATACTTTCTACTCATATCGTATCAAAACAATCTAATCACTGCACCTAATATTTTACACACGTGGTAACATTACCCAACAACATTGTGTCACTCGATAGTATAGATTACGTGCGATTTATTATCCATCGTCCTGCAAAATTAGCTTAAAATCGTAAAAGGGTTAGTTGAGAGTTTGCCTTGTAAGAGGAACCTACGAATGCACCACAGCAAAGTCCTGTAAGAGAATTTGTTAAAAATATCCCAAAACGACGCGATCAGGAATTGGTGGTACAAACGAGAGACGTCAGATTCGCTAGATAAAAGTTGAAACGTGTTACTGGACAAGGTATTTCCGATAAGATCGCAACAGACAGGAGGCAACCGTGTTACTCATAAGCATCGTTCCGCTGCGAAATTTAACATTGGCGAATTGGTCATACAGAATGACAATTGTCCTCGAATCTTGTTATCCGACTGACAAGGTAATATCGTGGCAATGTCATCTGGAATCCTTGGGGAGCGATCCGACAGAACCATTGTAACAGAACCGTTTCTTTGGACAGAGAAAACGATGCTAGGAAATGTCTCCCTTTGCATCCATTGTGCCATTATTTCTCTTTCAATTTGCCGGGTTTTGAGCGGTTTTCTTCTTGTAAATACCCGCCATTGTATCGCGGACGTAACATCGCCCCATTAAACGCGATACAGGAATACAGGGGAGCGATAATTGGACGAATAATATATGTTGAGCACATCGTTTCGATGAACAGGCTCTAAGACCGGCCGACACTCTGCACCGCATCGTGCGAATGCACTACCTGCTGCAAATTGATGCAATAGAGACGCATCGAGACCGAGGTACACTCGCGCAAAATGCTCGATACTATGGTTTATTGGAAGATTATAGCCAACGAATATTCGATGTCTATAGCGAACTGGTTCGAACGCATCTAGCGAAAGGGTGGTTGTATCGGTTCGAAAGTCGCAGCTGACACGAAATTGGCATGGAATTGGAAAATTCGAAAAATTGAACGCATCCGGCGTTTCGAGTGTTACGTGGGTGTCGATTCGTGGTCTGTGTCGATATTCGGTTCTCGTTGGTCGGGTTTCACGAAATAATATAAAATACCTCGATACACAGTTCTTTTACAATTGTATCTAAACTTCCGATCTGATGGTACCAATCGTGTTATCAGTAGCGTTCTATGGTATAGTAATTGTACAAGATTAAATGAAATTAGAATGACTCGTAACAGTGTTAAATGCTTCTGTCTCACGGTATTGCAACAACGATGTTACATTACTGTACTTACAGATCGGTGGAAGTTTGGAATCACCGAGTGGTAATTTTCAGTTGGTTTTTTACCTTCGGGATCTCTAATCGATTGATAAATCGACGGAACGGTTTTTGGAACGAGGAATAAACGAAGGGAAGGTTAGACGTAAGCTACGAGTAACGACGCGCAAGGGATACAGTATTTCTTCGTTGAGAGCTGGGCTCGGCCTACACGCGGAGAGCTGAGCGTTCGCTCTACCATTGTCGATTGGAACGAGAGCAAGTGAGAAACGGTACGAGACGGGCGAAATGTCGATACTTTGTCTCGATTCATCTTTTAGACGACCGACACTCCGTCCTACACCTGCAACAGTGCATCGTTCGTTTCGCATCCGTTTCTCGTTTGCTTTTAGCTCCTCGGACTCGTTCCGGTCCTATCTCGCTTTCGTCCACGGTAAGAGAGAAACGAGAAATCGAGAATCGTGTCTCCTGTAGGTTATACGGCACGCGCCAGCCCCTCTCAGCTCGTCCCCTCTCGACGAAGAAATATTCCATTTACGAATTCGAATATTTCTATTTTATAGAATAAGAAAGAAGTTTCAAGAGGCTCAATTTTCTTAACAACATTGTTACTCCTCACTCCCGTTGTTAAATACATCAACTATACCCCCTTTCTCGCGGATCTTGAAACGAAAACAACAGCATCGATACTAACCAGAAAAATTATACTTTGTTACAGTCGAGGTTATATTTCTGATATGGGGCATCAGACTGTGCATCGTGGTGAGAAAGACCCCGTCAGAGTTCAATGAAAGTCGATTCATCTCGATGGCGATTTACAACGAATTTCTACTGTCAGTCTTCCTCAACGTTTCGATGTAAGTATTTCTCAGGATTCTACCCAACTCCAAACCCTTTTGACGCTAACCTTAATAACAGGGAGTTTCGTACCTTCTTTCGCGTAAATCGAACACGATGACTGTAAAAAAGAGAAGCCATGAAATATTAAGCCTTTCCTTTGAAGAGATGTACGATTATGCGGTGCCTTTAAAATGTAATAAAAGCGAACCGCGGAAAGAAATGGCGGTCTCTGAACTTCAAAGCGAAGATTTCGTTTCAAACTGCTTCCGTGCAGTCGGTGAATAAATTGGCTCGACTTACACAGAAACCGGGCAGACTATACTTAAAAGTAGACTAACGAATTAAATGTGAAAGGTTAACGGTATATAGTGTCTGGTCCGGGTTAATTGCCGAGTCTAATAAATGGTGGCAGGATTCTCTGAACGTAGGAATCCGGAATTGTAAGGGGCAGAACGGTGGTGGACTTTTATGTGCAATTGAAATAATTTAGAATATAGGGATCGAGAGGATAAACGACCGAGATTTTTGTTCTTATTAACGAGATATGTGGAAATAAACTGTAAAATTGGCTTAAAGCGAGTAAAAGAGAACATACGGAGATAGCCCTTTCTCTGTGACCGCAATTCCCAGATCTCTCGGGTCTCTTTTGCAGATTCTTTTCCTCTCGTAACTCTTTACTCTTGATCGTGGTTGAAATTGCTCGTCGAATCTTTCCATACTCGAATCTCAAGACGGATATAATTTGAATTCTCGAGTGGAAATTCGTAGTATTCGAATAGAGCGATGTGGCTTAAAAATCCCTAGTATTCGAATAGAGCGTGTGGCCTATAAATTTGTAGTATTCGAATAGAGCGTATGGCCTATAAATTCGTAGTATTCGAATAGAGCAATGTGGCCTATAAATTCGTAGTATTCGAATAGAGTGATGTAGCCTATAAATCGAGTCCTCTTAACTCATAGTCCATTCTGAACAGTATTTTTATTCTCCAATTAACGATATTCGAAAAACTTCCTATCATAGATCGTTCTGTACCTTTATGCTCTCACATGTGCATCACTCGTGCCACGTGTCGCGTCCAACGCTCCAAACTCCAAGTGCACTCGTAGAATCTATCGTACTCTTTGTCGTGTTTATCTCGATAGTCAAATACTCGTACACACCAGATCGAAAATTTCGTTTATCCTCGTCTCGGTTGAAAACTCGTTCTATATTTAAACAGCGTAAGGATATTAATCAACACTAGAACTACCAATGGGGTTAAGTTGACTTGTTTCAAACTTCTCAAGATTGTGTTACAATATTTGCAACGTAGATTAATCAGAAATAACGCGTTTATAAGAAATTTAACTGTAAATACTATACACCTCGTTAAATTATTTTCCAATTGTACCAACACGATCCCGAGACTTCGCCCGTGCTATACACGCTATATCGTTTTCACATTAGAGCTACCAAAGGGGTAAATTTGACTCGTTTCAAACTTCTTTGGAAAATTTATTAGACCAAAATTATTCAATTATCGTGCCTTTGCCTACAATATTCGTGGACAATTATCAAAATAGACAACTAATGGTACTCGTAAATTAATTTGCTCTTTCTCCGTTTAACTTTGAAGGTACTTATGCGACCCGATACAAAGGGTAATGCATTTATCGTCGGTAGTTCTAGTGTTAATGAAATACGTCATTAATCAAATTGAACAAGCACGCGTGGCCTTTTTGTTTTTCGCTGTTCAAAGTTTCATCGTTGAAACTGATACGTCGAACGCATCCACGGAACGTATAACAGTAGCTGCAGTTACGAATCGTTAATTTTAATAATGTATTCTGTTGAAACCCGGCCACATTTGCCGCGAACTGGAGCAGAACACCGGAAGCTGTTATGCCTCGGTGCAAGTGCACATGTTTGGAATAAATAATGTTACGAGTGAGCATCGCCTTTTAACCGATGTTTGAAACGATATATCGAATTAAACCGAACTTTTTATACCGCGGCTCGAGTTGTACATTCTTCCTGGAAGCAAATTTCGAGGCAAAGGAACGAGAACTTTTGCCAAAAGGACCCACCAGCTAGTCTTCGTTCCCTCGGGAGCTGCTGTTAACATAGTTACACGGTACAATGTGTAAACCACATGCTCCCGCCTAAATTGAATTCGAATTCGGTTGTTTCTCTTCCCGATTGAGCTATCGAGACAATCGAATTTCTCCTTTCCGAGTCTAGTATCTCGAACAGTGGTTCGCGTATAATAGTTTCGGTTAACTATTGCTAAATAGTTACTTGAACGTTCTACAGTTTTCGAATATTACAATAGGTAGAAATTTGCACAGAAATTATATCAAATCGCTCCCTCGATCCGCACACTCGACTCTGTACACTTTTGCACTTTTATTTTCCCCCTAAAACATTTCATACGTTTCTCGTGTATCAAATAAATCGTTCGCACGACACTGCTCGTTACTAAATGGTTTTTCAGTCTCTACCGAATTGGAATACCAATTTGGTGTTTTACTCAGCGGAGAAATTTGCACACAGTATCTCAAATATTCGTTAACTAGAATTTTGAAACCTCAACCGCTTTCACTCTTCTACGAAACGTGCTATTATTCTTCCACGTGTAATCGTATAAACATGAAATTCGTATCGGAAATCCTGTCACGGACCCTAATTACTTCGCGACAAAATGTTCAAATGTTCGATTGAAATTGAACAGTTGAACCGCGCTTCGCGTTGCTTCAAAGACTGTGCGCTTAAAGTACCGAAATGTCCGTGTCGTTCACGGTGTTTACGTCTATCGCTTGATCATGTGCATAATTAGGGCGGAATTCGCGAAATAGAGAAACCAACGTAAAGCCTCTGTAACGTTAGACTCTGCGGCAGCGGAATCTAGGGTACAGCAAGTTATTCAGGAAATTGGGACCTCTTGTGAAAGAGAAGACGTAACACGGAACTTTGGTCCTTCGTCTCGTCAGGAAGCCCATACAATGGCTCGAAAACTTTGAAGCAACAGCGTAAGCTACAAGTTTACTACCTACGTACACGTAGAAATTGCTTTGGGGGGGATTCTTCCGTGAATAACGATAGAAGAGAACAAAAATGAGAGAAACCAAAATTGTACGTTGTCTCTAGATTTCTATGAATTTTTTTTCTCACTTTACAGTTGCGTACATATATTTTGATACACCCCTATGTAAAATTATATCGACAATTTTTTCTCGATTCTTGTGTGCAATGGAAATTCCACTGTTGAACTTCCAAGAGTTAAATTACAATCCCATCGGAGATATTCTTGAATAAATACTATATGACGCAAAGAACGTAAATTTTGTCCACCGTCGATACGAACTTTCTCCATTGCTCTTAGATATCGAATTCGTCCCTGAAAGATTGCCCATTTGTTACAAAACACACTCTATACCGATCGGTATATAGCGTGTTTCAGTTTTTATCGGAATATCAGACATTAGTCCGTTCTTCGCTAGTAGTAAGATATTTTTCGTTTCGGTGGAGTATCTTGTATCGGATCTAAGTTGTAGACAACCGACAGGATCTTCGAGAGTCTTCGGGCTCACGAAACAAACATTATTACGTTCGTCGATCCACGAAGCGACTTCGCAAGCCTCTTTGCTCCTCAAAGAGTCGACACAGGACGTACACCTGTCCCCTAATGCACATTTCTCGAGTGCGCTTGACATATGATAAGGGGGTGTGGGGGACGACCACTCACGTTCGCAAAACTCTCTTTTGTGGGAACATTTTCCGACTCTTATAATTAGCCCAGGACCAAACACTCGACAAACACTCTACGGTGTGCTCCGATCCAATTAACGGCCGACGTATTATCAGTTAAACGGTAAATTAATTTAACGAGTTTGACGAGCATTCTCCGCTCGATAGACGAGCCCATTAAGGCCCCGTGGTATTGCTCGCAGGACGCGATACGAAAACGATGCTAAAAAAAAATCACCAATCTTTGCATCGCTCGAAAATGAAAAATTCACCATGGAGTTTCACGAGTGTATTTTTCCGGTCACTCTGGTTACGTGGTCGATTCGAAAGATGCCGCGCAAAGAAAGGTACGCTCCTCCCCGAACGAACTCTAACCAATGATCGGGGTTGGGGGGTGGGGGCAATCTTTCTCGTTGCAGGTTGTTCTTGCAATCGCCGGCCAATCCGGATTTATTGTACGTGATATTTTTCTGTCACACCCAGCTTACCGTCACGTTGCTGTTGTGCCTCATATTCGGCAGCAAGGTAAGACCGATCGATTTTGTATATTTATGTTTTACGCCGTCCGCGACGTAACAAATGGCACGACCGCGCCGGAATCGTGAATTCCGGTAGCGGGACTCGCGGTGCCTGCCCCACCCCCTTCCCCTCCTGACTAGCCAAATTTATTTATTTCACGGACGCGCATATTGATCATCGGAAGCGTATCGGGTCCGCGGCGGTGGAAGTTGTAAAATGGCCGTGTACGAACAGCGGCCGAATAATTTATCGTTCTGGTCGCGGCGAGTGTGAAAAATCTTTTGGTCTTTAAAACGAGTATTTGCGGGATCGCGAACATCGAAACGAGCCGGTACGATCTTACGGTCTGTCGGCGCTAATGAGAGAAATTTACGTTACCGACGAACTCCCTTCAAACCGAACCGACCGGGTACATAAAGAAGGTGTACAACGGCGGATCTAACTCCTATGCGGACAATTGCCGCGAAATGGACTCGGGAGAGTTTCTTTTTCTTTTTTCTTTCTTTTTTTTTTATTATTTGCACCAACGATCTTGTTAGAGCCGGTTCTTGACGCGAACGATCCGTTGTGCATCGATGATCTAAAATTGAGGGTTAGCAGAGAAATCGAGACTCGAATCCTTTGGTCCGGTTCACGTATACGAATCCTTTAATCCGTTGCGTACTCCTTGACACAATAAGAAAAAAAGTACGTCGATAGAAGTTGTTTATTAACGTGTTTCGTTTGCAACGATTTCGTTTACCACCAAACCTACTCTACCTTTATAACTATCTTCCACGCAACTGGAATACACGAGCGTTATAAATATCGTATTTTATCGGAAGCGGTCCGACATAAATTTTTGTGCCTTGTTTTCAAAATTGAACCGTGTCGTACGTACGACGGAGCACAATTACGATCTTATCCTTAATAGACGCAACATGCAAACCTTAAATGCTCGCAGTAAGTTGGTAGATGCCATCTTTCTCGATAAAAATCTTAACGGTCGAATAAATTGTTCGGCCATCCACGAGATAATTAAACTCAACGATTCCCCTAGAGCCTTTCCTACGACTTCTTTATTTAGTATCGAGTTCTTCAGTGGCGTTCATTGTAATACGGGCCCTATTGCAAGAATTTATACTACTGGTAACTGCTTAAGTTCAAACTCGAACGTTTTTCTCGTTCGCTTTTGTTTCATTTAAAACCTTCGTTCTCGCGTTCGTTCATAATACATAAAGGTAAAATTACTTCTGTGTTAATCTTTCGAAATGTTGACTAGCAAGTACATTGTATCGTTGAAACGGATGAGATAGATATTCACGTTTATTTACGAATCGATCGAATTATCTCCACGTTCGGGTGTTAACGTTTACAAGCATGGATGGTTTACACGTATCGAATCGCAGTAGTGTTTTCAACGTTGCAAAGACGTTTAATAATGTTAGTATCGATGTAATATATCTTAGAAGTACGGTATAGTGAACTCGATACGCCATTGTTTATACCGTACGTTCGATAGGAATCGAGTACTCGTCACGTATATCGAAACCCTCGGTGTAAACCAACTCGGTACGTTCGAGTGCTCGAGCATGCTTAACGAATACTCGATTCGTAACAAATGGTTCGTGTAAACGACAACGTATCAATTTGGCTCGATACTTCTCCAAACGTATCGTACCGTGAATTCCATACAAGATCGTTCACACCGTGCTTTTCGATACACGCGACGAGTACTCGATTCGTACCGAATTCTCTTCGTAAACCAACTCGTTACGTTCGAGTGCTTTAGTATGCTTAACGAATACTCGATTCGTAATAAGTGGTTGGTGTAAACGACAGCGTATCACTTTAATTCGATACTTCTTCGGACCTACCGTACCGTGAACTCGATACGTCATTGTCCGCACGGTTTCGTTACTCTCCACGTGTACTCGATCCATACGAAACGCTAAGTGTAACTCAACTCGTTACGTACCTCGGTCTTCCCGTTCCGGATAGAACCATCTTCCATCCACTTATTACGATTACGCACTCCAAGATCCATTTACCAGTGTTCCCTTCTCTTTTCTTCGCATCGAAAGATTCCCATAAAGAATCGTCGCCAGGATTGTCGATAAATCGTTTCGTCGTGACTGATACTTGGCTGTTCAACGTAGGCCTACGTGGTGTTCCGTAGCGGGGGCAAGGACGACGCGAAACACACCGGTGCCACCGGAAAATTCCTTGGGAAGAGCACACGCCCGGCGGGCACCAGCAACCAGACCAACTCGATCTCCCTTCAGCAGGGAAACTTCACCGACGAAAGCGACGGAGCCACGGTAAGAGCACTTGAAAGTAAACTACCACCTACCACCTACCCCCCTGTTCTTCGGTGACGACCTTTTCTAGATTTTCATCGCACCTGCTACGGCTTCCCCCTTGACGAAAAATGTGTCTTTAATGGTGCTTTCGCGTGATGTTTCCGTACACGTAGCTACCTTCGGTGTTGACTCTCCCCCTTCCAAGGAATGTAATTTCGTTCGTCCCACATACCGTACATTTCTACCGGTTGTTGGCCGGATAAATGGTAACTACCCCGGCTGGAATGCGATTCTGATGGATACCATCGAGGTAATTCGACGGAAAATTATTCGAGCGAAATCCACCGGTTGCCGAAAATTCGAACGGACGACTACGCTGTCAAATACACATACACGTCGTCGATTAACGACAGACTCGAGCTTTGCGCGCGTACACTACGGACCAGGAGAGTCTGGGTACTCCTCGAAAGTAAATTTAAACGTATGGTAAACTTAACGACGAAATCGATGGAATGCACATTTCTTTGTCTTATGTTTTATATCGTAAAAGGTGGTGCATTTAGACCCGTTGGAACGAATTTTTCTTTTTTGTACCGAACGTTGGTTCGAATTGTTGAAAGTAATCTAAGAAAGTCGTTGAAGAGGTCGTGTTATCGGAAATATGACTCCCACGGTGAGAACTGTATTTTTTTCGCAAAGAATTTCGTCCCTTCTTTCACGAAAAGTACGTGACAGTAAAGAAATTTCTATGAGCCTAATTCCTCGGACAATTAGTCGGTTGAGACGCAAACGTTACTAGCAGATGTTACTTCAAAATAACCTGTTCCTGGTATGCGTGTTATAAACCCATACTTAAATAAAACCTTTACCTGAAACCTTAACGAGCAATTTGGTGGTATAGTTGTTGGTATAGCAGTGATGACAGAACGTTTTGATAAAAAAGTAGCCAATGTACGATAACACACGTGTATATTCTCTCCGGATAACAAACGCTCGAATAATTCGTGTAATCGTGCTTCTGTATTTCCTAAAATAACAGTAGTACTGGAAATTCCTCTAGCGGTTGACGCTAATGGGGTATTATCTACTTAGGTGCAAAGAGGAAGGGTTCTTCGTAGAAATTATTTCTACGAGGCGTGGAACGTGAATTCGTAAAAAAATTAGAAAAATAAATAAACGTTCCGTTCACGTTTTGCCGGTAAACTGGTCCTTAAGGATGACCTAGCAAATCTTGCCTTAGAAGCTCGCCGCTAACAATAAAATTCTATTTTACGAACTCTAATACCAGATTATGTGGAACATAGAGCCACGTCTAAGGCAAAATTTTCTGGGTCAATTTTATCGACGAGGGCACCAGTGAAACATCAACTTACTCTTCTGATCTTTTATGGAAAAATATCGATTTGCAAGATCAAAAGTTTTTTACCGAATTCATATGTTACACTTAATTAATTAGACAGCTAAAGGAATTTCTTTCAAACGAAACATTCGAGAGATACAAACGTGCGTTACTGTAGACTTTTAAAAGTGCTATCTTAATTTTTTTTTCACGTGTTATATTTACCCCGCTTTAACGTTTGTACAAAATACACAAGACGTTTACGTAACCGTAAAGTTCGTTTTGATATCGATCGAAAGATCGTAGACATCGTAATAGAAGAGCAATTAACGATTATATTAAATTCACTTCGAATTTTGCTATGAATTTCCAATTTCATAAATAATAAAATTCTTTTCGATACACCGCATTGTAAACGAGCTTTTCCAACGATAGTCACTTTAACCAGTATTTTATCGAGAGCTATTTTCAAATGTTCACTCTTCCAAAAATCTCGCAACTTGGAACAAATTCTACTGTCCATCCTCAAGAAGAAGGCTAACGATTGTTCCGTTGCCACTCTATTGGCTCCCCTACTATCACGCCCATTGCCGCTATTGGCCGAGACCGTGACGTGGATCGACAGCGACCAATAGTCGCAATGCGCGCAGTGGTAGGAGAGTTAGTAGAGTGGGGGTGGAAAGACTTCGTTAGCCTTCTTCTCACGAGCAGACAATACTTTCTTGAAATGTAAAATTACAATTTATTTTCTATCCTCTTTCTCCCGGGAACCGTTATCTTCAACAAAGTCCAACTCACTTTCTTCAATTCCCGCTAGATTCCCGGCCCTATTCTACTTTCTTGATTCCATTCTGGTTTCTTGTTTGACTCGCTGCTCCGCATCGTTAACTTCTCCATTTTCTTCGGTAATGTACCCGCAACTTGGAAACATTCTACAGTTTATCCTGTCCACGTAACACCTAATGCTTCTACTTTAAATTCCCATCGTTCCATCACCCGTGCTCCTCTCCTCTCCAAAGTCTTCAACGAACTCGGTGTCTCGCGACTGCCAAGGTTTACCAGTTCCACCGATATTATACTGGTTGTGCAATTTGGTTTACACAGCAGTCGCAGCGCTACAAAAGCGTTATTGCACATCTCTGCTACCATCATCCGTACTTTAAACGCGCATCGTATTGCATACATTACTCGGTTGTAACATTATAAACGCTTTTCACACGAGTGCTCGCAACCCGTTAATAGCTACATTTACCCAACTTTGACCTAACACCGAGTGTTACAACTTTCCAGCGACCCTACCTTTCCGAATACACTCGGCAAATTGTTCTCAATTACGCCAAACCCCCTTTTCCTATTAGATTGTCGATCACCGTACTCACCTGGGAGTCTCGATTTTGATCCAATTGAACACTTGGATCAGTGTTTTCCAACCGTTTTGAATCAACGACAGACTGTGAATTTAATAAGACTCCGACAACACGCGATTCGATTTTACAACTCGTCAATCATTCTGAGTTAATTTTTTTTTTTGAATACATTATTTATGGACGAGTAGAATAAGTTTATTTCGAATACGATTTTTCTATTATTAAAGGTGTTCCCCGAGAATCCGTTCCTGGTACTCTTTTGTTCAATATTTACGTAAACACGTGTCAATATACAAAGTGTCCCGTAGCATATGCGACCCACTTCAGGAGTAGATTCTACACACGAAAACAATAAGAAAGAGTTCGTGCAAACATACGTCCTATTCGACCTTGTTTTCGAGTTATGGAGAGTTTCTTTATCGACACTTTTAACCTTTCCATTTGTCCAGGAATTGTTCAAAATGTATAGAAACCCTTTACTATTCTTTCGTGTAACATTTCAATGCTATTGATACACACTGACAACGTTATTGATAACCACAATAGATTTCAGATAGTGCTATAGATAATAATCCATTGAATTTAAACTGACAAGCCAGACAATAGAACCTCCATGAGCTATCCATTTATTTGCAAATCTTTCATTGAAATTCTATTCATGGTTTCGTTTATAGCATTGTTCACTCGTTAATATCTTTCGAAATAATTATACAAACACACAACTCGTCATAGCTCGAAAACACAGTCGAATAGGACGCATGTTTACATGAACTTTTTTCATTGTTTTCATACGTAGAATCTATTCCGGAAGTGGATTCCACATGTTACGGTACACACACCCTGTGTGTACACTCACGATACGCGACCAATTAAGATTTATTATTCGCGTTGTTAAATCTGATAAACACGAGATTGAAAACGACATTGATACGTTTTCGTATTTGTGCAACTTGCATAATTTGCATCCGAAACCCTTCGAATCCTTCGTGTTGTTTGTTGGAATCTCTTGCCCTCCTTTGTAACTTATCTTTTGTTATCTCGCTTGGTTCGACTCTCTTATCAGGGCTCTGCCTAGATATTGTGGCGCCTGGAGCGAGAATAGAAACCAAGTCCTTCGTCTATTTGCTTTGCGATAGATATATACAAAGTGTCCTAGTTTTTTCAGCAAAACTTTGCGACAAACTTTGTAGGACGTGCCGATACATTATACGAGGAAAATTAAGAAAAATGTGTTTCGTCGATCCATTTTAAATTTTTACTTTCCGAATTTCTTTTATTTTTGTTTTAAATATAGATTAACGTCGCATCAACTCGTTGGCCATGAACAATAGAAGGATTATTATATTATTGGATCAACGAATTTAGGCAGGTTTAATTTATATTTATCATGGAATACTTCATACTTCGGACAGGTTAAGATAAAGTATTTTCCTTGTTTAATTATTTTCACGCGATTTACGGTCTCCGTTTTTCATCTCTATTCTTGTTCATCGTAAATAAAATTCGTGTTTTCGTTATTCTTACCGTTCTCGTAAATTAGTTCTCCAACGTTCTGGCTAACTGAATAGACGACAGAGATGGATTCTCTACCTCTGCTGCTTTGTTCGCAATGTATCTGTTTAATTTAGTCGAACATCGAATGCAGTCTACAAAATGGTAATTAACCATTTCTTTGGATACAGATCCAATTTATCCGATCACCGCGTATTATCTAAACGTAATCATTTATCCAACCGATTCAAATTCAATGCACGAATACTTTGCAAGGAGAAAGTGCAAAATTGCAAATAATAGTTTCTTCTTGTCCATCGAACAATCTCCTACTTGTCCAGCCTCGTTCGAAAACCGTGTCTACGTAGTCCTTTTTTTCTATGGATTTGTCGTATCTGATCGCTGCGGTCGATGCATTTTTCACGTGGATTTGAATTTCTTTATTGTCGTAATTTCTCTTCGTTCTTGGTGACAAAAAGTCGTCTGAAACGTGGCTCGTCTTCTAGCAATTTATCGTCTTCCATAATCCTATCCTTTGGGTATTGAAATTGTATCGCATTCCGAATATATATATATCGAATTTCAATTCCATCTCTATCGATCGGTCGCTGGAAATACGTAAGCATATTTAGGGATAATTCCACTCTTTGAATATAATTGATTGCCTGAATAGAGAAATCGTCGTACACCTGCTGCATTTTCTACACTGCAATCGTATCTGTAGCCTCGACAATAAGAAAAATACTTGTTCTTGGTTATTATACAGTGACAGACATATTTTGTCTCGTTATTTCGGGTTCTGGCTTAGGAGTTAAATCGATGGTATTAACCACCCACGAAAAGAAGGCACAGCGTGTTTACATCCTCCCTCTTCCCATAATAATGTAAAGGTTATGCTCGTTTTGATATCGGTGTGACTTGTTTTTGTGAAAATTGTGATTATGTAGAATTTATTTAGATAAAGAGATGAGTTTAAGCAGAGTTATATTATTTTTAACAAATACAAATTAGTTCTTTTTACTATAAATAATATTCAAAATATTAACGATTATTACAAATATAAAATTAAACTCACTTTTTCGTTACGAGAAAGTTATCGAATCGGTAATAGTATTTAAATAGGAACGAAGTCATTCTGTTTCTTAATAGCTAACATTTGATTAGAAGGCTACACCAATGACGTAGTATTCTCTCTCGTGCGAGCGTACGAGCGACAGTAGACTACTGGAGGAGGGAGGATGTAAACACGCTGTGCCTTCTTTTCGTGGGCGAATTATACATCTTGGATAGACAGTATACAATGTTTAGAGGGGGTTAAGAACAATCCCTTGGGGGAACAGATGCAAACTGAGAATCTGACAGTTTCATCCGATCAGATTAAGACAGATTTCAATCAGTAATGCGACAATTTCGTGTGATTAGGGTAAGACGAAGGGCAAATCCATGGGTGGAACGGAAACTGGCGGTTGGGGAATCGAATTTTGTTCCCAAAGTGTTTGCAATATTGGTACTCTGTCTGGTTACCTTATTCGAACCGCCACCTAAATTGGACCACGTTGAAAATAGTCGAAATTAATACAATAACGTAATTTATTGCGCGCGTTATGAACATTGATACGATATAATACGGTACAGGGTCGACTTTCGTGCTCGAATGTGCAACAGTTGATTGGCTACGCAGTGAAATGTAATTTCAGGAAGATAATATACAGATGGTACTTTAATATTGATATATTTGCGTCTCGAGTAACAAGTCGATTTCGTTTCGATACCGTAGTTCGAACGATTCTTTTTGTACGTGATTATCGAGAATGAGCTTGTTGTTAAGTTTGGACAAATTATACTCTAAATTCATAAGAGTAATTTGTTTAAAATAATAAATCTTGTAAACGTATACAAGATGCCTACCTAACTTAACTGTTTTAAATAATAACATTTCGCTATTATTTAGACTATTTTGACGCAATCCGAAAAAACGATCAATTTTTATAATGTAAATATTACATTATATTTCTAAATTTTACAATTTTCACATTTATAAATTTTGCAGTACATCTGTTCCAAAATTGATACTATACGAAATATTTAGAATAGAACGACCATCCTGTAGAATACTTTTAGTATTCTTTATGAAATAGTAAACACTTCTACATTTCTCTATGGAATATTAAACAATTCTACATTTCTCTATGAAATGGTAAACTTTTCTACATAGTGAACATTTCAACATTTCTCTATGGAATAGCAAACATTTCTACATAGTGAACATTTCAACATTTCTCTACGGTATAACAAACATTTCCCCATTTCCCTGTGGAGTAGTAAACATTTCTACACGGTAAAAATCTCCACGCAGTAAACATATCTACATTTCCCTATAGAATAATAAACATGGCTACATTTCTCTACGAAATAGTGAACATTTCTCTACGGAGTAGCAAACATTTCTACATTTCTCTATAAAATAGTAAACATTTCTACATTTCTCTACGGAGTAGCAAACATTTCTACATTTCTCTATAAAATAGTAAACATTTCTACATTTCCCTATAGAATGATAAACATTTCCACACTTCTTTACGAAATAGTAAACATTTCTACATTTCTCTATAAAATAGTAAACATTTCTACATTTCCCTATAGAATGATAAACATTTCCACACTTCTTTACGAAATAGTAAACATTTCTACATTTCTCTATAAAATAGTAAACATTTCTACACGGTAGAAATTTCTACATTTCCCTATAGAACGATAAACATTTCTACGTTGATTTGTGTAACGGTAAACTTTATGGAATATTTCGCGTTAAATGGTAACCGAATCCGATCGATTCTTTTGGCGACTTTGCGTTTCGCTGTGAATGATAAATTCCTACGTAGTGGAACGATGTCCGTCTCTGTTCGGGACACCCCGTATGTACCGCCACGCTATGCGGCCAGATACCGATTAGCAGGCATCGAACCGTCAGGTCCTATTGTACGAAAAGCCGATTAATAGGGCTCCGTACTGCAATGCGTTAATTACGACATCGACATTAGAGAAGCCGATTCACCATTGCCGATATCGTACAGAGGCTTACATTCCCCGATAAAGCTACGAAGGTCGTCCCCAATACTGCAAAGATATCTCGATAGAATTCGATTCTCCTCTACGTCTGTTTCCGTTACATCGATGGTTTCGCCATCCGTTTTAACTTAATCAGGCGGGATTGTCTCATCGCCGATTCAAATCTATCTTAACCTAATCGGATGAAACACCGTCGGGTTCTAAGTTTGCATCTGCTACCCCGGGGATTACTTGTAACCGGGTCTAAAGCGCGCGTCGAGTTCCGAGTCTGAGATAACGAGACACGAGATGTACTATAAGTAATTGCCAAGAAGGGAGAAGGAAGATGGATTTTGCACACGTTTTATCACTGTACCGCGACCGGTCTATGGAAGGAACTGCACTCGTGAAAAGGCTGATCTTAATAGACGATAAGAAATAGCGTTATTATTTTCTCGTTGCGATTATTTCGAATTTAAGGAAATCGTACATCGAAGAGTTCACTCGAAAACGACCAGAGATGAGATCAAATTTTTTTGACGAAAATTGTATAATTTTTCACACGTCGGAACAGAAATTTTTGGACAATATTTACAAATAATCGGTTGCTCGTATTTATCGAGGGAGATGCATCGACTGATTCGTATATTAATGGGAGAAATGTTTTTTTTTACGTAACGTTGCCAATCATACGACATTCGAACGAAATTTGTGTTGGCTCACGATCATTTTCGGGGGTCGAAATTTGTTTCGAGGTCAAAGATGAGTTCAATTCGAACGAGTACCCAGTTGAAACAAGATACGTATTTATTATTATATATACACGTCTGTAAGTTCTTCATTCGCAGTCGTTTCTTTAAAGATGTACAGTAATTCCCGCTTTCAAGCGACCATTTCTATATCGGATTCAAGCACCAGATTCGTCCCCTCCCCATTGGACCGTGAGAGGAAGTAACTGTTTATGTTTATGTGTCGCGAATGACCCTTGAATAGAGATGGGGATTAAGTTCAATATACAGGTTAAGACATCTAACGTGTTTGCACCGATTGGCTCGTGTATCAGGAATCGTTGGATCGATACGAAAATCGTTAGTATTGTCTTTCACTCGTATGCGATACATCGACAGGATTAAGAATGAAAAATCTCCTTATTGGTATTAAGCACGAAGCGAGCCTTCTTTGAGAACAATTGAAAATTTATTCCAGATATATTTACGTAATACAATATGCATAGTGCAACACATAGTTTGTACACACTTGTTCGATTGCATTTCCATATTTGTTTTTATACTATACGTATTTTGCGCGATTGAATATCGAGTAAAGTATTTTCTTCTTCAATTTTTATGTCCATAAAGGACTACGTATGCGTTTGTTTAATTTTAATTAACTCCCTACATGTGGACATTAAGGAAACATAACCTATCGGATAAAACTAAAGTCTGCGATTAAAATAAGGTCGTGGTCGCTGTTGACCGTGTAGTTGATGCGACCTTATAGATAAAATAATTTAAAAAAAGAAAAGGATAACGCGCGATCGTGCTTAACCGTAATAATTGCTACGGTTCATTTGTACGTGTAGGTTAGGAACAAAATGGAATATTCGCGTGGGCTGGTGTGCAACGTAAATTATATGACAAAAGGTGCACTGTATGATCGTGCCGTTCCGCAATAAATGCGAAATGACAGGGTGAACACTGACCAACGTGCAGTAAATTGTTTTCCACTGTGACAATAATCAAGCACACCTTCTCGCGATAAATACGTCAACCTTTTGACGAGTAGATCTCGACCAACCTGCGGAGTATCATGTCCAATACCAGGTGCTATTTTTTTATTTAACTAACAATTTATACGAAATAAAAATTATTCGAATATTCACTAAATGTTCTAACTTAAATCTCATTGTCGACCAGAATTTTGATTCTCGAAAAATATTAAATAAGTAATTTCTTTCATTTTTCTGCATATCGGAATTATTATCCGGACGATAAATTCAACCTTCGAGAAACATTCGACTATTTTCGTAAACAATACCTTCGTTTATGCTCGATCGTGTAAAAAGTCGAAGATTCGTGTACTGCCTGGAGTCTAATTTTACCCAAAGTCACTGAATTAAATCACTGGACAAAATGATGAGTGATCTTCGAGTTTAAACAAAATTTTGTACCAATGCTTGTACAAATATAAATGTTTTTACGTAATTGAACAAAAATGACGCGGTATAGATCCACGAAAGTCTCCTCGCCACGATGCTCCAGGCAGGAGAAAGACGAAAACAATTTTGCATATCGTAAAAAATTAACGAAGCAATTACTTATTTAATATTTTCCGAGGCGCGGTACTCGGTGGTAGCGGTCGATTATTTTCATCGCATCGCGAATGAATTCTGACCCATTCTCTGTCGGCCGCGGGCGAGAGCGATCCTAATCGAGCGTGGTTCGAGATAAAAATCGCTACCCACCCCGCTTTCAAGTGAATTGACGGTCCCGATAGTGTCACTTGAAAGCGGGAATTACTGTAACGAGCACGCCCTAGGGACCAGAGACAAGCATATAGGACTGGCCACGATAATGTCCGAGACACAGAACATCCTAGGCGACCTGTAGAGTTCGATAACGCCGTATTAACCGGCCTTGTGAAGGCAGAGCTGCAATTAATAGAGGATCAGGAAGCCGCCAGGCCTCAATAGACATCTAGTTCGGTTACGCCTCGTTCAAAGGAAGTCGGTGAAGTGCCCAAGTGGGCCAAACACGCGCGAATCACCACCATAAACGTATTGCAACGCGTTCAACGGGGGGACACTGCTAAGAGACGTCGAAGAATAATAGGTACATTTTCCGAATTTTTTTTCGCAGGTACTTACCAAACGAAAAATGTAGTCCTTTTCGGAGGATACGAATATAAGTCTCAGCTTCGTTTTGCAATTTTGCGAATGAAAAATTATACAAAATGGCGAAGTTATTAGCGATTTACAGAACACCTTCTGGGGAAACATTTTATCCGATATGTAGTGTACGATTTTTCGAAAATTTTAATCATTCTAGAAATGGTCGATGTTTGAAGAGAAAGCGATTATTTTTTATCCAAAAGAAACAACTTTAAACGTTCAGAAAAAATTAAACAGTTAATATATTTAAAAAATCTTACGCAATATTGTAGAATACTCTATGTAGAATATCTGTATAAAATTTGAAAAAAATCGGATGATCGGAAAAAGAAGTTTATTTGTTGTTGCAACTTCGCTGAACGTTCGAATTTCGAAATATCTTTTCGACATAATATTTTACACACTTCGAACTTTAGGAAAATAAAAAGAAATTCGATTTTTCGACATCAGTTTCGATATCGGAAAGTCGATGCTATCGTCGTTATTAAAGCTCGATCGCGCAGTGCGAGATCGCGAAAGTCGATTAGTCCCATGTAAGTTGGTGATTAAGAACGAGTTTCAAGTTTTCCGATGAAACACGGTCAACTTGCAATCGTTGATCGCCCATGATGAAGATAAATGGATGATCGGCGCTGTGATTAGTACCTCGAACCGAACGAAATTGGAACACTTTTGTCGTTCGTGCCCCTCGTTACGATAATTTCGATAATTCTATTCAAATGGTCTCCGTCACCATTTGTACCATCGCGTGGACTAGATTAGGTATTGTAGACATATACCGTATCGTAGATGCATGGACTACGCAATTGAACAGTGTTTTGGAATATCGATTCGAGTATTATATTTATAGCTACGTGTTGAGTTTAAAATTATTCGAGGGATGAAACTATAATACATTTTCCAGAGAGTTATTTATTTACGTGATAACTTTGAAATGTTCCACGAATTTTGGTTTATCTTTCAAAAATTATCAAACATTATTTCTCGTTTATTTACGCGCTCATAAATTAATTTAAGGTTGTGTCCTCGGTCGTTCTCGAGACAGATGTGCAGCACCGCTCTTAGCATCGGGCAAATGGGAGCTTTGCACTTAAGGAGCCCCTTACTTGTTGGTAACTTAACGTTAAATTCAAATTTTGTAACAAAATTAACGAACGTAATTGTAACAGTTGCGGTAACCAATTTTGTTTAATCTGCTTTTAGAACGACATTATTATTCTAGTAAATTTAAGTGAAAAACTATAAATTGTACGTACTTTCCTGAAAAATATATTTTTTTTAAATATATTGTGCATTGCACAATTTCTGACGCGTGAAAACTTTTCGATTATATTGGAATGAGAACAGTGGGAGCCGGAATCTCTAAAGACGGCACTGTAACTACGAACAATCCCCTCTTCGCACTTAAGTGAATGGCCCCCGAACGAATACGACCCGCCGTAACTTCAAACGTAATATTCTCGGGAGTGTACAGTAGATACTCCTCGATTATGGTTCAATTGTTTACTCAACGAACGACAATATCTCCCGGCAAGAGTTTGAATAAAACATCGCAGAATATTCGTCTTTATCGTGTCAAAACCACGAACGTGCCAACCATATTCTGGAGACTCGTGGTTGAATGGAAAATGTAATCGGATAATAAAAATGTATATAGTCCAGCTTGGAGTATAATCACCTTTGTTGTACAATGAGTATATTGAACGACGTGGTATAAAGTTAAGAACGAAAAGGATATTCAACGTGTACCTTTATCAAGAGAATGAAAATTTTCACGAAAGCTCTGTACGATGGTAGATTATTTTTTAATCGCTTTCGGCTCGAATCGCTTTTGCAAAATACTATCCCGTTAATGTAGATAATTTCGACTAATAATTTCAATGGTAGTTACATAGACGATCGTCGCAGCTGGATAAGAAAATCGCTATTGCGAGGGGATACTTTTCGAGGAACGTGCCGAACGAAGGACAATCGTTGTCGCAACTCCAAATGCATTCTTTTCGTCCACTTACAGTACATACTCTCCCATTATGATTCAATCGTTTGCTTAACCCTCGTCGTGGTCTTTGTGGACACAAGGGAACTTTTCTATTGCTCGATTATACATTTAGTACTTTTCTTAGGAACGAAGAAGAGTGAGATAGAATAATGCAAACTACCTTTGAAATATTTGTGACAATACGACAATAACTCCCAGGAAGAATTTAAACGAAAAGTCACAGAATACAATGTCAAACGTTACCGATTATTTTAACTTCTTTTTGGAATGTGGAAACAAGTTTTCAACGTTCAACGTTCAATGTTCAACGTTTAACGACAACGTTCAACCTTCAACGTTCAACGTTTAACGATAATATTTAACGTTTCAATGTTCAACGACAACGTTCAACGTTCAACGTTTGTCGCACCTTGACAAGAGAACGTGACGTTCACGCGAATCACTATTGCGAGGGAATATTCTTCGATGATCACGCGGAACGAAGGACCATCGTCGACAATCAAATGTCAAAGTCGGAACCATCAGGCAGTCCTCTTTTTTTCCGCGTTCCAACGACCATATTTTCGAGGTCGACGCAATTTTCCAGGCTTTTTGCGATTCTCCGGCAATCTTCGTCGCCGTAAAAGCCCCGCGTATAATATTTTTCACGCTACCTTTTGTCGAGGGCTAATGCAACCAGTCTGGAATCCGCGCCACCGGAGCTGTTTAATCGCTGGAACGATTCTTGTCGCGCTTCCGGCGATCCCTTCGGGAATTTTAAATAGCCGCCGACGCACTTTGCAGGATCGAACGATACCCGTTCACTCTCCAATGAAATTTAAACAGCCCCTTCGGGCTGAACAGACTTTTCGAGATCGTAGCGTAATTAAAAATGTTTCAGCAACACGCTCGTACGATCTCTGCAACTCGAGCAAAGAAATTCGCAGCTCGTTCGTCGAAACGATGTTGATTCCCAATGGTTCTTATTTCGATTGAAATAAATTCTTCGAATCGAGGGATTTAATGTAGGAAAACGTGGATAATGCTCCTTTTTATTTCGATACTTGTACCATCGATATTTAGTAAACGTGGAAACATTTTTTATCGTTCCAAATATACCACTTACCTCGTTTCATTGAGCGATATTTACCAATGAATTGTTTCTGGTTCGTATCGTAGCATTCGTAATATAGAATTCAAGTTGGTATCGTATATTTATTAGTAGAAATTCATCGCGAGAATTCAATCCGGTCGGAGACCTCCTTTGAATAAACGTTTACATTCGACGAGTGGAAAATTCAATCGATCAAAATCGAAGAATTGGATTTAATTTTCAGTCAATTGAAACGAGCATGAACGAAACTATAGATCTTGCGCATCGAAAATTGTTTCTTCTTTTCAACGAGGTGCCCTGTCGTCGAAATTTAACGACTCGAACTTTTCCACGTGTAATTGATTTTCGTTTTAATTCGCAAAAATCACTTCGGTCTGGGAGGTGTTCGTCTACATAATTCTGCGAAACTTTGCAAACTTGCGAAGCAGCCGACAATAAGGAATAGATATTTTTTTCACTGTGGTAACTCAAGTCGAAGGGTGAAACCACCCTTGAAACTTCCACCCTTCGGTGTTATCTTGCAAACTGTTCGGAATACGAAGAAGTTTCCCAAACAAATTTTGCGTGGCATCTTGCGGAAAGTAACATGACGTACACATCGGAAAGAAAATTAATACCAAAGTCGGGAAATCACTTTTCTTGCTAGACCACGGATCCTGTACATACGTTTACGATGTACGCGAGTATGAAAAACACCTGCTAAACGAATGCAACGTACATGCGTATACGCGAAATGAAATATTAATATTATTATATTAATTCGTGAAACGTGTTCTTTATAAATTTTATATTACATTCCCCATATATCGGAATCTGCCATAAATGAATAAAATTCGCGTCTTTGTTCAACGCATACCCGCGTGTCACGTATTCTAATTGCGAACGCTGTTTCTCTTTGATACACTTTTGTAATTAATTTTCCACGATCTTGAATGGCCTTGCATTATCGCGATATAAATCAATGTACTTTTCCTTAACGCGCAATATTAAAATACAAATATAAAAACGGAGCATTTATTTGAAGAAATTGAGGTGATCCTTGTAGCTTTATTATTATTATTACTATTATTACCATTATTATTGCTTTATTCACTTTACTAGTTTATTCATAATTGACTACATTTAGAAAAAAATTCTTGTCCACTTTAGAACGAAGTGGTCTCTGTTGTGCAACTTTCGTTATACAAATATGAAAATAAGCTGCCGGTAGTTATTGGATCATCCTATGGAATAAAGTATCGTATTTCAAGGAAGTTTAACCCGGGCGCGGTGTAACGAGGTTGACATTTGCTTTGACGAATCTCCAACAATAATATTAAATAAGGTTAAACATCACGCCCTTCGTTTAGTCCCTTAATAAGCTTACACGGTACCGCGAGGGGTTTACCGGTATAACTTTCGTAGTCTTTGTAACCGCCTCTTGGAAACTTCATTAGGAAGATCTGCTTGTTAAGCGGATTTCCTGTAGGGTTGCCCTTTACAGAACTCTATGAAATCAAACGATTATTTTTAATTGCAATCTTCGTGATTTCGCTACGAAGGCCCCGGCAACGTTTCGGTACACGTTGCGGCTACTTTGGTGATTAATGTTTGATCTCGGTGCAGATTGGAACGGATCTAATCAACGTGCCATTGAAACAACAACATTGGCTATCGCGAAACTAAATCGGTACCAAAGAACGCGACGCTTTAGAAATTGCTGAATCAAATGTTCAAGATTTTATAGAACCGTCTTTGATCAAGTTTGACAATACACTTACGAATCGATTGTCGATGCAAAATAAGTCTGGTTACGCGTAACACAGATTTGAATCAAAATGTCTAGCCACATGGAACTCGATCGATATTTTTATTCGTATTTTATTCAATATTTGACACTCGATTGAAATCACCGATCCGGACTTAACTCCGAGCCAACTTAACCATTACAACTTGATTAATATCTTTATCCATAGTGTATTTAATATTTCACGTTCAATTAAGCAGAAGGTTCTTCCTACTTTGAATGCAGAATAATAAACGCGCCATGTTTAACGACGTACTTGAAGCGGGTACTCCCAAAATGTCGCATTTTAATTACCATTTAGACACGGCCGAGTGACATTAATGATGAAGTTGTGAATTTAGACACCGTCGATGGCACTCAATTATCGGTAAAATGAACGTTTTGTAAATTACAAATGACGATCAGATTATACGGGCTGTTTAAATCAATTACGAGCGGACTGGTGAATCCACAATTACGGCACATTGAATGTCAACGACTCACGGTGCTAGAGCGTGACGTATTCGGAAACAGAATCTCGTCGATAATTAAGCGTTCACTGACCAGTCGTTACTTCTTTCATACTTGTTATACTCACGGTACACGATCCACGGACTATTGTCTATAACTTCAGACCAGTTACCAATTATTCGTAACGTCGTAACATACTAGTCATCGTTTTGTATTATTTACTGCTCGTTATTCGTTAGAGATTAATTATCATCCATTGTTTATTAGTTGGTCACAATACTGTATTCCTTAGACGCGATTACTCCTAGTTTGTACCTAACCTTCCGTTCATTTGTTCCTTGTTTCAGGAGGAGTTCCGTCGATTTATCAATCAATTAGAGGTTCTAAAGGAAAAGAACGTCCTCCTTGGAAATCACCACTTGGTAAACAAACTTGCAGCGATGCAAGAAGCTGCGAATCGTGCCGAAACCAGAGTGTCCACGATCCAGGCGATCTCCTCGAGCATGAGACTGGACGATCTCAATGGATCCACAGCGATCGTTGAAACGGATGTCGGAGGATCCTATCAGGGCGACGTGGACCAAAAAGGTAGGCTAGCTATTCGCGTCGATATATTCAACTCCCCTGATTTCATCTCTAAACTTTCCAACGTACGAAGGAAACTCTTGAACTTACATTTTTTTAATTCTTTCGTCGTTGATTCTTCGTTGCGATCTAACTCTTATTTGTGTCCTTAAACATCGACTACTTGTTAACGTTCTTTCTCCGCCACTAGCCGATGTTTGTTGATTCCGCTTAAACCTGGTATCGATCCTTTTCCTCTTTAATTGTTCGTTCCACGCTTTTCGTTATTACATTATCCGCATACTATATTTGCATACGAAAGGAACAATTTAAACCCAAGTTTATATAATACTATCCCTCTCGCAAATGGATAACCGTAAAATAGGAACCAATGCTCGAACACTCGGACGAAACTGAGAAATTACTTGAACGGTAGATCGGGAATACAAAAACAAATTCGTACAAGCGTGTGCTCTATTTAAATTGACTTCCAAATTATAACCGTTACCGCGTTGCTGTAATTTCTAATCAGAGACTAAGTTGGTACAATTGATTCGAAATTTTACATATTATTATTTACTTTGCTTACACTATTGCTGGATCAACGATAGTAGGGTTTTTATCCTTCTGTATTATCCAATTCATTTCTGCTTTCTCTTCGAAACAATTTTTTAAAGGAGTTTGTTTTAAAGAAGATTCATTGTAAATTCGTTTACATCTTCGAAATATTATTCAGATCTATCTATACGTACGTATTAAAGTTCTCTACTGTGCGTTGCTAGAAAGTTGACTAGCGAAAAGAATGCGGGTGCGATTGGTCGTAGTGGATTAGCCACGCCTATAGGCACATGTGTTCTTAATCATAGATGTATAATAGATATAATAAATATATAATAGATATTAATCATAGTTGTACTTCGACCGAAATGGTTTTATATTCTATGTTTTGCTAGAAAAATAATAAACAGAACGGTACAGAGGGATACCTCGCTGATTCCACTTAACCTCTTTCGCTCTCCCCCACTATCGCTTCATCTCGACGCATTATATTCCTCCACTTTGTCAAACGACACGATTACTAGTAGATGAAACCATTTCGGTTAATAATACACTGAGATTATCTCCGACTATGGACAATTTTGACGCAAAACATATATTCGCGCGTCTGCCACGACCAATCGTACCTGCATTCCTTTCGCTGATCAACGTTCCAGAATGGGACGCGTCGAGACGAAGCGAACCAGTGCGAAGTAGGCGGTGCGGTAGTGGGAGAGCGAAAGGTGGGCGGAGTCAGCGAGGTACGCCCACCTACCTCTCCACCCTCCCACCGGTCATCTTTCCAACAACGCACGCTACTTCTACTCGAAGTTCCACGAGCTTCGAACTGTTTGGCTCGCTCCTCGATCGTCGCCGCGCGAAAAAGCCTCGCTCTCGCATCCCGTCCGCTTCAATTTCCCACGCACTCGCACGCGATACACTCGAGACGAATCTCGTGAATCGTGGACACGTTCGCGCGTCTGCTCCAGGTGGCGACGAGCCCAAAGACGAGAGGATATGTCAAGCCTGCGTCGAGAAGAACTCGAAGGCGAGCGAGACCACGGTCCCACCGGAGACAAGGAAGACAACGAGGACCAACGACGTTGCCGTCTCCACTTCCGGTAGACCGAACGCCGAGGACATCGGGCTCGAGACGAAGCAAGAGGACAAGGAGATCGAGGCGAGGGACAGGAGCAAGAGCAAATCGGGTCACGCCAGGACACACGCCATTGTCATCAACCTGGACGATAAGAGCAGGTTCTCCGAGGAGGTCACTGTGTAAAAACGAGCACGAACCGTGCTCTCTAAGTCTGACTCGCTCGTTTCCCGACGAGGTCACGGGGACCGAGCCGGTGTTCGTCAATGAACACGTTCAATCGTTTTCTAAAGCGGGCAGTAGCCCGCGATGTGCGAGAATCGAACCGTTACCCTCGAAACAATGTACATTTGTAATTGGTAAATTTGTTCAGCGGCACTTAAACGAATAACGTACACGGTGAACACTCTTGAAAGCGTCGTTCGAGTCTCCGATGATTACCACCGACAACGGTGATCGCGTTTCGCGGACGCGCACAAGTTTTTAACGAAACCCGTTTTCCAAGAAGGGGCGTGGTCATGGGGTCGGGGTGGGGGGAGATATAGAAGAAACCAAGACGATACTTTTTAAGGAGACTCGTATAAGAGATATGTTTCCTCGAACACGATTTCGCTTTTTCACCGTTCGATGCACGCGAGGAACGGTAGCTCTCAGTTTTGGCACGAATCGCGCTTCTTTGGATACACGAATTTCGGTCTGGAACATTTTTTAGTCTTTCAAACGCTCGACCGGTGGAAAGTACCAGGAGAACTCCCTGGTTTCCCTACTCGAGCTTCGTTTTCCGAATGGAACGAGAGAACGAAAGTTGCCCGGAACGCGTGGAACGAAAAAAGGTGGATTCGTATCACCGCTCTGGTCGGTGAATGTTTACCTTTTATCGAACGAAGTATTGTAACTCGCGAGGCCCGGCGGAGTGCGTGGTGCACTCTCTTTTCAAAAATTTCGACCGTCGATCTTGTCCCGGATAGAAGGGTTTCGATGTTTCTTCGTTGCTCGACTCGATTCCTTTCAACTTGTTTCTTTTAGCGAAATTTCCGAGTTTCGAACCCTTCGAACGAATTCGACGAAACTCGATCGTTCGTTTTATTCGAAATTCTTTACCGTTTCGCGATATTCCGTAAGCTCTGGTCGGAATGAAAATCGGACGATTTCTCGATGTAACATTTCTTCGTTCAATACTTTGTTCTCGAGAGAAAGAACTATGAAAATCAATGCACGCGCACGGTTCATGGATCAATGGATCGCTCAATAACGAACAAACTTCGAAGACAATTATTTCGAAATGGAAACCTCGTATGAAAAAGGTGTATTCCATGGTTTTTGAGCGAGGAACGAGTATCAACGCGCGATAGAACATTTAAAAGTAAACCTGCATCGAGATATTTCCAATTTCAAAGAATCCGTCGGAAACCCCGTTAATTATTTGTTTAAAATTCAAAAAGAAGCAGAGAAATAACGGTTTCTCGATTTCGATGACGAAGCACGCAAAAAGTAACATTTAACGGGGTTTCGATCCTTTACTCTTCGATAAACGATGTTAATTGCCACGAAGCTCGATAGGTTGGAAATGCATTGTTGCAAGAAGAAACGTAAAATGGGATTTATAGGGACCAGATTGCGATCCGGTTGATAGATTAGGTGGCTCGAAGTATATGGACTGAAAACAGACTTTGCGGGGGAAAATAGAGTAGAAATTGATAGTAATAGAAGTTTCAAACGTGTGATCTATGACGACGTGTGTTTCGAAGTGTGATGATCGATTAACCGAACATTATCGATCCGTACCGGGAGAATTGTTCCATTATTCGATCATTACACTCCGAAACACACGTCGCGATGTATCATGTGTTTAAAACTATTACCCGGCAATTTATTCTCCCTCTGTTTGCACTTCGAGACACTTGATCTTATCTTATGGTTGCTAAAAATCTTGATCTTCGTTTCTTATTCTAACGTTTGTTCATTATTTCGTGGAACGTACAACAAATTCTCTTCTATTTTTGACAAATTTCCTTTATACACGGAGTGTTCCAAGAGGAAATCGATGAACTTTAACGGTACATTTATTCGTATCTCTTCTTAGAATGAATAAATAAAACTTGGAATAACCCTTGATGGTACACGAAGCGATAAAAATCTTTTCGTATTGATATTTCATCTGAAATCCGTTCTTTTTGAAAAAAAAAAATGCTCGTGCATAGCTAACCAACACCTTGCGTGTTAATTGACACCGTTTTTGAAGAAATTGACCCAAAATAAAATATCGATACGTAAGTAAAGATTATTGGTCGAAAATCGAGAAACCGTCGTTTCCATGGATTTACAGATTTGTTTAAAACAATCACGGTGATCGGAACGAAATAATACTTATTATCGATGATTCGTTTGTAAATAAAGTTCTATCCGGGACACATTCATGGGTTGTGAGAGTCTAGCCAGAAAAAGTGTAGCCAGAAGAATCAACTACGTCCTATGTATAAGAAGTGGAGGAAGGTAGCATATATCGAGTAGGAAAGATAACGAGTGTTCCTATTGTATTGGTATACCAGATCTAAGATTTAATATACCTAACTACCTATTGTATCGGTACACCAAGAGTAAGGCATAACGATATACCTAATTACAATTGATATACCAGCTAGAAGGTACAAAGATGTGCCTAACTACTTATCGGTATAACAAGTACAAGGTACAACGATATATCTATCTATCGTATCGACGTAACAGGTGTAAGATATACCGATATACCTACAGTTGCAATAGAAACACTCGTTACTTCTCCCACTCCATTTATGGTGTCATCCCCCATTCCTTGTTACACGGAATTGAAGTTATTTTTCCGACTGAGCCGGTCTCGGCGCACAATGCGGCGGTCAATCCGCAAACCTCGCGACGCTTCTGTAAATATCACTCTAGCCGCTTATTCGAAGTCTTCTGCGGTATGCGTAAGTCGATTTGTAAATAATATGAACCGCTCTTCGTGGACGAGTCGCAGCGAAAAACCAGCGAACGAGGCTGAGAGACGACGGTTCTCGGTCCCTCGCGTTCGTCATATCAGTCCGACTGTAAATACCTTGTATATAAATCACGCGACGCGAGTTTGCCACTAGATTAACGATCGAGTTTCATTGTTAAGATCGTGCGTTAGGTTTATCAAAGAGGTCGTTTGGTTCACCGGTGAAACGTAATTTCGCCACACGTTGATCGTCCTGTGGCGTTGACGAACGGCTGATGGCGTTCGCGAGGTCAGAACGGGTCAGTGACGGGGATATTTGCAATCGAGAAACGATCGAAAAATTCTCCACTTAACCGAGAATGAAACAATCGAAGGTATTCATCGATCCGAGTCGAACACTCGCCAATAATTGTTCATCGGCGAAGCACTTGATCGTCGTTGGTGAATAATTATAATCGGAGATTGGAGCGGAGAAGGTGGATCTATTAATCACGATAGGACAATTTATGAAAATTGTAGTTCTCTCGGGAGAAATAATTTGTAATATTCTCGGAAAGCAGCTGTTCTGCAGGCTGATCTCGCCGAAAGAGATCATTTTTAAGTACGGTGAAAAATTACGCAACAATTTGTGATATTACGATAACTTTTTGTATAATTTGCGTAGAGGGGGTTTGGTTATTGGCATAAGCTTCGGCACGGTCGTTCTACGCGGGAAAATGATTCGAAAATATTGAGTGAAATTTGTTCTCGAGGAAATCGACTTTAAATACTTTTCGAGCGTATTGCACGGAGAAAGAAAAATTGGTCCCGGGAGAAATTACGAGTCGTGCTTGCTCGGAGCTTTTGGTCAGCCTTACGCGAAGCCCGAGGCCAAGAAGAAATTACTCGACACTGTCCAAGCTCGGCTTATTCATAGTACCGTGTTCCCCTTAACGCAAGATCGATCTTTCCTTTTCTCTGGAATACTCGACAGTCTCGATCAGACGTATTTCCTTCTTTATATTCGTATTCGTTCCATTTCAATGGGCGCAGAAATGACGAGAAAAATTAATGCAGCTGGTTTCTAATGTCAATAACGACAAAATTTAATAAAGGAACTGTAATAAAAAAAAAGAAATATTTGACGATGAAAATTAATGGCTGATCGTTGAAAGTTAAATGGCTCGAATACATCTTTCGGTGTGTATAATACTGTTTGTTTCAAACCTTCCAAATACGACGATAAAGTTATCTCTTTCGTGTTGGATCATCCTGTATGCGTTACGGCTAAAGTGTGAACTGCAACCAATGCGTACACTCACTGGCTAATGTATACATTGTAGGGATTTTAGCGAAAACTAATCAAACCCTAACCTAACCCAAATCGAGCTCACCATTCACTGTATACATTCGCTAAAATCACACTTTGACTGTGACAAATGCACAAACACCGTGGTTAAAGGATTCGATAATAGCAGAAGCCATTGATTTCAGGGCAGATGTAGCTTCATTCTCAAAATTCGTCGTGTCATCGAATTCTCCTACAGAGAACCGAACCTTTCGTCTAATCTATTCGGAAATGAATCGTTTCGACGATATTATCGCGTTGCATCATTGAAACATTTAATTTTAATATTTATTCGCACTTGTAACGGTTACGCTGCGAATAGATTAAAAATTTTGTACAGTTGTTACAGTATTACGGTAGATTTTAAGTTTTTCAAAATTATTACAGTTAGTTTATCTTACTTGTTTATTTCGTTGTACTTGAAATCGATAGTACATAGTATTGTACTGTGATGACTTTAAAAAATTTGAAATCCGTCACGATATTGTAACAACCGTAGAAACGTTATTACGGTATTACAATAACTTGAAAAATATAATTATGGTATTGTAATAACTTTAACGCTAGAACCGCCACAGGGGTCAATTCGACTTGTTTGAAACTTCTCTTTAAAATTATTCAATTATTGATCGTGCTTGCAATATTCACGGACAATTATCAAGATAGACGAATAATAGTACTCGTAAATTAATTTGTCCTTTACCCATCTAACTTTGAAACGAGTACACGCATCTACCGAGTAGAGGAACAAAGTTAATCCTTGAAACGCCCCCATTTCGACCACGATAAAATCGTTGCAGCCATATTACGAGCTCTCGCCCCGAGGCCTTTCGCTATCAACACACTTTTCTTCCCATCGAGATGGCCATTTTACCCAGCGAGACGCCCTGTACAACGAAGCGTCGAAAGCTTCAAAGTTTTCACCCCCCCATTCGTTAATTAAATGTCGTTCACACTTTGCATACCAATTATTACTCGATTCAATAATCAATTTCCCCCGTCAATGTTCCCCCTATTGCAATTAGCGGTTCAATAGAGTACTCAATTATCGCGTCGATTACGCAATCCGTGTTTCTAATCATCGTTTACAACCATAATTTCGAGCACTAAATTTTTCGATCGCCATTAATCTCTCTCTCTATTTCAGTGCTCATCTCTCCCAAAGGGAACGACAATTAATTAGATCTGTCAATTATTTACCTCGAAAATCCGGATCAACTGTTGCTCGGATCGGTGAATCCCCTCGTAAATGTTTATCCAGGATAACGATTAATTATCTCGCACTAATCGAGTAACTGAACCGTGACTATTACTCGAAAATACGATTTAGATTTTTCTCACCTCGCGGCGTCACTTGCAACGTACTCGCGTGTCGGTGACCGGATGTGATCATCGACGTCATTGGGTCCTGCAGCGAATTTCTAGACTGTGTTGGAGAAAATGCGAGTGTGAAAATTGGAAAAAGGAAGGGAAAATTTCATCCTGGGCCTGCTAGTGGATTCATCGGTAAAGGATGAACGAACCTAGCCCTGTCTTATACGCCAGGACATTGGAATATTGGTAAGGGATCGTATACTAGGTTGTTCAATTTTGTCGTTCAATAAATATAGTACTAGGTTGTTCAATAAGTACTATTCGATGTAGTACTGTTCGATAAGTGTTATCGAACGACAAAAGTTATCGAACAACCTAGTATACGATCCTATACCGATGTTCCAATGTCCTAGTGTTCGATCAAACTTATCGAACAATACTATATTGAACAGTATAGTACAGATTGTTCGATAAGTTTTGTCGTTCGAAGAAACTTATTGAACAGTACTACATTGAACAGTACTGTTGTAAAACTTATCGAGCAGTACTACATTGAACAGTACTCGAGACAACTTATCGAACAACAGTACTACATCGAACAGTACTGTTCGATAAGTTTTATCAAACGACGGAACTTATTGAATAAGTTTTATCGAACGACAAAACTTATTGAACAACCTACTATATACCGAGCGTAGGTGGTAGGGAACTAGCGGGAAACGGTCAGCGATTGATTTCCCTCTGATGGCGAGTATGGGAGTTACGTCACAGTCGATCGTCAGTGAATCGTCGGATTCTCCGTTCGTCAACGCCACGCTCTTCGAGAGTCCGCGTACCGAGTAAACGGTTTAATTATGCATATCGGTCTTCGAGAGCTTCGATCCTCCGGGAGAGTAGAGGTCGCTCTCTGCAATTATCCGTGAAACAATTTATTGGCGTCGATACACCTTTCCGATGAGGATCTTCGATCGCGAAACTGATACAAATATAACGCGGCGTACACTTTCCGCAACGAGTGTATATTATCATCGAAGTAGGTGTATTTATTTCAAATTAATACAGATGACCCCTTTGTTCGTTTTTCATTCGAAACGGTAAAAGATCCACGTGTCCTAGAGACGACGTAGATACGCAACGAACCTTAAGATCGGAAATAGAGACACGTTGCTTCATGCCCGATCCATTTTCCTCGCAGCGTTAAACAATATTCGAATCAGCCATCCCACGGTTAGAACAAAAAGATCGGATCGAAGGACGAGCAGGATCTCCGACTCTAAATCATACGGATCTTCTCCTTTTATGGAAATCCACCAAAAGTTTATGGAGATACATTGAATTACCTTTTGATTCATGGACATGCATGGGAAAATCCAAGTCTCGCTCGACTCTTTTATATCTCTGATTACTTCTACGGACCTACTTCTGCTTATGGAAATGTATCAAAAATTTATGGAGATACCTACCCTTTTTGATTCACGGGGATGCATAGGAAAATCCAAGCCACGCTCGACTCTTTTATATCTGTGATTACTTCACCGGACCCACTTCTGCTTATGGAGATGTACCAGAAATTTATGGAGATACAACGAAGCACCCTTTGATTCACGAGGATGAGTAAGAAAATTCAGTTTCGCTTCGCTAATTCGTACCTGTGATTACATTTCTGAACCTGGTTCCCTTTAGAAAGATGTACCGAAAGATTATGGAGATACATCGAGAAATTGCTTCCTGGAATCTACATAGGAAAATCCAGTCTGTTTTGTATCAATGATCACCAGACGTCTTGTTTGATATATCACCGGCAGAATTTCCAAAAGTTTCTCGATATCTCACGTCCGTTCGACGAAAGAAACAAAAACGAATTTTGAATCCCGAGGAAGAAGAGAAAAACAACAAATTGTGTCTACGAGTGTATCTAGAGGTCACGTCTAGCAGGTACTTCCTTTGAGATGTTTCTTTGAACAACGTGTAATTGTAGAGACGAGTTGTTGAACATTCGAATAGAAAATGAAAATTTTTCGAAACGTTCTCGAGTTCGTAACGAAACGTTACATTTTCGTACGAAACACGTTCTTTTTTTCATTTTGGTCACGGTCGATGGCAAATTGTTTCGTTTACTGAAAATTTCCACCGTTCGAGGCTACTTTTGTGAACTCGACGTTAGAAACTTGCTTCTTCTCTCGTGGCGTCATTATTGCCCTCGACTTCCGTCAAACACACGTGTGGTCTGGACTTCCAGAAACGTGGCCCTTCACGCCAGAGGGTGCAAGCATTTTGGTATACAAGGTGTCCCAAAATTTAACGGCCAACCGGCTCGTTGACTAGAAGCAGAGGTCAATCAGAGCGAAACAAAGCGAGATTGGATTACGATCCGTGATTGGATTGTAATTTTTCAAATGAACGAAACAAAGCGAGTATAGATAGACCCGCATATTAATTTCTCGAATTGACCGAAGTTGAGAAGAAACCGTGCCTGAAATAGATTTCACGTTGGGTGCAGGAGCACGGTTGGACTCTCCTCTCGACGAAAAACGAGCAGTGCATCGCAGACACGTTTGTTGCACCTTTTGGACGCTGAGAGCGTGATACGGTAATTACAGTTGTGCTCGTTTCGTCCGTGACGGAGCATCGAATCCCGATAATCGAGTCCGACGGTTATGGTCGGAACCCGATTCGGAAAGGGAAGACGCTGTTTCCGGTGAAATTGCTCGGTAGATAAACTCGTCGATATCGGCCGAGATTTCCGGCTATACTTCTCCCAGAGGATGACGAAGGATCGCGTTACTCCTATAATAACGGAAAATGAAAAGAAACAAAAAAAGAAAAAAACATACACACCGAGTAGGTATAACGAATAACAGCAATATCGCTTTCTCGATTAAAACGGGCCGGCGTCGCATCGAACGACACGCGTCTTTTACGGAGAATTCGACGCCACCCGGTGTACATAATTAGACGCCGAGTCGCGATTTGGTGCAGGTAATTCACGTTGTTACGTATTCTCGAGTGTGGAATTTCCTTTCAAATTTTTAATAGATCCCGTACAACCGTTAACGATGTCTCGTTAATGTCGTTATAATATACTGGGTGTTTCAGAACTACGGATCGATGATTAACCGTGATCCATCAAGTTTGAGAGAGAATGCGGGGAAGTGTATGCAGGTCCTCGAATCGATTGTTTCCTAGATACTTCAGCTTTTTTCTTTTTTTTTTGACGAATCTTTTATAAATAAATATTAATAGCTCGTCGTTCGGTATCGATTAACACTTTGGCTGGCACGGTTGTAAATGGGGAACGGTGCTTTCAATTTGCAACGTTTCGTTGAAACGAACCCTAATGATCGTAAACTTTTAAATAACGCCACTGCCATTGAGAACGTTATATATATATATTTGAACGTAGAAATTAGTATGTACAATTCCTGACGAAAGATTATTATTTGGAATTAATCCAAAACGAAGCACCACTTTTGTAAGAAAACTATTATTACCGATTAATCACGAAAATATAAATAACGACGCTTCGTTATTATCACGATATCGGATTGTAGCGAATGTTCTGTTCATTTCCAAGAATTCGATTAAAATTTTAATGTTTCCAGGCTTGTTGAAAAAAAATTGTTACAAAGCAGGTCTTCGGTAATGCTCATTTAGGTAAGAGCGTTCCTTGTTCGAGGTATGACGCAGTATTACAATTATCTGCTCTTTTTATAAATATATATTCCACGTCAGAACCAAAGGAAAAGCATTTTCATCGTTTCGTACTGAACGTCATTCATAGGGAACGCAAATGTGGCAACAGAAAACATTCAGAATACATATAACGAAGCTGCAGCGAATGAATGGCCAGCAGGCGAAGGTGGTTAGTAAGTTTCAGAAATGGAGATTTCAGTTGGAAAGACGAACCAAGAATAATACATCCCGGTGGACTTTAGGTTGAATTACCGGAGGCTATAGTTGTTTTAGTACGAGAACTTGGCTAACAATTCAATGTCAAATAATACGAATATTCGTCCCAATTTGGAAGAGTTATTTTCCAAATAAACGTTCCAACCCATTGAGTACCAAACGATATTCTTGATCGAAATTAACATTTATTGTATATTAAACATCGTGTGACATTCGAATATATTTATAACTGTAAACAAAAATTTATTCGAATTTTCCATAAATAGGACACAGATACAAGTGTAGTTAAGTAGGCAGAATTGTCATTACAATCCGATAAGATCTGATCGCAAAAATTTAAATCGGTAAATGTTTAAGTATGTCGATATTGATTGAAAACAAGAGCGAGAATAACACAATTTCTATGTTTACGTCGTATCTGTTTGCACGAAGGGTGATAACCAAACGATACAGTGGGAGTAGGTCCTGAAGCTCCTCCCACTGACCTTGAACAGTCGATTTAGTTTGTTGCGACTCTAATCGTGGCTACACCGACACGGTGGTCCTTGGAGACAGTACAGTATGTGAAATTGTACGGAAAATTACCGACTTATGAATGAAAAATCAGAGTATTTAAAAAATCATCAACTCGCTGATATGTTTTTTATATCGAAACCTTCGCATATCTTGTCACAAGTGATGTTAACGAGTTAACTTTGAAACCGTATATCTGAAACTCCTGTAGAAGTATAAAGTATAATATAACGATCGTGAAATTTTAACACTGTTTGATTCGGCTTGAAAATTGTTTTTATCTACCTTACTAAATGTAAGATACAAATTAATCGATTCTTTTGAATATTTGGATATAAAAGTTCTCTGAGCACTTAATCGAAGGACATTATTTAAGTATTCCTTTAATTGGTACTAATTACATACAAGCAATTTTAATTAATCGGATGTCCTAGTTTATGCAACGGTCATCATCGACACTCGAAGTTTCTTCAGGTACTTGGATCTGCATTAATTCCATCCAATTAATCTTTTCATCGATCAGTTCGAACGTAAATTCAAATTAAATCTACATTGGCTTCGAGCATGCTTAACTTAATTCGAACATTAGTTGAAAATTTTACAATTTTACAAACTTTTAGACAAAGTACGATGGTGGCAATTAAAACAATTTCAGTTCTCGATTTGCTATTCATCCAATTAAAAGCCTGCGCTTGGTTCGTTTGCTTTCGAGTAATGTGTAACAACGGGCGTTACTTGTACCAGAAAAAGAAAAAAAAAAAATAATAAATTCTTTTCGCAGCGTTAATTCACTTTGCCAAATTCGAAGCTCGTCGTGCAACAGAATGTAATAGTTCGTCGTGCAAAATGCGTTTAAACAAATTGCAAAAGAGCACGGCTTTGACAAAAATTGCAGCTCGACTTGAAAAATTTCCTCGTACGAAATTGCAATGAGAAAAGAAAAAAAAAGAGAATTGATACCGAATATTGAGGATGTTGAAATATATATTGCAATCGACGGGAATTAAGTCAAAGTCGTTGTAGAACAAGTTAATAATTTCTAAGAAATTGCACGTGTCACTGTAAATTTTTATCAAAGTCGTAAAATACAGAGAGACATTGAAAGAGGAACGTAATAATATTTAACGATGGGAATTTAACGTGACTTTTGTTTGATGTTTTCGGAAAATATGTCACAGAACCTCAAATCGTATCGGAGAATCAATATTGTTTAAAATTTGAACGTACCGATATCCGTTCGAACGAAATTTTTCGAAAATATTAATATTTCGAAAAGTATGATAATTTTCGAAGCTACGAATTCGAATTTAATTTTCGATCAACGAAACGATTGAATTTCTTGTTCCCTTATCGCAATGGAAATTCGAATTTGTAGAAGTGTAATAGCATAATGCAAATTTTATGATTACGCAAACCACGATATTATTTGAACGTCGAACTGAATTTTAATTCTCCAAATTTTCGAATTCAATTTCAACTTTAATCTATAACTTAGCATAGTTATTGAACGATTCTCGTACTTTCCAAGTCATTTTCAACAATTCGAAATATCACTTCGAAGCTTTGACATTTCCAAGGTATCCAGGAGTCGGTATTTTTTAAAAACAAAGTAGTCGAAACGTTCAGAAAATTTGATAGTCTGGAGATTCGAGAAATATTCCAATTAATCGTGGTACAAACGATCGGAAAACGATTATCAAAATTATTTCGATATATTAAAATTTCTGGCATTGTTTCCCTGAATTGTTTAATTCGAAAGTGCGCGTAGAAAGATACTTTCAAACCGTTCGAAAGCTCGATTATCGACCAAGCGATTAAAACGTTTCAAATTCTCCCTTTCGTCTTGCATTCTCGCTATTTCCGCGTAATTCCATCAGTCTGGATCTCCTTTTATTTTTCTTTTTTCAATTTTCCATCGTATTACCTCGTTCTTCAACCTCCAGCGGTTCGAAAGTTTCTCAACTCGGACAAACTTGGAAACTATCGAAACATTCGGGACCGAAAGACATCCCGAACGCTCGAGGGTGCGATTTAGTCGAAACCCCCCGTTACCATCGAATCGTTTTATTCTCATCGTTACGCGTTTAATAAATACACGAATAATAAATATATGTACACGTTGTTATTATTCGATCGATCGTCGAGTAACTTCGAATATGTGGACTCTATCCTAGGCTAACGCTGATTTTATGGAAACCAATTTTATGCGACGCTCGTCTTTGTCTGTAATCGGACGTGCCTGACGGGCAAGTGTGTCATTAAATAAAGAAATAAATAAACGAATAATTATCGAAACCTCCTCGAGCCTGGTTCTTTGTTAAATTGAAAAGCACACGTCCCAATATTCCATCCTAAAATTAATTTACTCGTTTCATCGATCTTCGTGCAAGACGAAAAATATATTTCGAAAAGTATTTTTACGACGAATACCTTACTAATTTATATTTTACCAAAAAATAGACTTGCAGTCGTTACCAAAGGAATACTTCTTTAAACACTCTTAAACAAGTTTTTACAAAAATTTACGTTTTATGTATTGGTAAGTAACGTTTCGTGTCTTGGTCGTTAACAATTTATATTATTATTTCTTCTTTTAATATTTTCAACTCGAAACGTCCCCGAAAAAGAAAGAAACCTCCTTTCCTCGTCACCCTTCGAAAGATTTACAACAGCCGTAAATATTATTTTACCTTTGTTCCTGGTAAAATATTACATTACACGGACGTGGGTAGACCTGGCCGACCGAGTGTATCTCGCAAAGCACACCTGGAAAATTATGCGATCCTGTCCCGCGTACAGCGTATAATCTTTCGTCGTTGGGTAATTAACTTGTTGTCGCGAAACACCACCGATAAGCTTCAAATCGAATGACAATAGCAATTAGCGGCCGTACCAGCAGTATACTCCGATTAATTTCGCGCGTAGGCGTATCAGGTGGCATTATACCGCAGTTATACAGACCGCGTTAAAATTGATTATGGAAATGAGATGTACTTCTCGGAGTGTAGTACGCTCGCGTGATTCAATAAGTGGCGCAATTGTTAACGTTGGTGTGGCGAGGACGTTTCACAATCACGCCTTCGCGTTACAATTCCACACGACCGATCGATGATTCAATGATACGGCCTGTCAACGCGACAAATCTCGTTGCGATCGTAATAACTTGCCCGACCGTATAATCGATCCCTGTACCAACCAACGATCATTACGCTCCCCGAAACGCGAAGATTGAATTTTACTCTCTTCGGTGCCCATTATACAAATTCGTATAACACCGTACATCCAAAGGATGAAGTACATTCTCGGTACTTAAAACTCGGATATCTTGTAAACGTCCCTCTAGAAAATTCTACGGATGTTCTCGAGACTTGAATTTCTCGTGTTCAAGGAACGTTCTCTTCTTAACTTTCTTGGTATTCTCGGAACTTGAATGTTAGATGTTTCGTGGTCTGCAAAGTTTTACGAACTTTCTTCAGACTTAAATGTCGAATGTCTTCCGACGTGGTTGTTCTTAGAACATTCTGAAACTTAAGTCCTAAGAACGTTTGTCAAATTCGAGGAACGGGTGTTCCTTGAAAGTGTGAAATTCAAGTCTCAAGAACATCCCTAAGATTTTCAAAATGGACGTTCCTAAAACATCCGATATTTGAACATAAACATCCTAGTTGTATTAAAAATGGGCACAAAACGTTCGGATGTAAATTGAGTACGAAAGAGAGGTTTTTCGGGTATACGGTACTATCCGAGTTAACACAGGGTATAAATTGCCTCTTCCCTCCGTCGCTCTATCACTCATCCCCCTCCACAACTATATCGCGTAAACTTGCAAGAGCACGCACTTCCTGTTCTTCAGAACAGACGCGTGACTTGGTTCACAGCGAGGCAAATGGTCTCGAGCATCCAATTGAATTTCATCCAAGTACTCTACAATGTACACTTCCGAAACAATTTTGGGGTAACAGAATCACTCGTAATCGTAATTTATAACGAAGCGTGGGTAGTTCCAAAATCTCTAGAAGCGGGTGGCTGGCTTGTGATACACAACGAAGCAACTTTGAACAATCAAAGTGAATTAGATCAGACTCTACTACAATATATGCTTCTGGAACAATTTCGGGGCAACGGAATCACTCATGATTGTTATTTATAACGAAGCGCGGATAGTTCCAAAATCTCTAGAAACAGATGGCTGGTCCTTGATTTACAGCGAAGCAACTTTGAACAATCAAAGTGAATTAGATCAGACTCTGCTACAACAATATATGCTTCTGGAACAATTTGGAGGCAACGGAATCACTCATAATTGTTATTTATAACGAAGCGCGGATAGTTTCAAAATCTCTAGGAACAGATGGCTGGCCCTTGATTTACAGCGCAGCGACTTCGAGCAGTCAAAGTAAATTAGATTAGACTTTGCAACAACAATGTACGCTTCTGGAACAATTCTGGGTTAACGGAATCACTCGTGATCGTAATTTGTAACAAAATGTGGATACTTCCAGAATCTCTAGAAGCAGATGGCCCTTGATTTACAGCAAAATGAATCGGATCAGATGTATGCTTCTGGAAAAATTTTGGAGCGACGAGTTTACCCACGATTGTACTTTTTAACGAGTAGCGGACACGCCTTAGAATCGATGAAAATAGAATTCGTATACGGAGCGATTGATCGCGGGGGAAGTAACCTTGAACAGTCAACCAAGTTTGATCGCACTGTACCGTACAATGTCCCGCACGATATGCTTCTAGGACAATTACCAGGGCAACGAAAATACCAACGATTGTAATTTATAGCGAGTAGAAGCCAGGTTCTACGATCGATAATACTCGTATCTGGAATAATTCACAGCGAAGAAAATGGCCTTGTGCCACTTTGTGCCAATTGAGTTTGATCCGATTGTACTGTAACGTTCGGTGCAATCTCGGAGAAACGTTGGGGTAACTTCGTTACTCATAATTGTCGTTTCTAGCGAGTAGCGGATACGTTGCGCGATCGATAATAGCCGTATCCGGGATGATTAACACCGGAAAAAATCGCTTCGCGCCGTCAATCGTGTGTACGATCATTTTTATTTAGAACGAGGTATCGAACAGACCGGTGAAGTTATTCCGTTTCCTCCTGGGAGACGAGAGAAACGTAATCTCTTGGTTGCTCGCTAACGGGGAACTTGGAACAACCTTCGCGATGTTACGCCAAGGATTTTTATCGTTTCGTGTGCAATCACGGTTATTCCGAGTTCTCGGTTCCCTGAGCTAACTAGACTTCTTTCCATACGGAATCCGCTTTTCCCCGTGGAAAAAATACCGGTGCACGACCCTGTACGTGTAATACCGCGCTATTGGAGAAAAATTGTAATACATCGTCGTTCGTGCATCCGCGGCACACGTTGCCATTCGATCGATCGAACCTTTCGATACGTTCGCGTTGTTGAATTTGTCGTTAACACATTTGCGACGAGCCGGTGTTGCGCAAAATTAGCGCATGCACTCCTGCGCCTGGCAGGAGGTTACCTCGGTGACAATTAATATCGGAGACATTTCTGGAATTCGTGGCATAGATTATTGTCACACCGTGTACAGACATTGTCCGACGAATTATTTGCGGTGTTGTCGTGACGAGCAGATTTCGCTAGACGGTTCGGTGCTTATTGTTAGAAGCAGATTGCATCCAATGATGTACGTGTTCGCCGAATCAGAATCGCGACAGTGATTATCAGAGTCTTCGAGCGTGAATTACCATAGAAATTACAATCGCGACGAAAAGTGTTTCTACGCTGCGTTGGGTAAGGAAATTCCGTGAGACTGATATTAACGAAGTGTGCACGAAGAGCATAATAGTGCACATATAGAGAAATTTTTTTAAGAAGGTGAAATCGAGTCTTCGGAGAAGGTTTCAATGTTTTTTTTATTTCTTTAATGTAACTTCTTTTGGAATTTTTTTGCAACATTATAGAGCAACACGATGAATGATAGAGCACTAAGAGCTGAACATTTTTCGTATGAAAAGTTTTGCTCTACTTCAAACTATTACCAAGTTCTTAGTATTAAGTTTTAATTTTATCCTCTCGAGAAGATTTTTCGTCAAAACAAAAATTATGTCATATGCTCCCCAGTATACTTTATACGCGCGCAAACTTTCACTGAAATCAGACGTATAAATTTGGGGAATTTCTTTACGATCCAGCGTACGAATACTTTTGCAAGACATAGATTCGATCGCGATCGATCATCGATCCGATCGATTTTATATAGTGTTCGGGTATTCGATGGGTCGTTTCAAGTACGTTAAAAAAAAATTCGTCGGTTAATGCTCGACGCTGTTCTATAAACGCTTCTTGCCCAGTGATTGTGCAAGGTGCTGAGGATGAACAATGGTCCTCCGCGTTCGATCGTCTAACAAAAAGCGTCGATACGTGCCTCGAACCAGCTCGAGGCGTGACTGATTCCACTCGGTGTATTGATTTTGAGGCAAGAACGAGTTTAAAAGCGTCTTTATCCTCTTCCGGGTCGTAAACTACCGCTTCGTCGTCGTGTATACGTGACACGAATGCGTGGATAGTTTTTCCGATGTTTGGAGATGAATTGCGATTGAAAACATTCCGAAATAATCCATACCGGTCGTATACATTTCCGTCACTTCGATAAACCTTTGAATTTTTCAACAATTACGAGCCCGTGTCAATGTTCAAATCGAATATCCCTCGTGGAATAAAATAATTAATTGGTTCGCCAACGTTTTCGAATCGATCCGATATTCATCGGGTCTAATACATTCAAAAGATTTTACTTAGGAAAATTGAACAACATCGTTGAGTTTATACATTCTTCGAAAGAATCTATATCGATTAAACATTTTTTATTCCTCTCGTAAGTACTATTATTCCTTAGAGTTACAGGACCTTCTTGTATACATTTTATATACATATACAACACCCTATATTTGTATATCGTTGCAAATCGTAATGGAAGAAGTAGTGTAAAGAATGTTTGGATGGTCTTTCATCGAAAAGAATTCACCGATTCGTTCGTAGCACTCTTGGGAAGATATACAATGGCTCCAAACAGTATTTGCATACTGTATTATAAGGAAATTCTTCTTACTTGTAAAACTGATTTTAACGAAGGTATGTTCTTTTCGTTCGCAGTAAATTCCTTTAAGAAGGTGAAACGAAGTCTCGAGAGTCATTTTTATTTTTTTAATGCAACTTTTCTTGGGACTTTCTTGCAACAGAATGATAAAGCACCGAGGACTCTTCGTATGAAAATACGAAGTTTATGAAATTAAAGTTAAGCAAAATATTGAATGTTTAGCTCCATTTCACACTACCGCGAAATTGTATTTGAAAAATCAACAAGAAAATGGCACTGTAAAAGCCGATTTCAGCTTCCAACGACTTTCATTTTTTTCCTACAGAGACACAACGAAAAATGTTCAGTTTTTAATGCTCTATCGTTCAACTGTGAAAAATATCCCTCAAAAGAGTTCCCCTATCGATGAAAAACCATTGAATTTTCGGATCTCGATGTTATCCCCTGGAAAATATTTTTCGTCGAGAAAAAAAATGGTCATATCCATCCCAGTATGCTTTAATTTTCATTAAAATTTCATTTGTAAATTACAAGAATTCCCTCGTAATATAGCGTACGAATACTTTTCTGATCCACTGTAAGTAACACGTACAAAGATATCAACCGTCGTTAGAAGATAAAAATCCACATCGTCGTAGAACTGGACATCGTGGCAACGAAAGTTCACCATAATTTACAACGATCGTTGTTTCAGTTTACTCTGTCCAGTGCGCGAGAAGTATTCCGGTATCCTCGAGAAGAGACGAGAGTTTCGAATGCAACGAGTCTCGGTGCATTCCCTATGGGCGATAACAGATCCTTGCGGACGAAGTTACTTCGAGGATAGTTCCTTTCCGACTTGCCGATAAAAAGAAGTTCGAAAGTCGCCGGTGGAGTGAGCAGCTATCCGAGGACTAATGCTGTCGAGAGTTTTTCATATTTATAACGCGATTACCCACTTACCAAGTTCCCGTACGGGCGAACAGTGAACAGAGGAGCTTGCAGTTTCGGTCAGAGGCGAGGAGTTTTCAATGGGAAAAAATCGTGAATGGAAACGGGCAACGATGCCCGTCCGCGCATGTTTTTACGTTGGCGGTCGAGAGGAACGAGACGATTAAAAGTTTCGGATTAAAAAGCTGAAACCGACGTCACCGGGTCCGTAGTTGTTTTGGCTCGTTTATACCCCGGGCCATTTTTGTTTCGTAAATAGTTGGAGGGAGTGGCAACTTTTACCAATCGGTAAATTCAATCGTACGTCTCGAATTAAAGCGAGCCCGGAGATCAATAATCGAGCTCGTGGTTTGTAATCACCGAGTCCTTTGTTAACGATCTTCTCGTTGCAGAACTCCGATTCGTTTCGGTGACTACCGATGGCAACCGATCGATACCAAGCGTCACGATCGAATCGTTCGAATTTCAAGTGGGAGTCTCGTACGTTGAATCGATACTCGAGTGTATTATAATTGGTGAACGAACATTGGTGGACGCACACATACTTCGTGCAATTATTTAAATGGGATATGTCGCGCGAATGTTTCGAGCGTGTTCGAAATTGAACGAATCTGTGGCTGTGGATATTTCTACGTTTTTAATTGAAAATATCAGTCATCGACGCATTAAGAATTATATAATTACATTAAAGAAAACGTGCGCCACTTTTGTGGCTTCGATGGTAGATGGTAGAAATTATGGTCAAATTATGTGAAACGGTAGTATTACGGATTCCTATTGATTCGAAATGACGTTGAAATTTCTTCTAAAATAACAATTTTTTTGCGTAAGTGAATTAATCCCATTTTATAAGAATCCAATCACTTTGATCGGGAATATTCTTTTTTGCCCAAGGCAGTTAAGAAATTGAAATATTCAATATTTTTTACCGATGGCGGTTCAGTCTTTGGAAAAATGTTTTTTTGTAATAATCTACAAGCTCAGCAACTTCTGAGATTTTAAGATCGAATCATTTCTAAAATAATTAAACAAAATTACGCGATAAGTGATAATAATTGGAACACCTAGCTCGATGTTGCAATATTCTACACGAGACAGCACAAGTGAACAATACGGTAATTCTATTTTATTAATATCCTTAAAATCTCGAGTTGCGCATTTCACCTGGGTTTACGACTTGTCAATCGCTATCACGGTCGAGATTGTAAGACGTTGAAAATGAGTATGGTTGCCGAAGGCGGAGAAATTTCCCAGCAATAAAACAACTCCCAGAGCCATAATCCTTCGCCCAATTAAGCTACCGAAGCTATAATATCCTGGCAGCTGTTCAAAAATATTACGTACCAGGTGACTGTGTCGTAAACCCAAATTTTCACGGTCTTAACAACAACAACAACAATAATCCATACGGTAAAGTGTTCATAGTTGGTAATCACGTGATTAGAGTATATTCGATTTGAACCTGTTCATTCGATTATTTTTCAAAGTATTGAATCTACGAAAAGAGAAAGATCAATCTGAAGAAGTTTCGTGAAAAATTTCAAAAATGATAAAAAAAGCGATCCGATATTCGTATCGAACGAAATTATAAACGATCGAAAGTGGAGTGTTTCCACTCTGATCGGAAATATTTCATTTTCTTCGTATCTACGCAGGTAAGAAATTGAATTATCACCAGAACTCGCAGTCATCGGAACACTGATACCAATTATGGTAATTTGCTTCTGTTTCGATAAAATGTACCGGGGAAAAAGTAGATTCGGTCCCGTTAAATCGAGGAGTGGAATCATCGTTAACAGGGAGCCGATCGAAACGATCCGCAATGATACCTAATTACAAGGTCGATTGCTCGGTTTCGAATGAAAATTTACAGGTCGGAGTACGTGGTAGAAAATTGGTAAGGGGTCTGCGCCCTTTGCGACCACCGGCGTTCGCCAATCGAATTAATCGTCCGCCATCAAAGGGTCGAAAGCGGTTCGTCTTGTCGGCGCGGCGCCAACTTTTCCTCCCCTGAAATATCGTGTTCCGGTGGTGCCTTGCGCCTCGGAGCTCCGCTAAAACTTCCGGCTACCGGTTCAACTCCATTGTATACTTTCTCGCGATCTATGCTGTTTAATTTGTCCACCGGGTGGTTCGAACGAATTGTGTTTAAATGGTGTCTGGCCAGGGCGAACGAGGCATCGATCTTTACGGAGAACGCGTCGGACCGAATGGTACGATCAATTTCACCGACTTCTCTAATTGAAAGCCATCTTCTGGCGACCACCTCCTTCGATGGGACACATAAGTTCGAGAAAGGAGGACGTTCCTTCACGGGGAGCTCTCGATTTACGACTCGAGACACTCGCTCCCAGGGATATGTTAAGGATAGAGGCTGGGATGTTGGCCATTTATAACCTGGAACGTGATTCGTTTGCTACTTTTAAGATCGCCCAACGATCGATGTTTTCTACTTTAATCGACCGTTGCAACACCAGAGTCCGAAACAGAGGACGAAGCTTCCAGAGGTACAACGATCAGAATACTGATTTCGCACGACGTAGGATATTATTAAAAAAACGATAAATCACCCGACTATTGTATCGGTACGTATGTTAATTGTATAAAATTAGGAGATTGGTTCCCTAAAAATGAAGAATCGTGCAAGTATCCTACATGACGAATGATTAAAAATATTTGAACGATTACGCAAATCGATTCTTGAAATTTTGGAGCTCGAAAGTCCTTTGCAACCCTAAACGTATATCCGGAGAGTTCCATCCCTCGGATAAAGTCGAACCAGCCGAATGAACAGCTCGATCGCTGTTCAAAAAACCTCTGTACGTATCGTTCTACGGTTCAAACGTTCACAAGGTATCAGTACCTCGATACCGAACGGTATTTTCGATGCACGGTTCTATACTTAGCTAAAGAAACCTAGCCCTGGCTCTGATAGAGAAGCGGTCCCATTCTAACCGTGCACAATGCACGGGGAAAGGTGCGCGTAAAACTATTATGTCGTCGATTGCTCGCTGATACGGACCAGTGCGGATCCGCAATTGCGAGCAGATATCAGCGTTCTCCTGACAATAATCCATAACCGGTACACCACGATTTTAATGTATACTTCTACGTCATTCGTAAGAAAAAATATTTCTTTAACCCTAATGCGTTTCCAGGTTCTCTTCGAGTCATCGAATCGTCCTAACATCGTGTATCTGCTTTTATGCAATTACAGCTACAATGCTAAATACGACTGAATGCTCGTGTAATTCGGTTTTAATAAACTTGAAAACACGAGTGTCTTATATCTGGGACACTTTGACCCAGAGGGGGCGAATTTCACGTTCGACGTAGCATGTGGCGTAATTGTTCGATATGTACGCGGCGGTAGGTTAAGGGTGCAATTGTGGTCGAAGAACAAGTCGGTTGGTAGTTAGTTCGCCAGACTGTATCGTTAACCTAACCCGGACTTCTGAACGGGTCTGTTATGGAATACGGAAAGTAAGAAATGTAGAATAAACAGAGCAATAGGAAGTAAAATATATGTACCAACGGGTAGAGAATAGATAACATAGAGTAGCCAATTATTACCAGAGAATAAGTAACAGAAAGTAAAGAATAACGAGTAATTGGTAGTGAGTAATGAGTGGTGAATAATGAATAGAAAATAGAGAGTAGAAAGTAAAGAATAACGAGTAGTTTGTAATGAGTAATGAGTGGTCAATAATGAATAGAAAATAGAGAGTAGAAAGTAAAGAATAACGAGTAGTTGGTAGTGAGTAATGAGTGGTGAATAATTAATAGAAAATAGAGAGTAGAAAGTAAAGAATAACGAGTAGTTGGCAGTGAGTAGTGAGTAATAAGTTGTGAATAGTGAATAAAAAGTAGAGAGTAGAAAGTAAAGAATAGCGAGTAGTGAGTAGTGAGTAGTGAGCTGATTTTGAATAACGAGATAAGCAACGTATTTGCGCGTCTATCGTTGCGATCCGTACCAACGAGAAGTCGGCGACAGAATGGTTTTAGGCGCATCTTTCCTCGCGCATAATTAAGAGGGGACTACTTGTTCGCTGGCAACGAAAGTGCAGGCTCGATGCAGACGAACGACGTCTCGTCTCACGATCGTACGTTCTTCTTTATCCCTCCAATCGAAAACAATGAAGACAAACATACGGTCGTGCGGAGAAAAGTCGTTCGTCTGTATCGAGCGTGTGAATGGATACCCATTTATTGCGTACCTTCCTATTGTATCGTCGTTACGTACCATTCAGCGATACAATACGGTACAACAACCTGTGTTTCTTTCCGTCATCGCTGCATACGTATCTGCGACGAGTTCAACACTGTAGCTGATAGCAACCTCGTACATTTTCATTCGTTGTATATTCGGGAAAAAGGAAAACAGTCACGCATTGGTAGACGTTGGAAATTGATTCGTGTGAGGAGACGCATAGTAAATCGAATTTATTGTCCGATTTAAAGTTTCAATCTGCGAGTGGATTGTACAGAAACTTTACTAGGGTAGATCCAATTGATTTTGTGTTCTTCTTATCGATGTTTGATTGGATCGAACATATTTTTAAAAAGAAACTACAAAAGAAGTATATAAAATAAAACCTGGAAATTTTGCAAATATATATACATTTATTAATTCGTTTAATTTCATTCGTAGATAACTTGACCGTATAAAAGTTCCCTGAACAGTATCATCGCACACCGAAATAGCTACGCAACTACGAGTCGCCAGCCGTCGCGTCACGTCGTCGGCATCCGCTCATGAGGATGCATGGCTTACGTGGAGGTTCCATTTTCTCCTTGAACGAGTCATAAACCGATGGAGAGGGAAATAACTGACGGACTATCTACCTCCAAAATACCCTTAAAGTACGTTGACGGTAACGTATACGGACTCACTACTGTATAAACATTTATGCAAAGTATTTCTTACTATCGAGCAAGAGTAAATACGAAATTAAAGTAATATTCGAAACTTTGATCAAAATCCCGAAAATTTTAACTCGTAGAATATATAATCAATGATTATTGGAATATATAACTAACGATTATTAGAATATATAATAATAATATTAATCATCGATAGTAACAATGGTCTCAGTAGTCATAGGAATAGTTGTAACGGTAGTGTCCCTATGTAGTTGCAGTAGCTGTTAAAAAAGTGCAAGAATTGAGAACGTTTAGCAATACTTTCTTTTCGTTCGATCCTTACAAAGTTGTAGTAAAACGTAGCGAAAATTTGTGAAATATTTTCTAACGTTTAACCGAAAGCGATTTTTAACGTAAAAAAGATTATACTTAAGCTTAAAGAGTAGTTGTTTGCGTTGGATCAAAGAAATCGATTTTTGTTTTGCATATTCGAAAAGACAGAAACTTGAGAGTGTGCCAATGGATACGATGAACGGAGACAGGTCGAGAGCGATCGCAGGAGCGGTACCTGGATCCTTGCGCCTAAGACTCGGAACGAGAAGTGAACGAAGACGGGACTCTGCGCGGAGTATACTCGCCGCGCCGATTGACGCATGCGTACTGGAACGATTCTCTCGATCGACGACACAATACTATCGAATATTCAACTCCGTTTGGCGCGAAGGTTCTCTCGAGCCGCACCGATCGACCTACTGTGCAGAGATAACGAGATGACGACCGGAAGGAATGCGGTTACGATTCGATGTAGCGGACTAGTCACACCTGTACGTACAGTGGTACGTACGTGATTCAGTCACAGTGTGTTATTGACCGAAATAGCGCTAAGCAAGCGTTGCATTGGTGGAAAAATAGCAATTAGGTGAAATCGACGAGGTATTTATTTTATTTCTCTGCCATCCGCTGATCATCCTCCCAGCAATGCACGATGTATTATATATTCGTGTAGTTTTTAGCTATTAGCGGATCGTGGAAAATATTACGCGAGTAACTTTTGTTACTCAAGTTGTAAAGTAACGAAAATGATTTCGATCATAGCCATCCGCACTCTTTTGTGCACGTTCTAAAAATAACTCTTCTGTCGTACTATTGTATTTCTTTGGGCGCAAACAATTCCAACCATTCGTATTTGATGTCATCGCTGTTGAATCGTATTCTGTTCTTCTCACTGTTCGGAAGAGACGAGTAGTACGAAACAAGGTCCGGACTCTGTGAACTGTGCAAATTATAGGTTTAACGATAGAATTGTAATTTCGTTTTCCGCAACGGCGCACAAGCACGAAAGCTACGATGCTTTCGCAACCCTTTGTAAAAATAAACGTAAAGAACAATGAAAACGCAAACAAACGCTGGTACATATTTTCGTGATCAGAGTGAAAAGAATTTCTCCTAACCCTCTCGCTCCCGTTACTTTTCATATACTACTGTTTCAGACTACACCCGTATGTATAATATATTGTTATTAAAATGTCAACCGCGTGCTCTCCTTTGGTATATTAGTTGTAAACATGCGCGAGTTTTCGATACAACGAACAAACACGTTATGAAACCAATCCGCGTTTAACTCTTTTTTTTTTTTCGTTGCAATTTTATTACATTTGCGACAAAACGTACTCGTGTACATTCCAAGAAAGAAAAATAGAATAATGTTTGTTACGCGCAGATGGATCCAGCGAGCGTTTAGTATGCATACTTTGTTTCTTTGTTGGACACTTTAAAACTAACGAAGTAAAGTGACTAAAATTGCGCAACAATTTTCAGGGCCCCGTTACACATTAAAGCATTGCCTTTTTAAATGTTTCAACACCGTTAGACGTTCTTTTTATTTATCGCCGGCGGGCACTGAAAATAATTATTTAGCTAACAATTAACACGGTGTATAAGTAATTCGGAGGCGCGGGCAATCAATCTAACGCCGGGTGTTAATTGCGGCCCAATTACCTCTGCAACGCTGCTAATTAGAAATGTAACGAAACCGTGACGCGCAACGACACCGTTTCGATTTTCGGGACATTATTTATCTACTCATTAATCGTTATTTATCGTCGTCCAGGCTTCGTAGTTGTTGTTTATGCTGCCGCAAACTGCTTTCGCTGGTGATCTACGAGCCAATAATTTTAAGTCCCCTAAATAAATTCGATTCTGCCCCTCGTCTCCCTATCCAAATGCGAGAAACGTTTATTATCACAACATTAATTACCATTTGTTTAATCGCCTATTTCCCGCTTAGATTATTTACCGCTGGCTAATTGAAATAAACTAATAAACCGCGAGATAAGTTCGCTACAAACTACGATTCGTTCGAAAGAGTAAGAGTCCTGCATAGAATGTTATTCAACATACTATTGCGTCGAATGTTTGGAGTTTTTTTTTTATCAAACATGCAACCAATATTACAGCCATCGTATATAAATTATAAAGCGAAATAAAATAATGACTCGACTTGTGGACGAGGATATTTACGTCAGGACTTAGCAATTATCATTTTCGTTAGATATAAAGTAATCGTTAAATTAGCGAACGTTACGACCAAAGTATGAAACGCTGTTTTCATTTTTACGTAATATCTACTAAATTAATGACAAATATACGAGATATCTAAACACGTGTGTCCTTTAAAATGATTTTCTTCTACCCATCTACTTGTATTTGTATAATGTATTACCAGATCGTGTATTTGAAGTAATAAATGTGTACGTTGAGATGATGGATATCGTATCAACCGAGTGTATTCGAGGCGTTACCGAACGTTGCAAGACAAATGCAACTTTTTGTTGACAAGTAAGGAGCGAAGCACGTGTCGACGTTTGCACACCATCGTGACACGAGTATTTACTTTATCGATCGAAGCTCTTCATTTCTCTAGGATAGAATTCCTTAAAAAACAACAATTTTCGTAGGAAAACTTTTTCATTCGAAAATACGAACGATGTAAAAATTGAGTCATCGATGTTCCCATTAATCTACATCGATATCATCTCATAGAAAATGACATCCTATCACGAATATTCATTTTATCGATCGAATCTTTTAATTTCCCTAAAGTACGATTAACTTTTTTAAAAAAGAATAAATTTTCCAACAAAGCCTTTTTTCTTCGTAAATATGGTCTACATAAAAATTACTCATCGATGTTCCCATTGATCCGTGTCCACTTATTACTTCGTAAATAAAATTGAAAGGTTTCCATTCGATCCAAGAATAATATTAATCGTTCCATACACTGAACAGAGTTTGAAGAGATTTTCTGGGTTTCAGAAACAATTGTTCCCGTTTTTCTCGTACGAACTCGTTAAGCGGTGTTTACTCAGAGCGTCTCGAATTCCAATCAACGAGAACCTCTGTTTTTGGAATCAATCAGGAGTACTTTGTTCAAACATTCTCAGTCGACTGTAAGAACACGAGACGCGGTGGTCCCTTGACTTGCGAGCAACTTGTAATTTCATTAGGCAACGGATAATTTTGCACTATCGAACCGCAGTTACCGAACCCCTTTATCGGCTCGTGGTGGGCAGGTTCGTTAGGAAACGTCGTTAAATTTGTATTTGTACACTCCATCACGGGTCAAAAAAGTATTTGTGCGCTATATTATAGGCCAAAAAAGTATTTGTGTAGCGTATCACGGATGAAGTGAGTATTTGTACACTATGTTATGAATCAAGTGAGTACTTGTACACGATATTATGGATCAAAAGTATTGGTATACTATATAATGGATCGAAAAACTATTTGTACACTATATCACGAGGAAATTCCTCTAATTACAAGTCCGAGGTTACGGCTGGTTTAGACTGGATTAAAATTGATCTCACAGGTAAGAAGAATGCCCTTCTGATACAGGGTGCAAATATTTTTTGGAGCCACTGTATGTATATCGCGTGTTCGTGTGAAATACCATCTGTTCCCGTCCATTTCGAAATTAACGGAGTTTCTGGTCGAACGCGAACGAAATTAAAAAATAGCGGCGATTTGTTGCGCGCTGTTGAAAAACAAAAGTTATATACACGAACAGCCTTGCGGACACCGGCTAAATTTTATCGATAACAACGGTGTTCATTATCCACATCGTTTCCAAAAGAACAAAGATCGAGAACAAATTGTTCTTGCTACTTGAAATACATTCGTACCTGTACTACGTGGATACTTGCAATAAAATGGTTGTCGTAATGTTTGTCCGACTCAAACCTAACTTGAGGCTTGTAGGTTATGGGAATTTCCTGATAATATAGTGTGCAAATACTTTTTTGATCCATAATACAGTGTTCGAATACTTTTTCGATCCATGACGTAGCGTATAAATACTTTTTCGATCCACTGTAGTACACTATCGAATTGATATTATTATTGCATCTACGAAATGTAGATACGGAAATTGAAGATCGTGATAACAATTGTAATTAATGGATTCCACGGAGCGATAGGAACGATCGCGATCCCCGATTAATTAGAAATCGTTTTGGAGGGACAAAGGGTGCGCGCGCGGGTCAAATTTGATTCCACGAGGTGGAATAAATCATCGGCCGCCTGCAGCGAAAAGCGTTCGGTGGACGTTCGATCAACGATAGACGAGCTTCTGAAAGCGTCGATTGCTCGTTAATCAATCTGTCATTCAAATTCAGACATTCACTTGTCGTTATCCCGTGAAAAATGCGCGGTTTCGCGTCTTATCCGCTCCACAGTTCGAAGGAAGACAATCACCGAAAGAGAATTACCGTTTCGACTAGGATTTCGAGGCGAACCTGTCGCGTTTACTTTCACTTTTCTTTCGATATTACATCGATCTTCAGAGTTCTTGATCTCTCTTAACAACAACGATCCAAGGTACGACCACTTTTGAGCAATACTCGAAACCCGATCTTATTAATGGTGAAACGTTGACGGTGAAATATAAAATGTAAAAGTAAAAGATCTCGATTTAGAAAAATTTAAAGATACGGATCAATTAGTCAGAAATTACGTCAGACCTCCCCAATTTCTTTAAACATTCGTAACCCGTATCGAACGAGACTTCGACGTGAAATATTTCGTTTCCATTTTTCGATACTTGTGGGTTTCGTATTCGTAACGTCGAACGCTGTTCATATTCATCGATGACAAAGGAATCGGTGAAATCCGATTTCGGCAACTCTCCGCTTCTCGATTGTTCGACGAAAAACGAATACGAATCGACCATCGTGTTTCTACGTGGCTCCCCAGCCACGTGTAACCACTTAATAAATTACGTAGCTTTCGTTATCAAAATTCACCCCAAAATTTATACTTCAACAAATCGGCAAGCTACGACCCGACCGAGTACAAACATACACCGTAACCGAGGCAAACAGCGGGGTTAATTAAAACAAGGCTTGAAAAGGTTCCCGGTTACTTCGGAGCATATTCTCCGCTCTCCATTATTAGTTAATTAAGTTTTTAGAACAATGACGACGGTGAATTTAGCTGGATGCTGATACAACGTACGTTGAAAATATTTCCACGGAATGTATCTATCTCGTATGCGGTACAAGGGGGTGTAGGCCTCTTTACCGCGGTGTGGATATCTTCGTGAATTCGCGGTCGAGGTGTTGGATGTTAGTTAATTAAATTCTACCGATCCCAGGGATCGCTCGGCCACGGATAAGCGAACCAATCTGACGAATTCGCGACTCGAATCGACGCATCGGTTAATTAATTATCAACGATAACCTACCCCTGGTGGTCTGTAATCCTTTGTACTCGCTGTACCGCGGGACGGACTGGTACAGCGAGTTAATTGAATGGTGGAACCGCCGGCCCTCCGCTGGTGTTATTATAATTTCAACCGCATAGTTGGAGTTTCGAACACCGCCACCGTGAAACGAATGCGTTCTCGAAATTCTACAACGTACCTGCATATGTACCTACACGTATTTGCGCATGAAATTAGACGGAAACAAGCAAATTAGGTCTTCCTCTCTCTTTCTCGCTTTCCCTCTTCCTTTCTTGCTTTCTTGTTCTCTTGCTCTCGTGCTCTATTATTCTCTTACTCCCTTTCTCTCTTGCTCTCGTGCTCTATTATTCTCTTACTCCCTTTCTTTCTTGCTCTCGTGTTTTTCTTCTTCCTTGCTCTCGTGTTTTTCTTCTTTCTTGCTTTCTTGCTCTATAGCCGTCTTGTTCTTTTGCTCTCTTTCTCTCGTGCTCTATTCTCCTCCCTTGCTGTCTTGCTCTTTTGCTTTCTTTCTTTGTTTCTCTCTTACTCTCGTACCCTAGTGCTCTCTTTCTTTCTTGATATCGTCCCGTTCGAATATAAGAACATAAGGAGGAAAAAAATATCGGAAAGTCGGTTTATTAACTTCGCGCGAACGATTTTAAAAGGATAAGGGGGATATATACGTATATACGTATCCCCGAGGCGCCGGATAAGAAGCATACGGTCGTTGCACGTGCTTTTGACAGGTACTGCAAGGAAGATGCATAACAGAGTTAGGTGGTAAAATCGATTCACCGCGCGCGCAGAAGATTCAAAGCTAGAGATATTATTTTCAAGAACCACCGCGAATCTTGAACTCTCGATCCACGACTTGGTTCAACGACAGACCGATCCTAGAACCTTCTTTCATCCAAGTTGTGTTAACAGGAGTGATCTGGTCATCGGTGAAAAAATATTAAGTTCAATGCGAATCATTTAATGCAAAAACGGTGTAGCTTTTGTTTCGAGGATTTTTTGTTTAAAAAAATAGTTAAAGGAGATTAACAGGCTTTGCCTGCCTGTGTGCGTATTTGAACCAATCTTGACGATAGGGAATCGAGCGTGGAACGAAAAGTTTGAAACTTTGCAA